>NC_134276.1:36547266-36854516 GCF_949628215.1 Phalacrocorax aristotelis | reverse complement strand
CTTCTGGTGGACCACTCCTTGCAGTTTTGGTCACTTGTCTTGAAGAATGATGAAATTGTATTGGAACAGCCTAAGATGATTAGGGAACAGACAACTTTTCATGCAAAGAAGAGATGAAAAGGTCTGGGAACCTGAGCCTGAGAGGACAGATGATATTAAAACCACCAGGGCTACACAGCAGGAAGAAAGAGATCTATTTGAGCTAAAGGGCATTGTTGTCTCAAAAGCAAATGTCTATAAACTGTCTGAAAGTTAGAAAAAAAGTTTCTTGGAATAACCTTCCAGTAGGAGTAACAGGCAAAACATCCAACTGATTTTAAAATGAAGTCTGAAAGATCATTTGGCATGGCTGCTTGCATTAACAGAGCATTATCCTACTGACAATGTTCGAGTTGTTAAGTTTGGTAGACACATAACCCTGAAGCCACTGGAGTTTCACACCGTCTGGCAAAACCATGTAAGGCTAGATGGTTAATAATCACATCTCATGGGTACAGATAAGTGAATGAAGGAAAATAACAAAATGAAAGGCAGTAGCTGTCAACTCTCAGATTCCTTCAGCAAAGAGAAAGAAATATTAGTTTTAGCACCTGGGAAAATGTGGTTAAATCATATCAGTATATAATTTACATGCTGTATTGACAATGCCTGTTTAGATCTTCGATAAAATCTAAACTGAGCTCTCCAGGTAAGGAAAAAATTAAAGGTAATATTATATTATTTTTCTAGGTCCTAATTTATACTGTTTTGTAGATTCCCAAAAGGAGCTTCACTGAAGCTGTGAATGAGTAGAAAAGTTTTCAGAAAAGGCAAAACTGGTGCTGACAGTATCTCACAGTCATGGACATGAAAAATTTCATACATAATTTTTCAAACTCACCTCACATTTACTCTCTTTTACACCCAGAGTAGTTAGTTACACTGTTTTTACTCCTGATGTACATCTATGTAAGTGAAGTTCAGAACAAACTCCATGGTTGTTTCCTTTGTTTCCCATCTGATATTTTTCCTCAGATTTTTTTCCCCTCTACTGTATGATTTTGCTACTGTGTCTGCCTACAGGGCAACCATTTGTGTCTTTCTTCCCATCTCCTGTTTCTAGTTACACCTCAATTTCTGCTATTTCTGAAGTTGCCTCCTGATGCATAATGCACAATTTTGTTAGTCGTAAGGGACAGAGAAGCTTGTAATTTACGTCCCTTAGCACATACACAAATGAACTTTCCTTATATTTATCCTGTCACTGTCCCATAGCTTAGACATTGCTCTTTAAAATACCAACATTCCCCTCTCCCATAGTAAAAAAAACAAAAAAGAATTTACTTATTAATTATACCTTGTCTAGTAAAAATGAAACAGACACCTGTAATTATGCAGAGGCACCACACACTTGCACATTGCTAAATCAGTGATGAATGGAAAAGAAACCTCAAGAAAATGAATTTGCAGTGCATATTAATTAAGTGAGGATGAAACATGTGATATTCCATTACATGTATGAAGAAACCTTTATGAATGATTGTATTAGTCATATTATTGATAGGTGCTTTTAACTGTGCCTTCTCCACACACAGTTTCTGAGAATTAGAAGTTAAGTAGATTTGGTACTTGAACAGTGAGCCAAACTTCCAATATCTTTCTGTCTGCTGATTTCTCTACAGCAAATTCAGATTCTCTGCAAAATTTGAGTACCTTAGGATGGGCCATACAAAGTATAACATAAAGAAGTACAAGCCACCTAATGTAAGAAACATGGAGTGTTGATAAAAATACAGGTTAGCCTAAGATTCTAGAAAGCTATTAGGGTTCCACTGGGCTCATAGCTTTGAATATCACCCTGGGATTAGGCACTTAAAACAATTTCTCTTCTAGATGGTGGCAGAATGAGGAAGTAGTAGCCCCCTCTGCTCTCATAACCTAGCACAGATACAGAGTGACTGGAACTGTTTACATGTTGGTTTGGTACATCACCAAGTATAACCTAAGCCAGAATAATTAGTCAGTCAGTCCCAACATTTCATGAAAGTACACTGTAAGTATTGAATTTCAAATTTTAAGCAGAAGATCTGAAAAAATAATATATTGTTTCCTGTAATTTGATTTCAAATATTATTCTGTTCAGCCTTTTGATTCTCCTTACAAAGAAGTTGGTGAAATTTGCTGAGAAAATTCCCCTGGAAACTAGCAAAGTTGTCAAGTAAAGTCATCAGTGAAAGAGAAAGAAGAATTAGAATCTCATGTTTTGTGCAATTACATGAAAATTTTGTAAGTATAACATTCTGTAACTGTTAAAAAAATAGAAGATTGTTTTCGGTCTTTTTCCCTGGAGACATTTTATTCATAGAGAAGATTGGTAGGGGATGCTGTCTTAGTGATGTCTTAGTCTATATTAAAAAGCAATGGATTAAAGACATAAATGGCTCTTTGCCTACACTGCTTAATAACAGAGAGTCAAAGACCAACCTCTCTCCTTGAGGCCAAGTAGTTATCAAATAGTTTATATCCACACTTGTCTAGCTAATGGCTAGGCCTTTAGAGAGAGAGAAAGAGAATGGTGCAGAAATTCTCAACATTGCCATGAAATGAGGTAACAAAAAGCAGTGTATACGATGAGGTGTCAAGGGCTTGAGTTTCCTCCCCAGTTTTCTCTTGTCAGTTCTGAAGAGGTATGTCCCTAAGCAATATAACTTCTTAAGTCACTTTGTGACACCTGGCATGAGGAGCAGAGATAGATAGGTCCCCAGTTCTCTTTTACTTAGCAGTTGCAGACATCATCAATTCTGCCTCTGGTCAACTGAGCGAGACATAGCCAATGATTCCTTATTTCGTGCTTGTCTTCCAGGTTCTATGTATAACAGATTTTAGTAGTCAATGCTTTAAGGCATAGTCAGCTAACTCCCAGTAATTTCAAATTAGGGCTCTAATTCCTGTTAAAACATAATTTTTGGTGAACTGAACATTCAGACCCACAGTTGACATAGGCATCTGCCTTTCCGAGCATAAAAAGATTAAGACTGAGAGATATTGAAGAGTAAAAATTCACTGAAGAGTAAAAAATTGCTGTAGGTAGGATCCATCAGACATCTCTTAGATGTCTACAGATGAGTTGGACACCCTACCAATATAGTCCAATGATAAAACCAAGAACTTCTAAGACAGGCCTTAAATACAGACAATTCTGTTGATAAGATGAATTGTAACTTAAAGTACTTGTTGACATTATTGTGACTAGCTTACATGCAGGTGTCTACAACTGAACTAATATCTGAAAAAGGGCAATGAATCCAAGCACATTAGTCAATTAGTTTGAGGTAATTCATATGGTGTTAGGTCTTGGCAAAGCTGACATAGTTGATAGAGATCAGTACAATTTCTTTGAGGGTATTGTGCTGACAAACCTAATAGTGAAGTGAATTCTATCGTGCTGTAACAGGTGAGATTCTGTTCCAGACTGTAGAAACCCAAATATAGGTATCAAAATCTTATTTCTTCTTGTGACTGAGATATCCAATTATATTACTCTTCCGGAGTGGCAGGCAGGATGGCTATACCTCATGGCATCTTGAACAGCATTAGACATTTTTGTGTGGCAACTCAATCATTGATCAGGTATGTGTTGATTATTATAAAGCTTAGACACCAAACTATCTGTAGGTTTTTAAAAATACCTATGGTCTTCAAGTAAACCTGACACAACAAATCTGGCCATGAAAAAAAGAGTTGAGCCCTAAATACTTTTGAAGACCTTGGTGCTAAATAATTTTAGAAATATGTTTCTGAATAAGTGTCAGATTCGCAAAAGTTCTCACCTCCTCTGAATGATTTAAATAATTGTCTCGTTTTTCAGAAAAAGCTAATTTAGCATAGTGACTGCACTTGTAGAAGTGTTAAATTGCAGACACCTCAAGAACAATGGTTACTGAGCATTTTGTAAGATTTGACGTAGAATGATAATTTACTAACAATATTGAACAGTTATTCAGTTACTGGCCTCACAATATATTTAAAATTTGTGTGCGTGTATACATATTTATGTCGCTGTATCTCTTTATATAGGGATTGAATGTCTTGGAAATACTCCTTCTGCACTGTTCCTTTCCTGAAGAAAAGGAGATTTAGTGCTTTCCCTGGTTTGATCTGAAATGAAAGTTAAAAAGTTAAAATTTTCCCGAATAGTTTCTGTGTTCAAAAAGAATCAGATTAAATTCCCTTGAGACATCATACCCCTTTTATTATGTTGAACAGCACTTCAAGGTCAAGTGAAGATTCTATAGAAATAGTTTGTGGTCTTGTTTTAATTCAAACTTTTTTTTTTTTTTCATCTGATGTAAGACTATTGCATTGGCTATTCTGTTTCAGGTGGTTTCACATTTAGTTTGTGTGCTAACAAAGGACAAAAGTAATGCACATCATACAATCAGATCATTACCTTCTAATGGGAGAAAAAATAAATAAAAGGAAAACAAGAAGGAAAAAAAGGAATGAAACTGCAGATCAATATTTGGGGAAGTTTCTTTTCTTCTGGAATAAATTTTTCCCTAAGTGTTATGATAGTAAAATTGTAGAACCACAAGACTTATATGTGACATTAAAGTAATACAGAAGTGTTGGAATCCAAATTGGAACCCAAAAAAAGTACAGCTGTAAGATTTGCATTGACATGTGCATGCATGCAACTGTGTGCCTATGTACATTATTCTCATATATGTACACTTTTGCTTCACATTTATTTCTTTTGTTGGAAAATTAAGAACAAGGCATTTAACAGACTACAATCACAACAGTAATGCAAATGCAGTATTCCTTATAGAACAGGATTTGCAAAAGCTATTAAAAAATTGTTTTGTGGGCATGGAACTAATGAAGTCTGGGTTTGGGTTTTTTTTTCAGATTTATGTCCTTCAATTAACTGCAAGCATTGACTGATGCTTTATCCAGTGACTGGGACATTTATAAAATAGGGTCTCTGTTGTTGAATATAAAGCTGAAGACCTCGCTGAATTTTTCTTTACACCACTGCTTGTTTTCATAAAACTTCAGGAAACTTCATTATCTTTGTGCCTTTTTGTCTTTATCAGTTCAAATCTGCCAGTGAATTAAAAAATGTTTTTCATAGTTGTCATACAGAATAAGAGACAGACAGAGAGATGCCTATAAACATACAAAGACAGGTCATTACATGAAACTTGTTTTCTTAGAAAATTAGGGTAAAAACTGGTCATCAGTGTCCTGGTTTTGGCTGCAGTAGAGTTTATTTTCTTCCTAGGACCTGGTATAGTGCTGTGTTTTGGTTTTAGTATGAGAATAATATTGATAAAACACTGATATTTTAGTTGTTGCTAAGTAGTGTTTATACCAAGTCAAGGGCTTTTTAGCTTCCGATGCTCTGCGAGGTGCATAGCCAAGACAGCCGACCCAAACTGGCCAAAGGGACATTCTGTACCATATGATGTCACGCTCAGTATGTAAACTGCGGGGAATTAGCTGGAGGACAGGGACTGCTGCTTGGGGACTGGCTGGCATTGGTCAGTGGGTGGTGAGCAATTGCATTGTGCATCACTTGCTTCGTATATTCTATTATTGTTTTTGTTGTTGTTGTTAGTATTATTTTAGTTTATTTCAATAAACCAAATTTAATTTAAATTTAATTTAATTTAATGCTAAATTAAATTTAATTTAGCAGTTTTATTTCAATTAAATTGCTCTTTTCTCAACCCACAAGTTTTCTCACTTTTACTCCTGATTTTCTCTCCTAACCCACCGGGGCATGGGGGAGTGAGTAACAGGTTGTGTGGTGCTTAGTTGCTAGGGTTAAACAGTGACAGTCCTTTTTGGCACCCAACATGGGGCACGATGTATTAGAGATAATAGCGGGTTAACCAGAGTGTATTAAGGAATTTATATCTATTAAACGTGGCTAGTCACAGTATTGATTCTTCTGTCCTCAATATTAGTTTATCTGATCTGCACCATGCTCTTTTTTTTGCTTTACATGTTAAAGATTGATATTTGTTTTCGCAGTTTGCTGTGCAGTGATTACTGTTGTTTTGCCTGGGAGAATTGTCATTAAAACACTGGCCTTTAGCTTAATCTGGTATTTGGCTTTGTACTGAAGCCATTACTGTACTTCAGGTACCACCTCATGGAGACAATTAGAAATTATACCTTTTCCTCTGAAAGGTTTTTTATGAAGGAAGTACAGAATGACACTTTTTTTGCTACCTTCTTCTATGATGTTCCCTCCTTCATTACATCTTTTCAGTGTCTTAAGCATCCTTGGGTGGTTAAGGTACTTCTATTGGTATTGCTTGGGAATATTGTTTAGGTTTTGCCTAGGCAGAAACTGACTGTTAATAGGCAGTTTAAGATTATAATCCAAAGATCTGCCCCAAGGCTGGATCGCTATGAGTGGCAGAGTATGGGTAAATACCAAGGACAGTGGACACCTCCAGTGTTTTGGAGCTTTACTCTTGAACAAGTGCAGAATCCTGAAAAACTAGTAGAATATTTGGAGAAAGTATGTTGTTACCCTGGTAACTCCAGAGAGACACAGATAACTGCAATGTGCTGGGGCCTGGCCCATACATACCGAGCCCTGCTCAACAGTATTCAGTGCTCCCAAGGGGAAGAGAATGTCTCTGGACCTGAAAACAAAAAAATAGTCACTGCAGCTACTCCAACCCCCACAACAGGTACTGCAGCTGAACCAGAGAACCAACCCATGGCAGTATCACTTGACCCTACACAGAAGAAGAAATACACAAGAAAATCAAATCATTTAATAAGGGATGAAGGTGGACCAGAGCCATCATGAGAACAGGAGGAGGAAGAGGCAGAACCCATAAATGAGATGGTAACCACCCAATCCCTATCCCTGAGTGAGCTGCGAGATATGTGAAAAGATTTCAGTCATCAGCCAGGTAAGCACATTGTCACCTGGCTGCTCTGATGCTGGGATAATGGGACCAGTAGCCTGGAATTAGAGGGTAGGGAATCCAAGAAGCTGGGATCCCTTTCTAGGGAAAGGGGCATTGACAAAGCAATTGGAAAAAGGACATAAGCCCTCAGCGTCTGAAGGTGACTCCTATCTGGAGTGAAAGAAAGGTACCCCTTCAAGATAGATGTTATATGTCACCCTCGGAAGTGGACCATCATGGAGAGAGATACCGAGTACCTGAGGGAATTAGCCATGCTGGAGGTGATGACCTGAACAATGACCAGTTATCCAAAGATCCAGATGAAGTCAGGTGCACATGACCCATGTAGCAGAAGTTTGTACGGAGCTCACCACCATTACGTGCCAACTCATTGGCAGTAATAACCTGGAAAGATGGAAAGGAGCAAACAGTGGATGAATTGGCTGACCAACTTCGACAGTACAAAGACTCTTTTCCTCCCTCATCTCAGCTGTAGAGAAACTGTCCTGCATGGTCCAGCAGCTCAAAGAGAACATGTCCTACTCCCCACCTGTAGAGAGCAGTATCTCAGCCATTAAGAATAAGCGTCCCTCTGTTCAAGAGAGAGGATATAGTGGATACACAGTATGGACCACCCTGTGGTTTTATCTGAGTAACCACAGGGAGGACATGAGGAAGTGGGATGGAAAATCTACCTTGACCCTAGAGGCACAGGTACGCGAGTTGCAAGGAAAAGAGTCACTCAGGGGTTTCTCCAGGAAATTGCTACTCCAGTTTCCAGTGAGCAATTCCCCAGACAGAGTAGAAGGGCTGTTTTTACTTCCAATCTTTATAGAGGGAATTTTGATTCTGATTTACAACATGTGAGTAGGAATACTATGATCAGGACTAGAGGGGCCCTGCCTCCAACGAGGACGAAGAAAGGGACAACCAAGTTTATTGGTCTGTGTGGATCCGATGGCCTGGCACGTCCGACCCACAGGAGTATAAAGCTTTAGTGGACACCGGTGCACAGTGCACCTTAATGCCATCAAACTATATAGGGGCAGCACCCATCAGCATTGCTGGAGCGACAGGGGGATCCCAAGAGCTAACTGCATTGGGGGCCGAAGTGAGCCTAACCGGGAGTGAGTGGCAAAAGCACCCCATTGTGACTGTCCCCGAGGCTCCGTGCATCCTTGGCATAGACTGTCTCAGGAGAGGGTATTTCAAGGAGTCAAAAGGGTACAGGTGGGTTTTTGATATAGCTGCCTTGGAAACAGAATAAATTAAACATCTGTCTACCTACTTTAACAAAAGCCACCTGGTTAGTCAACATTAGGGGATCTGCCAATCAGGCTGGCCCTGCCCAGTCACAACTCTTACGTACTGTGGAAGGGGATGAAGTCCCTGTAGTGCACATAAAAATATGCTGGGAAGACAGTCTGGGTTACTCCTGCTTTAGGCAAATCAAACCCATTTGTTTGATTATTTTTGCTCATGTACCTGGGTGAACTTGGTGGATAATGCAGAAGGATGGGGAAGTCCAATGTGCACCTCAAGGTGATTTGATTTGGGGTGAGAATAGCCAATGGACTGAACTGTACTATGTTAATAGCTATATAAGCACTTCTGTCATGGCTATATACCACATCAACAGTATTACAGTAAGAATCACTTAGATTAATGAAGAATGAGCTTTGATGAAAGTGAGCAAAGTGCAATGATGATAAAACCAGACAAGCACAGTGGTGATGGAACCAGAACTGGCTTCAGCATGCAACAACCCAACAGCACACACCATCTTTCCTGCCCTGAGAGACTATTATGACAGATGGAGCCCAAAGTCATGACTAAATGAACTCAACGGACATTTTAAAGGAATGACCCATAGACTAAGGGAATGATATCTGTGTGTATATATCAAAAGACAGAAGTGGTGGTGATTAATTAGAATGTATTGGAAAGTGTAGGACCTGGGCATGATGTAGTTGGTATAAAGTAAGGGGTGGATACTGTTATAGTTTTGGCTGGGATAGAGTTATTTTCTTCCTAGGAGCTAGTATACTGCTGTGTTTTGGATTTAGCATGAGAATAATGTTGATAACACACTGATATTTTAGCTGATGCTAGGTAGTGCTCATGCTAAGTCTTTTCAGCTTTTCAGCTTCCCAAGCTCTGCCAGGTACAGGAGAAGCTGGAAGGGAGCACAGCCAGGGCAGCTGACCTAAACTGGCCAAAGGGACATTCCATACCGTATGACATCATGTTCAGTATGTAAACTGGAGGGGGTTGGCCAGGGGGCAGGGATTGCTGCTCAGGGACTGGCTGGGCATCAGTCAGCAGGTGGTGAGCAATTGCATTGTGCATCACTTGCTTTGTAAATTCTGTTGTTGTTGTTTAAGCTATTATTATTTTACTTTAGTTTATTTCAATTATTAAACTGTGCTTTTCTCAACCCACAAGTTTTCTCACCTTTACTCTTCCAATTTTCTCCCCCAGACCCAGTGAGGCCAGGGGGTGTGAGTGAGGGGCTGTGTGGTGCTTAGCTGCTAGGGTTAAACCATGACAATCAGATACATATTGCTCTATACAGTATCTTTGCTGGTAAATATGAACATATGTCATTCAGAAATCTTTCAATATACTGTAATTTGTAGGTGACATAACACTGACACTGAGTGCTTTCAAATTATCTTTCATATTTAGGCTTTCTATACCCACTTGATGGACAGTGCTGTATTAAACAGTTTCTCAAAACAAAATTAGACTAAAAAATAGCAGTTTTCTGTCATCAATATATACTTCTGGAAATGACAGCTCTAATCTTTCAGTGCCTGCAGATAATGGATGTTCAAAGATTCTTTCATCATAAGTGACCTCTAGAACTCTGGATTTAAACAGGGAAAGACTTCAAAATAAAGAACAGTCCTCTAAGCTGAAAACGTAATGAAAATAGTGACCATTTGGTCAACCAGCTTAAAAGAAAACAAGAAAGAAAAAAGAAGGCATATCTTTTCTTTTTGCTATTTATTTTATTTAAGTATAGTCTGGATATGTTAAACTCAGCATTGTTTTTCAAATAAATTCATTTATATCAATGGGTAGAGTCTTATTTGAATCTGAATTCTCATGCAATGTCCAATTTGTTAGCAATACTATTTTACAAAGCTTACAAATTCATACATTTAGCCATAGATTAATGGGATAATTTTATCAATAAATAAAGCTGACCAAATATTTTGCAGAAGGTTATGATTAATTTTCAAAAAAATTACTTTTATTCTTTTTTTTGTGTTACCTTGTTCCAAGGTTGCAACTTAAAAATGGCAGTTTATGCAAAATCTGAAATTGTCAGTGTTTTTTTCATTAATGGTTTTTACTTGAAAATTCATATGTTCAGATGCTGACATTCTCTGGTACCAGTCTAAAAAATTTCATTGTTATATCAGGAGATAGAACTAGTTACTTCTGATTTATAAACAGTGCCTAATCATGGTTCAAGTAAATAATTAACAATAATTTATGAATAACTGATGTGAACACTGAGCCAGCACCTCTTAGATGATATTTGTTCATGACATTTCAAAAAGGCTTAAGATTTTTTGCAAAACTTAGTTTATGAACAGTTCTTGTGTTTACAATATACATTAATCATAATTGGACCGACATTTCAGTGAAATTGTGATTCACACTAAAATGCTGAAAGCAGAATTTACACTCACATGAACTTATGTGGGCCTCCTGGATAAAAAAAGCCTGAGAGCAGTGATACAACAGGTTGTTGTGTCACAATTTCTATAGGATAAAGTAGATAGAAATCCTATAGAAATCCTATTCAGCCAAATCATGTCATCATGGCATCTCATCTGTAGGGTTTGGGAGAATCCAGAAAGCAAGGGACCTCTTGAGATGTTATTCCTTACACTTCCCTTGTGAGCATCCTGATTTAAAGAGATTATCTCTCTGTCCCTGAGGCACATAATGTTAGAACCTTCCAGGAAAGATTTCTGGTCCTTTACTGTGCTTGGTACAGTCATCTACTCATTACTTGTCAGTAAAGTACATGAGTACAGTGGAAATTTTCCAGATGAGCTGTGTTTTTCTAGGACAAAACTACAGAAAGTATTGCTTATCTCAGATTTTCCTCCTAGCAGCTCGATGGACACAAATTCAGGCTGAAAGGTATGGAGCAGGTAGACCATGTGGATATGAGCAATTCAATGCTTGGTCTTATGGCACAACTGTCTAGATGTGGAGAAGAAAGGTTTGTAAAGTGAGAACACTTCTGAAGGGAGCTGCACATATCTACATGATCTACATACTTAATAGGGTGCATATGACTGTGCAATCATATGCTAAAGTAAAAGCAAGCTAAATAAATGCAGAGGATTAATATGCCACTTGTCAAACAGCAGATAAATGAACACATTCTATTTTAAAATACCTGCACCCTTCAGTGTAAAGATGTAATCTTGAAGTTACTCTGGCAATAACAGGAACATTTCCATACCTGACAAGTGAACTGGATGAGCAACTCAGGATTTTTATTAACATAGCACATGCCTTCAAGAAAGTCCCCAAAGCTATAAAACTCAGATCAAACGGTAAATAACATGCATCAACAACATTCATTATTAGTTTTATTGAAACCACACAGTAGACGCTAAATAAAAATCAATAGTTATCATAAAACCAGATGAAAGGCATCACCTTAAAGTGAATTTAACTCACAATCAATGTAGTTCTTTAATTGAAAAACCTGAAGTGAAATCTGGAAGAACGGGAGGGCAACAGAACCAAATAAACGTCTTTATAATACACTTCAGAACAGAACTACCCCATTTTGTCTATCACTCTCTGTCTTAAAAAACAAACAAACAAACAAACAAACAAACAAACAAAAACCCAAAAGAGAGAATACACAATCTAGACAGGCAGATGACATTCGTCATATAGTGGTCATAAAGTTAGTTGCTAAAAAGAAATATTTGAAGATCTGAAAGCTACTAGTTTTTCTTCCTTCACCCATCTTCATGTATCACTTGCAGCTCTGACTTCATTTTGACTTATATAAGCAGAGATACACACCAAAGACTTTTGCCCCTTATGTTCTCTGAATATAGGTTACTGCAGTCGCTGTTCTTCTGCAAAAAGTCAACAGAGGGAAAATTAGCATTTTATTCCACTTCTGTTAGCCATATGCTACATTAAATGATAGCTATAGCTTAAGGGATGAGATTATTTCTGGTATGTTGCATTCTACTTTATTGTTTTTAATGCAGTTTGCATTAAGTCATGACTAATTAGGTGTGTCATGCAATGCTTTATTGCCATTGGACGGAAATTTGTGATGGATGATCACAGGGTGGAGATGTGAGAAAATAGAAACGAAAAAAATATTATTTGAGCCAAATCATGAGCTCCTTATTCCTATTTATTGTACTGGAAATATTCATAGATATAACTCCTTGACAATGGGAATAAAAACATTTCAACCTAGAGGAGGGATAGTCCTATGTCAAGAAATATACATGAACTTGTTTGAATTTAGTTAGGAGTTCTAGTTGTGAAAGACCAGAATGAACCCTGAGAATTCAGTCTTTCAGTAAAGATTTTCAAAACAGTTTTAAGACTGATAACAGTTCTGACTTCCTAAGAGATTATTATTATCATCTTTTACCACTTTTGTTGCAAGAAGATTTAGAAGAACCAGTTTTGTTGAGACTAGTGTGTGTGTGTGTATGTGTGTAAAATTACACTCATGCAAACACACACACACACATACACACACTGATATGTATATGTAAGAGGGATGTATATGACAGAAGAAAATATCTTGAATTTTGCCAAGTAGCCATTATTTTACAAGGGGCCCTACCGAATCTGTTCTTGTGGTAGAGGGTATTACTTGGTTACAGAATGGTACTGTACTTGCTGACCCATGCATAAAAAACCCTTGATCTACAGACCCTAAAAAGTTAAAGACATGACATTATAGGAGGATTTAAAGAAAGAATAAGTGTGGGATGTCAAGAGGAAGGGATAACAAGAATAATAGGATGTTTTAGCACATGCACACTGTGTGCACAATTTGTAGCTAGTCAATAGCAGTAATCACAGTAATTACAAGTCACCACCTGCTTAGCCATTATCAGAATAAAGGGTTTCTTTATGCGTTCTTGTAGAGGTGACTTTTAAGGAGGAATCTGAAGGTCCAGAGAAAAGGCACTCTTTTCTTTTTGATCACTCTTCAATACCATATCGGCGGAGTCGGCACTATAGTAAGGAACATGTATGCTGGAGACAATGCCATGGCAGACTGCAGAGCTACGTCCCTAAGGAAATGGGAATGTCAGCAACTTCACATAAAACATAGCTAGAGCTTCACACTTCTGAATATGAATGGCCATAACTCATATCTGAAAGAAAAAATGTGCTGTAGTCCATTTGTGGAAGGAAAGACGTGAAATCAAAGCTGAAGGAAAAGCTGCTGTGCTGGTAGATACCCTAGATTCATGATCTAAAGAAGAAAATAATGTTTTGTTTTCATCCATTCCAAATACCGCACCAGGTAGAAATTATTAATTGCCATGTTCCTAAGTTCCATCGTTGTGTGGAGAAGAAATCTTGGAGTTATTCCAACTTATGGGTTGCCTGCTGGTTTCTTTACAGTTCTATCAGCCGTTCCACCAAGCTTGTTTGACTTTTCAAATGCCCTCCAGGGGTCTGCTCCTAGACTCCGCACACTGGAATGAGGACACCCGCTTAACAAATGTCTGCTGGTTAGAAAATTGATCAGCTTAGCTGTCTGTGAATGTGTGTTTATCTGTCTGCCTCTTCACTGTTCTAACAAGAAACCGGGATGTTAAACTGCTACTTGTGGCTCTTGTTACCCTTATAGCAGTAGCCTGTGGCTAAAGTCTGAAAGTATGTATGGAAATGCAATATATTATTTGTTACTGTATTTTATTTTTGTTGTTAGTCTGGATTGTGAAGTACTTTAGTCTTATTAGGTCATTACTTTAGATTTCAACCCAAGTGAATAAAGAATTTAGGACTTGGTATCATCAACAGCCTTATAATTATTGCAGTTTTAATGGAAGCCATTTTGCATGTCATAGTGGTTGAAAACCTGCCATCACTTATGTCAATGAGGTTATTGCTATTGATTTCACTGTGACCAGGATTTCACAAGTCTTTCATTTCGATGAGTTGAAACTTAAATTTTAACTATTAACTGGCTTTAATAGAAGCCATAAGCTATATTCACTTAATTTGCTGTTGAAAATAGGCCACCTCAGAGGCAATAACTACTTAAGAGTATGTTGTTGTTGCACTTCACATGAAGGAGTGAAAAACACACCATACATTAATATTTCAGGGAAAAAAAAAAAAGCCAACAAAACCAAAACCAAAACCAAAACCCACAACTTGCTTCAAACCCTCCCCAGTGTTCATATGATAAGATGAAGGTGAATATGCAATGCAATTCTGGTATGAAAAAGATAAGGCTGACTGCTGTTTCTATTTCTATTGATTTTCGTTGTCATGGGTTGGCAGTGCTGAGTATTATGGTTAGAAAGCAGCTGTGGGACACACTGAAGAAATTATTTAGTTAGGTATCACATAACTATTTAGCAAAATGTTAATATACGGCTTAGATAATGTCTTCAGAATGGAATACTAAAGATCAGACATTTAACAGACAGAGTACTTTATAGTATATTTGAGAAAATAACTGAGTACCAAAGTGCTCTGTGACTCTAGATCTTGAGGGTCAAAAATGGTGGCCAAGCTAACATGAGATTTGATGGTTTGCATCAGAAGGAATGCTGTGGTAATGGGAATATTTTTTATAAAAATATTTTTTCTTAGCTTTCTGAAGGAAATAGAGCAAAAGTCATCGGCATAAGCAACGTGTGTGTTTGCATGTGTGTGCTTGCATGTGTGTTTACAAGAGGAGACATAGAGGAGGTTATATTGCTTATAGAATGGGACTGATTGCTTTTTGACCATTTCTTGATAGCGAAATAAAATGAATTGGTAATTTGAGGCTGAACATCTATGATGATGGAGCTGAAATTACACTTTGAAATGTAAACAATCTGTAAGCCCACAATTTGCAGTATTATGGGCAGACTGTAAATAGACAGACAAAAAACTGAGTAGTGTTTATTTGAAGAAATGGGCAAAAGGTACATTGTGATTATTTGAAAGTCAAACAAAGGTAAACAAATAAAAAATGTCTGGTAATATTAAAATTAAGGGCAGGGAATCATAAAAGCTGTAGGGAGCTGGAGTTGATACTGGTGTTTTGCTTCCATTTAGAAGTGTTTAAAAACCTGGAAATAAATAATAACAACAATAAAAAGTAATCTATATCTTAAATATAAACCAAATAATAAATATATTCAACATATGCCAAATTTTGTAACAATTTTGTACAATATTGCCAATCTTCCAGTAGCACAGAAATACCCCATCTGGTATCAGTGTCCCCTTCCTGAGTGAATATGAGTTTCCCTCTCAGAAATGAACTTGTTTATGTTACTGATCAGAACAGTGGTTTTCAATCTTTTTCTATATTCTGTACAAATTTCCCAGTATAAAGCCAGGTGCCTTTAGAAATTTTTGTATACATACATACATTGCTATACAATATCATATATAGCTAAATTTCCGTTATAAAATATCTTTTACAGATCTGTAGGATGTGGCCTACATGGTATCTAGAATTATACAATGAATTTGTATACACCATTTCATAGCTGTACGATTTTCAGGGACAGAAGGAAGAAAGTAAGAAATTGCAGTATTACTGCCTACCTATTTCCATTTCCCTGTATTTAATTAACGGGGCTGAAGTAATAGACCCAAAGTTCTACCCACTGTTTTAGACCTGTTTACCTTTTATTAACCTGTCCTAGAAGTCAGATAAATAATAAAGAACATGATCATGTATATCCAAAGCCAAGATCTAGGGAACCCATTCAAGCAGGTGATACATTTCTGCACAGCTACGTTGGAATCTAAATATGAAGTAGTTATATATCAGTATAATTTCAGGCACCGTGCCATAAATATGCATTAAATGTGCCTTTGTGGTCCTGCAGCTGAGAACGTCGACAGCTGACTATACATATTTTTGTGTGCAAATAACCAGTTTGCACACTCTTTTATGTCACTGAGACCTGCTGTGAAACATTAAAACATTCAGGAAATCTGGTATTTAAAATCTTCTGCTAAATATTTTGTTTTATTATAACTTATATTTCTTAGGAAGAGTCATAGTCAGACTTGGCAGTAAGCATCAAGCTGTGCATGCATTACAGGATGCTTGCAGCATCCAGTTTTATAATGCAAGCCCCACCTATGTAAACAAACATTGCAGAAGAAACAATATCATCTGTTTATCCTTTGTTTTGGAAATAAAACAATACGTAGGCAGATGGTAGCTAGAAGGACATACAAAGACATCAGATAAATAGCATTATTTTGCCATCATAGAAGAATTTTTAGATTTCAGAAATTCTTTCCAAATGCTAAGAATAAAGCACTCATGTAAAGGAGAAAACAGTGTTAAAAATATAATGAAATGTTTCTAGCAGTCTTCTAGACAGGTGGAATGCAAAGGTGGTAATGGAACACAGCTCAGATAGGCTTCAGGATTGAATTTCTGGGGCTTCAGCACTTTGGGATCTTGTTGAAAAGCTCAGAGGTGTCACCTAATTTAGTTTGAAAACAGCTTGGATTGTGCCTTACTTATATGAAATAAATATCAAGGAAAGATTCCCTGGGGCTGGAGTATGCAGAAGGGGAGAAAGACCTCTCCCCTCAAAGGGGAGGGGGAAGGTCTCAAAGACCTGCAGTTACCACAGCCTCCAAGTATGCCTGTTTTGTGTAATGGGGAACCATCTGGCATTCCTATTAATCATCATATGCCAGCTATAAATAATATGTGGGTTTTTTTCTGATTACTCATGGAATTATAGAATCATAGAATCATAGAATAGTTTGGGGTGGAAGGAACCTTTAAAGGTCACCTAGTCCAACGCCTGCTACAATAAGCAGCGACATCTACTAGATCAGGTTGCTCAGGGCCCCATCCAACCTGACGAATGTTTCCAAGGATGGGGCATCTACCACCTCTCTGGACAACATGAGCTAATGTTTCACCACTCTCATTGTAAAAAATTTCTTCCTTATATCTAGTCTAAATCTACCTTCTTTTAGTTTAAAACTATTACTCCTTGTCCTATTGCAACAGGCCCTACTAAAAATCTGTCCCCATCTTTCTTATAAGCTCCCTGTAAGTATTGAAAGGCCACAATTAAGTCTCCCCTGTGCCTTCTCTTCTCCAGGCTGAACAACCCCTACTCTCTCAGTCTTTCTTCACAGCAGAGGTGTTCCATCCCTTTGATGATTTTTGTGACCCTCCTCTGGACCTGCTTCAACAGGTCCAAGAATTTTTTGTGCTAATGGCTCTAGAGCTTGACACAGTACTCCCGGTAGAGTCTCAGAGAAGCTGAGGAGAGGGGCAGAATCACCTCCCTCGACCTTCTGGACTTGCTTCTTTTGATGCAGCCCAGGATACAGTTGGCTTTCTGGGCTATAAGTGCACATTGTTGGGCTCATGTCCAGCTTTTCTTCCACTAGTACCCCCAAGTCATCCTCTGCAGGGCTGCTCTCAATCCCTTCATCCCCCAGCCTGTATTGATACCAGGGGCTGTCCTCACACAGGTGCAGGACATTGCACTTGGCTCTGTTGAACCTCAAGAGGTTCATACAGGCCCACTTCTTGAGCTTGTCCAGGTCTCTCTGGATGGCGTCCTGTACCTCAGACATAACAACCACACCACACAGCTTGGTGTCATCTGCAAACTTACTGAGGGTGCACTCAATCCTGCTATGTCCTTGATGAAGATATTAAACAGTACCGGTCCCAGTACGGACTCCTAAGGGACACCACTCATCATTGATCTCCATCTGGACGTTGAGCTGATGACCACTACCTTCTGGACATGACCGTCCAATCAATTCCTCATCCACCGAACAGTCCATCTACCCAATCCGTATCTCTCTAATTTAGAGAGAAGGACGTTGTGGGGGTTGTGTCAAAGGCCTTACAGAGGTCCAGACAGATGACATCTGTAGTTCTTCCCTTGTCTACAGATATAGTCACTCCAACATAGAAGGCCACTATGATGACCAGGCAAGATTTGCCCTCGGGGAAGCCATGTTGCCTGTCTCAAATATATAATATAATATATAATCATATGTAATACCAACTTTTAAAATGTTAATACTTTGGAAAAGACAGAGAATTTCTGTTATCAATGAAATAAATTACTATAAAAGATAATTAGTATAATGGATTCCTAAATCACCTTCTTTTCTTAAACAAGATCAGGAACCCAGTATACAAGAATAAGTCCAGAAACTGCATATTGCAATAGACTTTTTGACAGTATAGTCAAATATAGACAGTATATGGCTATACTAGCCATAGACAATAGGGTAGGCAAGAAAATGAGAGAAAGGGTGTATTAATTCCTCTGCTTTATAGATGGGTATTTGAAAAAAATAAAGTTTTATAGATTATCGTAATGATGATAGAGAAAAAATACATCTATACAACCTATTCTTTATAAATGGGAACTGGTTTCTTGACAATGCTTTCTGTTCAAACTTAAGTATCTCTATACTTCTACCTGTATTTTCTAGCTAAGAGATCCAACTGGCTTGATCTAGCCTTCAGGCAGTGTTGATGATCAGCGTTACAAATTAAGTATAAGCCTAAATCATGATTTAAGTTAGCAATATACATGCTGCTTCAGAGGCTGTAATGATGGAAGAGCCAACATGACAACAAGCTGCTGCTCAGTTTCTGGCTCCTCCAGCAGAGCTCGGAGTCCCATGCCCCACAGGTTAAGTCCTCACAGGCTGAGAGTTAGGAGTGGGAATCTGCAGCACAAGTTAGCTGCATGGAGGTTTACCTACCTTTGCCAACAGGAGCGTTGAGAATCACACTGGAAAAGGTCCGTGTGATGGTGTGTAGACACCTGCAGACATCTACATCTAAGCTGACTCCTGCGGAAAGAAATGTGCTTATCTGTGTTAAACATCACAACGTTCTAAAGAAAACATCCAAAACTGATTAGATGTATTATAAACCGTTTGTTTTTGTTTTGTTCCCCCCCCGCCCTTGACTATGAAGCCAGTGATGAATAAATCAGACTAAGCTAGATAAATTCCCCCCACTGGTCCCACTCTCTCTCTCATCTTTCTCCAGGTTTGAGACACATCTTTCAGAGCTACTGGGAAGCAGAGACTTGCAATAAAGCTTCAAAGCCTTAAATGGTCAATAAAGGGAGTTGCAACTTTCTTTTTATGTGCAGCTAAAGGTGGTAATGATGCTATCCCCTTATAACAAAACACATGGGAGAGGGAGGCTCAAAACTCCAGGTAGGAAAAACTTAGCAGTTTAACCTGACTACACAAAACATGCATATTTTTGGACTGAGAACTTGTATGGTTGCATATTTTTCATACTGACTTTCCCTGGATTGCATGGGAAGAGATTATAGCACTATAGCAGTCAGATTGTGCACCCAGCTCATCAAAATCCTAACCAGTGCAATGAGCACATGGCCAGTGTTTTTCTCTATTGACATCAAAGGAAATAACATTAAGCCCATATAATATACAGTTTAATGGACTTCTTTGGATAGTGCTGGGAAGGCAGGAGTGACATGTCTTTGAACATGATTTATAGTTCATAAACGCATTCATGTTTGCGGGCTCAGACAGAGTAATTTGCAGCTAAACAGCTCTAACACTGCTGCCAACAAAATGATCAAAACAATAAAATTGGCATTGTTACAGAGATTTGGATTGTATAGGATTAAGTATGTAGAAATTTACTGCTTTGTGGAGAGGTCAGACACATCAAAGTCCTGTACACTACCTGTGTCCTACTTAAGCTACTGCCTCTTTGCTGGCCCTTTGCTGACTGGCAGCATAGGTTAAGTATGACTTTTATTCTGAAACCTAATGTTAGGTTCCATAACTCCCACTGATTTCTGTAAGGAGTTTTAAAGCATTTAGTCACATGCAGGACCAGAGTCACTATTAAATTATGGCTAACTACATATTTTCTGCGACCTGGGCTCAAAGTCTACGTTAGCCTTTCATAGGGTTGGGTTTTGGTTTTTTCTTTTCTCCCCATATTCTTCTTTCTAGATAAAGCTCCACTATAACAGAGTTCTATGGGCTGTGGTATATGTGATTTTTAAGTATATTCCTAGTCATACCATTTCTTTATAAAAATCCCATAAAGGTCTGCAAATTCCCACATCAGCCGAACTGTGTTGCCTTTTGGAGAGTTTGGCAGGAGGAATATTTCAATGAGGCAGAGGTTTACTTATTAAATAAAAATCACAGAATGGTCATTGTTTAGTATAAAAAAAATTAAAAAGACCAAAACTAAAACATTACTGGCTGCATATCTGAGAGCTAGGTCACTCTAAGCCAAATTACAGGCTTCCCTGCTACTGGCTTATTTATCTAATAGAAATGTGAATACTTCAGGGAGGGTATTTCCTTAAAGTCTTGCTTTCAGCAAGGAAGAGGCTAACTCCATATGAGTGTGTCTGTGCATGTGGGTGGGAATTTTTAAAGTAGGTTGCATGCCTACATTACAAACAAGGGCGTGCCCAGAGGGAAAGGCTGCTATCTAGGGCAGCACCTGGCTGATCTGAGCCAGATCATCATGAAGTGCAGTGCTCCAGGGGTATAAACACTGACAGCACACTGATGTGAGGGGGATCTTCTACACAGGAAGTAATTTCTAGAAAAGCTGCAGAAACTAAAAGGGGACGGAAGAATTAAAAAAAGAACACCAAACTTACATGTTAGTGTTATATAATGTTTGTATTTCCTATAAGAGAGACTGCTAAGGAAGGATTACTAGTTTTAAGGGTTAATTTGAAAGCTCTCCAGGTGAGATGTTTTGTTAAAGAACATCTTAATGGCAGCCTCTGGGAGTGGTTACCATGACTTTTTTTCTCTTGAAACACCCAACATTGGGTATTAATAGTGTTCTGGGAGTATATTTGCTAAACATACAGAATTCACTTTTATGTCTAGGCACAAACATGGGAAAAGAGCCCTCATAATAATTCTCTCTGGGGAGTGGAATTATAAGAAAAGAAATCTTATTATAAAGAGAGAATATGATGTTGCTGTAAGTCACTAGTAGATGTAAGGAAAATAGAACAAGCTGTTATTATGTTACATATGTTATTCTTTCCTCCTCCCATTTCCCAAGCCTCCCTTATGAAAGAAAGGAAGTGAGAATGGTAAAAGGAGGAGATATTGTCCCTGGAAATACTGCTGTCACCACTGTCAGTCACCAACATAAGAGAAACAACTGATCACAAATCTCCAGCCAGTAGGGAGAAAGAATTGTAAGGAGAGAGTATTTGGGAAAGATATATAGCAAATTATTTATAGTGTAATAATTTCAGAGTTTTAAACCTTTTGAAATATGAATGTCAAAGCCATATAGTCTGAAATTATATTGGACAGTTGCATCTAGCTGAAGTACTCCAGTACCCCAGCCCCTGGATTAGGTGTTAAAAACCACAATAGTTATTGCACTGGGGGCTTTCTACTTTACTGTTCTCATATTCCATGCTTTGAAACTTTAACATCTGTCAGGAAAACACAAAAAAGAGATTATTCTTTTCTGCCATGCTGACATCTATATTACATAGGCAAGATGACTGTCTTTTTAATAGAGATTTTACAGATGGTTGCAGGTTATCAGTTGTTGGTGGATCATCTTCCTGTAAAGTTTCTTGAATATGCTTATCTTGGGAATATATTTTAAAGTAGTACCACTTCTGACTTTTCCAAGTATAGCTCTGGAAAGCAAATAAGTAAGCCTGTTGTTGTCAAGGTAGGTTTTACCTTGGTAGTCTCTGTTCCTCACTGTTGCAAATCTTGCCTTTTTTCCCTTCATTGTTTTCTGTTGGCATAATCCTGCAAAACTCTGATTTAACAAGGTCATTTCTTGAGATTTGCTCCAAAGTAGGTATTTAACTCTCCTCTACATTCTCTGAATACTCCTTGATCATTAGTATAGTTATGGGATAGAAAAGGAGGATGCTTTAGCTTTTAATGAAGGAACCTGAGGAGCCAAAGCAAGAGAATGCAACTCTGCCAAGGAAAAGTTCTCCATCCAGCAGACCATGTAAATGCTAGAGAATATTTCTATAAATTTAAAGATGGTATCTTTGTGAAGGAATATCAAACAACACATATATTATCGTATTAATACAAACTGTCAGACTTAAAGGGAGAAACTGATTGACTATCATTGTAGTTATTTGATTATGCTTCCTCTTTGTACTACTAAATAAATTTTCTGTATAACAAGTAAATTTCAGGGGAAAAAAGTATTTCTTTTGTATTAATATTGTAAAGAAGTGAATTGCTTTTAATTCTCAAGGATTTCTGTAAACACCTATTGATTAAGTTCAATAGCTCTATTAAAAAATGTAATATTGTAAATAAATTAAAAAACAAAACAACAACAACAAAAACACCCAGGAAGCATAACCCTGATAGTTTCAAAAAAATCAACATTTCAGTAAACAAGTCTTTTGGGAGGGGATTCAAGGGTTCTATTTTTGAAGGGTGCTTAGGAAGTACTCTTTCTGTTATAACGCCTTTGTTTTATGAAAATTAATTACTAGACTTTTAGAAGTCAAAGTTAAGTTTTTTTAAATATTTGAATGAGTATTAAAGTGCACAGTAATCTGTTAAAGTGTAATGTATACATTTTAAATGATACAAAAGGTATAATTTTTGGAGTAGAATGTCAACAGATACTGTTCATTTGAAATGAGATTTTGCAGAATTATCTTTAAATTTTACGCATTATGACTGTAACTTTTGAAACAGTGACAGTTAGGGGTTAGATTTTTAGCTGGATTACATCTGATACAAGATCATAAAGAAGAGAAATGCTCCTGTAAACTGCTGTAAAAAATAATGCAGGATTTTCATTCAGGTGTATATGAACAGACTATATCTTTGTGCTTCTTAGAATTGACTCAGGGGATAGTAAAGGTCTTAACTTTAGGTCTCCTTCACTTCTCTGTCTAGTTAATACAGCTGAGAAAGTGTGAAGACAACAACAGCACAAGTAAATTGCTCTTTTCTTTCACTGGGTATAAGAAGGACCTGAGGGAAAGGGATTTGCATTGCTTGGGTTTTCTTAGCTACCGTAGTTTTCTTACTGCTCATTGTTTTGGTCTGTACCTCAAAATCAGAATTTGACCCTCAGTGAGTTGCTGACTGAAGCTAATTCAACTGATACTAGAGGCGCTCAGAATCAGGCCTTCTAGATGAGGCTGAAACTGGTTTTGCTAGTTCATACAAGTACAAAAATTCAGCCACAGTTCCTCGTCTCAGCTTATCCTTCAGGCACCTAATGGTTTCCGATGCAGAAGGCTTCCTTGAAACAAGGGCAGAGGGTTTTACATGGACTGTGATAACTATAGCAGATATTTTGCCATTTAACCAAGCTGAGTTTTTTAAGAACATGTTGCTGAACTCTATTTAACCATTATTCTTCTTCCTTTAACCATGTTGGTGCCCAACCAGGCCTGGGAACTCCACACCAGCACAAATACTCTCATCTGTCCAGTAGCATTTCACCTAGCACTCATTCTTCCCCAAAGTTAATTTCTCCTCTGTGTGTAGATGGGCTTCTTTCCTTTAATTACATGGCTGCTTTGTGCTGGCTGAATTTGCCAAAGTCTCACTTCTGTTTGCATAAAGCTCTCATGATTTCATGAAAGAATGCAGTACTGCAAGGCTTAGCCTCCAGTTAAGATGAGCTGCTACCTCTACTGCAACTTTCAGAAGACTTCTTCCCAGGGCCATTCTATTTTAAACTTAATTAGATGGTTCAGCTTAGTTTTAAAAAAAGACTCTAGAAAAATGACGACTGGGAGACTGACAGGTGTAGCGTGGCTCAGTGTCAGGAGGCAACAAAGATCTCTGTGTTAAAGCAGGCATTTCAGTCGTAATGACATTACCACAGAGAATGAGTGAAGCAGCATTTTACCTTGTGATCACATTGACTTGATCTTTCCAAATAGTAGTAATAGATAATAAAATAACAAAAAGCAATAGAAATATATCAAATATAATACAAAATAATGGAAAAGAATAGCGCTCCCCAAATTGTTGCCAGTCATAAAAGTTTCCTGGCAGAAATATCATCCATCTTGGATCTGCTGTTGTTTTGTACAAAGACAGCTCTGCAGAGGGGTGTAAATCTCAAGTGCCACATTTGTAAGAACTGGGTCATACCAATTTTAATTTGTGAACATGAAGCTAGAAAGAGTAATGGTAACTTGAGCTCAGCGAATATCTACTGAGAGTAGGGCCACGTTTACAAAAGCACCTGACAATTCTGAGTATCCAGCTTGAGAAACCTTAAAGGACTTGATGTTCAGAAAGAACAGAATACTCAGAAAGTGAAAAATAAACCTAACACCTTCTCCCCAGATAAACATGCACAGACACCTAAAATATAGAGGCCACTTTTGAAAATCATGCCAGTGAAGTGTTTTTGGAATTGGAGCCAACAGCAAGACAAGCTAGTTTGTGCCATACTTTCAGGTTGACTGTACTAAGAAATTTAGTGTGGGTATACTGGTATAATAATGACCTCAGTAATCAATTAAGTTACACAGCTGATTGCAAAATAATAAAAGCATCAAGACATGACCTGATAACAGCCTAGAGGAATTATCCACTACCAAGTATTCATAGAAATGAAATGCAAGCTCAGTAATATGTTTAATCTATCAGTTACCATTTAGGACAGTAACGGGCCATTACATGGGCTGTTCCTGGCCAAAACTCAGTGAAAGTGATCAGCTGCAATGGAAGGAATGGAGAATCTACCTTTTTCCTGAATATCAAAATAATTATACAGTCATGACAGTTCTTAGCTCAGCTGCATACATGCAGTGTCAGGAGACAGAATACAGTGCTTTTAGCTACAGAACAGAGGTACACACTGTCAAAGAAAGTCCTGAGTTATTAACTCCAGAAATGCTTGTCTGTCAGTCACATTCTGCTCTTTTTTATTCTGATGCTCTTAATTTCTTCCTTCTTTTAGCTTTCTTCCTGGTTCGTTTTGTTCCTCCCTTTTCTAGAAGCCTGAGAATTACAGGTTTTTTCCCTTTCTTTTTGCTACCTTTTCTTTTACCATAAAGTTAAATTGTACATGGCTTAGGCACTGACAATAGATGGATCAGAATTTGCCAACTTTCTCTCCTGCATGCAGAAGGACCAGAGTGACTTTGGAAAACATAAAAGGCTGTTTTAGTGTAAGTCTGCCTTGTTTAGATTTGGATTTATGGGAGAAAAAATAAACTGTCATGATAAGACTACCACATATATTTCCGGTTCAGATTTATGTCAGGAAGTGAAGTAATACTTGCAGAGTTTACCACTCCTTCATCTAGGAAATCCCAACCTGCTTTTCATAGCAGGATCTACATTTGGGTTTTTTGTTTTCATTTGAGAACACGGTCCTTTTTGGTCTCATTTTTTAAACCCATAGTGTCTTCCTTAGGATTCAACTCTATTCATTTTTCTGCAAACCCTAATTTTTCTTCCTAACCTTTACTGTTCCTTCTCAGGCTGTCAATATCTATCTCTGAACCTTAATTTTCTAGCTAAAGCTGTGTATTGATAACCTACTTTTTTCAGTAGACCATCCCATCAATATACTTCAGGTGCGATAAGCATGTAAAAGCTGATGGTGTCTCTGTTTTCTGTCGACTTGGAGTTCCGAGTTGCTCTTGAGTACTATTTATTTCTAACTTTATGTGGTTTTAAATAAAGGAAACTTCCACTCAGTGTGAAAAATTAGTATTCTCCCAAAGTTCAGTTACAAAGGTTAATTTTAAAATATTCAGATTAAATAAGGATCATGCTGAAATATATTTAAAGTTATCAGAATTAACTAAGGATTCTTGGATTTGTTATAACAAGGTAGTTGCAAAGACTTGTTTTCTGCATCTTATCTACAGCAGAGAATACATTCACCCACTAAAACTGATATTTCATCAGTATCTTCTAATAGCCATTTATTTTCTTCCTGGTCTAAGAAATTAATGGGTTGCCTCATTGACTCATTTAATGGTCACCATTTTGTGCTTTGGACCTCAAAACATAATACTACTGCCTCTGAAGCAAAATTACATTTTTTTTCTACACATAGAGCAACACAAGCTTCAATCCCCTGGCAAGTAATTTCCCCCTCCAAGTCAAAGGGCAAGAGTTCTGAAGAGGCAAATGACAATGTGAAATGAAGAGTGAATAACAGGTAGAAAGACCACGTTAGAATGATTATCCACAGATTCTCTAATGGCTGGAGGGGAGAATTTAAGTCACTAGAAACAAGACATTAATTTAGGAATGTTTTCTATTAATCTATAATATGTTTACAATTTAGAATTCTTACTGAGAAGATGGAGAAAGTTCTGGATGATTCAGAAAGTCAAGTGTGAGAAATGAATAAAGAGAAATTAATCAGTGAAAGAGGTATAAAACAGCTTTGTAAAAGTTGTGTTAGGTCTAAAAAGAACTGAACTGCTAAATTGTTTAAATGTATACCCAGGCATATTTCCTATGAGGAATTATCCTGTTGACTGTCAAGTTCTGCTATAGGAACTCCTGGGTTTCTGAGTTGCAGGTCTGTCACAAGTTTTCTTGTATTAGCAAATGATGAAGAGGAACATAGCATTATGTCTAACACTCAGGGACTGGAGTAGCTATTTGATTGTAAATGGATTCTTATACCATACTTATCATATATAAGCATCTTGACTAATATCCAACACTTGACTAACATCTATCAAGTACTGATTGTTCTTTCATCATCTCTCCTTCATAAATAGTATGTGCAATGTGGTATCTTGTTTTGATAGATATTTGTTTGTCTCTTTTGGGCTTTTTATTTCTTCTTCCCTCCCCTTCCCCCTCCCCAAATGATGTTGTGTGTTTATGTTACAGAAAGCAAGGTCAAATAAATGTGCCCTGCGTTCAAAACCATTAAGACTTTCTGTTCCTACAAGAATTTTTACCACACTAAGATTAGCCTTGAAGAATTTTGTCTCCTGCACAGATGAGCTTTATTCCAGTTATGAAGTTATCACCATGCCAGAAAAAGAACAATCACCAACAAGATACTCCATTCTGTTCTTTGAATTGCATTTTATTTATTTCTTTTATCTATTTTAGTGTTCTGGATTCTGCCTTCTTTTTTTTTTTTTTTTTTTTTTTTTAGATAAGAACACCATTTTTACCTGATTAAAAATTCCTTGGATAGCACAGAGAGTAAGAGGCAGGCCTGGTGTTGTAACAGTATGAGGAGGCATTCACCTGCATTCCTCTGGTGATAGAACTGCAGCCCGTGGCTGTGTGCTGAAGAGTTCTGAGTGTCATCCTTTTGCTATCCATTCAGGAAATTTCACCCTTCCCTTTCAGCAGTTGGTCACTTCCGTGGTCAAAGATAGGCTGTCACAGAGGGTAATTACCCTCTTTCTTCATGTTGTCCTCATAGCAGATGAATAGTCCTCTCTACAGCTGCCACTATGCTTCCTGTGTCTGAAGATTTTAACCTGAGCAGCTCAGCACATGACAAAGGCAGCATTCTTTTTCCAAACAGAAATTCACAGAAGCTATGTCTGAGTTTAGCCATTTTTGACTTTGATGTCTCTTTATCACAGGCTTACAGTACAGAACAAGGGAATACTCTTTAAAGGTGACAGGATGTTAGTCTAAAACACATCTTTATACAGACAGTAGTGAAATTCTGGGGATTTTGTCCCAGGAAGCTGGGAAAGCAGTCAGCACCAGCAAGTTCAGGAAGCGATTAGAAAGATTCACAGGCAGTAGGTGTGTTGATGGATGTTAAAAGAACTGGGCAAGGATCAGCATCTCCCATAGAACTGTTCTGCATGCTTGGGGAGTGCAAAGGGACTGGACTTCAAAAAATGGCTGGGCTTTCATGCTATCCCTAAATAACCTCTCCTGGGCTGGATGAACTTGGGCTGGCCTCACCCAGCAAGGAATTTCTTATGTCCTTAGGATCACTCCTAAGCATTACATGAAACTGAGCAGGACTCTGAATAAAGAGTGACAGTAAAGATGTGATTTTTACAAAGGTGTAATGCTTCTTGGATGAAGATGTGCTAGAATACCTCTCTTTCGCACAAAAAAATATTTAGAGTTTATTATATATAAGCTGTCCTTGAGGTGTATGTATACCTTTAAAGAACTTCAGAAAATGGACTTTTGCTTTCCTCATTCACGTTGCTCTGGAAATTATTAAACAATCACTAATTGTCTCAACAGTCATCAACAACAACAACTTATTTTTTTTTTATCAAGTTTTCACTAGACTGAAGGTTGTTATCAGACCAACATGAGGAGGCAACTGAAAAAATTTACATGTCAGTAATTGGTTCAAATCTAACCCATGCTGTTATTAACCAGAAACTACAACCTATAAGCTCTTTGGTGGATAATATGAATTTAATTGATGATTTCCATTTACTTCATAAGAGACAAGGTATACATCACATAACAATCATCTAGCTAGAAACTGAATAGAACTGGACAGATATCTGCTTTGCAATGCAACCCTCCTAAGAGTAGAGCTAAGGTACTATTTAAGCAACATGAAAAAAAACATATTCCTGTTGCAGTGTTATGGAAACTGTGGCTATTTCTGTTTATGACAGTGTTAATCTATTCTCCGTTATAAACACTAGTATTGCTTAAAGAAAAAGGGTAAAAAAACACCTTTAGGGAGTCACAGTGAGGTACAGTGAAAGTAAGTATATTGTGGGGGCTGAAAAAGGGTTTATGGAATAACGCCAGGTAGGACACTGAGTCTTTCATATTCAGCTGGGATATTCCATTGTAGGTCAGACATACTGAATTACTTTTTTCTTTCCTCTATTGAAATTGGTAACCTACTCCAGAAACACACATAGAACTGAAAAAAAGAGGTCAAAACTAACACATGCATACATCAAAGGGTTTTGGAATGATAACAAGACTTTTAATCAGCCCCTCGTTGTTTACTGACAGCAGGAGATCTGAACCAGCCATTTAGCAGGTTAGAAGGTAATCATGCACAGCTAATTGCTGCTCCTAGAGCACCACTTTCTGAAGGTGTGGATTTCTACCCTGTGAGTGTGTCCTGTTACAGGGTCTGAGTTGCAGGAGACTGGCTGTTGATTTAACTTACAGAGTCTGCAGGAGGTAAAAGCAAATGACCAATAAAGTCCTTAAAAGACAAATACATCAATAGCAAATCAACAGATAATCCAATCCTGAGATATAGAAAAAGTCCTAGAAGATCAAAATGTGTATTCCAATTATATATCTCCTGCAGGTGCTCAACAAGAGACAAAAGCAATAAACACATCAAATCATTGGAACATCTAACAAATCCCATGTCACTTCAGCAAATACTTCTATTAAAAAAAAACCACAACAAAATCACATTTCAAAACTGAACTCTTTTAAGATAACTGAAAGGACACAGCAAAGAATTAAAACTCCCACGTGTTTCAGTTCCTCTCTAATCAAGTCATCAAGTTCAAAATTGATCTAACTTCCTCCTGCTTACAATGTTAAACTACTTAATGTACATGGTATGTATACATGGTATAGTCTTTAAAATTTTTACTGTCATAAAATAGGATTTATTACATGCTAGAAAAAGGTAGCTAAATATATAAGTTTCTTGATAAAAAGATATGAGGAACAACAATAATTGTTAGCTACAACAATGCAACAATCTAACAACAATAAAGACAGAGCCTGAATTACAGATACTTGTTTTATGCAGTTAGTTAGCTAGCCAGCTCATCTTTATATACAAGTCAGTCACCTTGCCAGTTCATGAGACTGAGTTTTCAACTACTCTTAAAAAGGGGAAAAGAGGCACTTCCAGACATCAAGCTTAATCAGTTACAATTTGATTCCATCATTTTGACGTGTGACTCCTATGTCTGGTTCTGTGAAAGCTTTTCTTTAGTGGACCTGAGCTGACAGAAAATAAAATTAAACAAAAGCCACGTAAGAGTTATTTGGAGAATCAAAAGTATAGAAGGCCTTGAAAAGAGCTGTAGAAAAAAAATGTTTTAGAAGTAACATAAAACTAGAAAAATATACTAGTTTTCTTTTACTAATACTATTATTATTCCTTCCTTGCTAAGTTGAAGGATTTAGATTTTGTCTAGATTACTTCAGAGCAAATCGTTTGCTCTGAAAAATATTTTAAAAAATACATCACAGAATTGGATTGTATTAAATGACAAAGCTTAATTTTTCAGCACCACAAAACTATATTTATGAACTGAATCGATACTCATCAGTTCTCCCACTCAGGAGAAAAGCTTGGCAAGAGCAGAAGCTTAGTCTGCTTATAAAAATACCGAGAAAGAAAGTGAGATAACAGTTTTAAAGGATCTTCTTCTCATTATATTTAATTAGGACTATTTGACTGGGGATTTTTTTGTGGTTTTTTTGTTTGTTTGTTTGTTTTTCCCCTGGGGAAAATATCAAAATTAAAGAGTAATATCATCTACTAAAATATATCATTCCAAAATCAAAATATATATTGTCCTTGTCAGGAATATACCAGCTAACAACTGAAAACGTAGAGCTTAGAATTGAAAACTCAACTTAGAGCATTCAAATATTTTGGTGAAATAAGCATAAATAAAACATTTCAAGGTGTACTCAAAAAACAGTTGAAAATACAGTTTTCCTTCAAAATTTAGTTTCAACAGAATTTTTTACTAATCCCAGTTGTCTTTTACAAATTGCATACATCACTGAATGTCAGCTCTGTTCTTTTGTGTATTCTATCATACAAACCGTAATGTCTTTAAGTGTATATTCTTTTAAATGTATTTACTCTTTGGAATTTGTTGTAAATTCAAGTCAGTCAAATATTGCCTTGTTTTCTGGGGTTCTTTTGTACACTATAATGTGATCTCTCATGTAGTAAGTGAGAAAGCATTTCTGTCATGAATATTCTTGTCTGAATTAAATGTTTGGCCTCTGCAAATACTCATGACTTTTAACTTCGTTTTCTGTGAGCATTTGTTCCAATAAAATCAGGTTGTTTAAATGAACATGGAAAGCAAATAACAAAGAACAGAGATCATGGCCAAAGCAAGTCCATTAAATAATGCAAGTAAATATTTGTCTATGTTTTCCTTTTGTTCTCTGTGCTTTACTGTCAATATTGCATTATGTGGATGCTTTATCTTGCTTTCATAGTAAGTAAAATGAGAAAACCATAGTTCTTCAGTTGAATTCACCTGGCTGAGAAGTCATACCAGAAGAAAAACATAGGGAATCTGTTGTGAATATGCCAATGGGAGTTTCTTAAACCTTGGTATCCTTGATGCTGCAAAAATCTTCAAAAAGCAGCTATAATTGATTATGGTTGTGATAACAACAACAAAAAAAAACAAACCTTAAAAAAGTATAACTAGATGTGAATGAAGTTCCTGCACTGGTATCCACCATGTCCATATGATCTCTGTGCTTATCTGCGAACCTATGGAATAGGGTGCTCTGCAGGTCTCTAATTCTGCACCAGCAGGTTGTGTTTCAGAGACGGGGATTAAGATGCAACCTTAACAGATTTTCAGTGGAGATAGTTACTCACTCCCTCACAGACTGAGATTTTAAAGGTCTGCACATAAGTCTAGGATTTGGTTCACACAGGCACATGCTCTGTGTGGAAGATGTGCAGATCTAGTTAAGGAGTTTTGCTGGGCCACACTCCAGCTCCAACTCTGCCCCTGCACACAGACTTTTCTTTAGTGGGTGTTGGATGACTGTTGTTCATCTAAGTCTGATTCCACAATGCAGTTAAAATGAAGCCAGAGTGTGTCCAGACCAGAGATATGTCAAATGTTCTTGAGTCCCACAGCACCAAAGTCGCAATGGAGGCTCATGCATTTCTTTAGTATTTCCCATTAATGTTAAAATTCACCTGAAAATGCTTCAGGTTGTGTTTCTTGTATTGTAAGGCTGTGGGAGAAAGGGTGCTGTGTCCAAATAACAATAATAATAATAATAATAAAAATGATAAAATTTAAGGGTGAATTACTTATTACATTGAAGTTAAAGGCAAATCTCCTATTCTCCTGTTTTCTTTGTGTGCCTAATTTAGATCAGAATCAATGCCTTAATTATGCTTGTAATAGAACATGCCTGGCACTGAGAACATAATTTTCATTTATCCCCTAAGAAGAAAAATAAATTGTTTAGCCTGCATCACTCTACATTCTTGTTATCAGACTGACTTGCATTTTCTTGGAATTACTCCACAATTGAGATTGCAATTTAGTTTTTGATTGAATGTTTTGCACATTGAATTTCACTTTAGATTTTCTCTAGCTCTTTTAAACTAAAGTATGAGTTCAGTGTACTAACTCTCTGAAAAGCATAGTATTCAGAGCAGTATCTTTGGTGATAAAAGCTTAAGGAGGGCAGTGTTACTGAGTACTCTCTTAGTTGGCCTCACTTACATTTGGATGAATAAAAATAATGGCTTCTGTTAAAGAGAGCTGGCTTCATACAGCCTATGGGATGGCGATAGGAACCCTTGCCCTCCCAGGTCATAGGGAGGCTAACTGCAGGAGAGAAGATGCTCCCTCCTAGAAGCCAATCCTTTAATCTTCTCTTGAGGAGAGGTGTACAGAAGTCATTACGATCTAGTTGCCTGAGTCAGATCACAGCTACATAGCCATTTTTGATTGGCATAAATTCACACTGCTGTCCAAAAGGATGCTCACACTTTTCTCCTTGCCCCAGCTACACATTCCCATTTATTAGCACAAGTATTCATGCAGCAATGCAAATTCATCTACCTGGCATGAAAATCAAGAAAACAAATAATCAAACAAGCAGTTTTGCACAAGATCAGTGACATGATCTGTTCGTTTGGCCATCTGCTTGGAAGAATGTCCCTACTTTGTGCAGACATGGGAATTGCATGGCTTCTTTCAACTGCAGGACAGATTTATGGCAGGTTAGAGTGACAGAGTAGCCATGGAGTCAGCACCCTATTACCTCGTCAGTCACTCAGCTGTAGTAGGCACCCATTTTTATGGGTCTCATGTTAGCCAGACTGAGAAGAATCACAGAATCACAGGTTGGAAGGGACCTCAGGGATCATCTAGTCCAACCTTTCTGGGAAGAGCACAGTCTAAACAAGATGGCCCAGCACCCTGTCCAGATGACTCTTGAAGGTGTCCAACATGGCTGAGTCAACCACTTCCCTGGGTAGAATATTCCAATGGTGACTGTTCTCACTGTGAAAATTTTCTTCTCATCTCCAATCAGAATCTCCCCAAGAGCAACTTGTGTCCATTCTCCCTTGTCCTCTCCATGGGACTCCGTGTGAAAAGGGAGTCTCCACCTTCTTTGTAACTACCCCTTAAGTACTGGTACATGGTGATGAGATCCCCTCTGAGCCTCCTTTTCTCAAGGCTGAACAAACCCAGTTCTCCCAGCCTGTCCTTGTATGGCAGGCTTCCCAGTCCTTTGGTCATCTTGGTGGCCCTTCTCTGGACCCCTTCCAGCCTGTCCACATCCTTTTTGTACAGTGGGGACCAGAACTGTACACAGGACTCCAGGTGTGGCCTGACAAGTGCTGAGTAGAGTGGGATGATGACTTCTTTCTCTCCGCTGGCAATGCCCTTTTTGATGCAACCCAGCATCCTGTTGGCCTTCTTGGCCGCAGCAGCACACGGTTCACTCATGTTGAGCTTTCTGCCCACCAGGACCCCCAGAGCTGCTCTGCTCCACAGAGCTGCTCTCCAGCCAGGTGGGTCCCAGTCTGTGCTGCACTCCCGGATTATGCTTTCCCAGGTGCAAGACCTTACACTTCTCCTTGCTGAACTTCATAAGGTTCTTGCTGGCCCACTCTTCCAGCCTATCCAGATCTTCCCGCAGAGCAGCTCTCCCTTCTGGAGTGTCTACTTCCCCACTCAACTTGGTGTCATCAGCAAACTTCATCAGGCTACACTTGATGCTGTTATCCAGATCACTTATGAATTTATTGAATAACATTGGGCCCAATATCGATCCTTGGGGGACTCCACTAGTGACAGGTTGCCAGTTTGAGAAAGAGCTATTTACCACCACCCTTTGGGTGCAGCCTGTCAGCCAGTTCCCCACCCACTGCACAGACCACTTGTCTAGGCCATAACGGATCAATTTCTCCAGGAGGAGACTATGGGGGACCGTATCAAAGGCCTTGGAGAAGCCCAGGTAGACAACGTCCGCCGCCTGCCCCATGTCAACCAGGCAAGTCACTTTGTCATAGAAGGCCACCAGGTTTGTCAGGCACAATCTGCCTTTAGTGAAGCCAATCAGGTGCTTCATTTGACTTGTGATGTCCCCCAGGAGGATTTGTTCCATAACTCACTGGCAGACATTCCCTCTTTAATTCCTCTCATAAGATACAAGAACCCTCAGGCTCCTGGGGCTAGAGCCAGAGGTAAAATTAAACATCAAAATATTCAGTGCCTGCAACAGAGTCAAGCTTTCAAGTGTCAGCATACATAGTGGGATTAATAACATCCAAGTTAAGCAGTGTTTCTAAATAACAAATGGATCTTGTTATTTGAAAAGAAAGAGTGATATCAAGGTTATATGAGCGCATGACCAGGAATTTCAGCAGACACTTTTTTTCCTTAAGAAAGCACTAGAGACTTGCAGACCTTTGCAAGTACTGAAAGTCCTAAGTTACCTCCACTTTTATTTTGACTCTTTTCTGAGATGAAAGTCTTCTCTGATGACTGAGGTGTTGTCTGTTTAGGTGTAATCTCTCTCCAGCATGAAAGGTCATGAGTAAGAACTGGGGAATACAAGGCACTATACAGCAAAATGAGGAGTATTATGAGGAAATTGCTTCCTATAAACCTCCTTATGAAATTGAAAAAGATGTCCAAGTGGTTTTAACTATGCAGAAATGTCAAGGAAAATAAAATCACTAGAAACTAAGGCATTACCTTGACTGAAACTGAAGGGGATGTAAAGGAATTGGACAAATCAGGAAGCAGAAACTCATCAGATATTTTTGAGTACATAATCATATATAGGCTTGAACAAAACAGTGGCAGTTTTGCAAAACTGAGTTGCTTTAACTCTCTATGTAACTAGTGCTGAGAAGTAAGAATTTCAATGTGCCTGAAGATCTCAGGTGCACAATCTCTCTGAAAAGCTATGGTATGAGATCCTTAATCCTAAGGCATTTTTTTGAGTATGTTTCTTTTGCAATTCCTATATAGAAGACAAAGAGAAAAGGACTTCCTGCAGAATGCCTTACCATTTATGCTTGTGAAATTCAGTCACCCAAAAAAGGTTATCTTCTCCTTCTCTGTCTTAGAGAAGAGCTATCCAGCCAAGCCCTTTTCTGACTGCTTCTAAGTTCTGTTCCTCCACTTATCTTTGGCCACTTGACTTCACTTTAGTCCGCTGTAATAATGAGAGCTTTCTTTGATAGAAAGCAACATAAAAAAGACCTCATTTCCTTTTTCTTGATTAATTTTGCATCCCTCAGTACCTATTTACCTTGATGGATCAGAAAATAATTTCCCAGGAAATTAATGAATTTAAATAGCACTTATCTTAAGGAGACAGTAGTGGAATTGGTGCAGTGTTCTTCAGGGTTACATTGTTTGTGGGAAGATTCTGTGTCCATTTTAGTGTTTCAACACTGTGATTTAAATCTCTAGAAAATGTGTGCCTGGAATAAGTTTGTAAAAAGAAAAAAATAAACCTTTTTTTTGACTCATTAAGGTTAATGCAGTTAAATAACCACTCTACAGTGTTTCCAGATTGACAAGCACAGACATGTCCTAGTATACTCTTTATTTAGTAAAAGAAAGCCAGAATTCAAATAACCACTAGAGAAATTACAAATCAGAAGGACAGAACTGTTTTCTTGTTTTATCAAAAAGCAGAGTCTCATGTAGCAACAAGGTGTTAAGAAGAAGGAGTCAAGAGAATTACTTCAAGCTTAGGCATAGATAATAGGTGATAATAATTAATTGTTAGGAAAGGAAGAATTAGGTTTTTAAAATTCCAAAGAACTGAGACAGGTACTCAGGAGACATTCCAGACTGAGAGGCAGAAATTAGATGAAAATGCACAGAATGTGGAAAGCAAGAGAGAGGAGAAACAAGTATTGACCAATAGGAGAAGATGGCCATTGGATAATATCAACTCTTGCTTACAGATCTTTACTGTGTTACTCATTGGTACTACACATGTAGAATTTGTAAATGGGTCTTATGTAGAGGACATGCACATAAAAAGTAGTTGTCCTTTGCATGCTCCTATCAGGGTCACCTATAATCCAATTTGTATTGCAAGCAGTGAACTAGAGTTGTGAAAATAATTTTTAAGCAAATATTCTGAGCAAACCAATCATCTCTAGGAATCAAACTGCATTTTTTATTTTTATATTTTTTAAGGAAATCGCCAATACCGTTCAGCATTAGAAGAAGAAAGAGCATGAGTAGGCAGAAAGAAATGGCAGAGGTAGAGTAGAAGATTTACTTTTTCAACAATAGTTAAGCAGTGTCAAGATCTCTAAAAAATGAATGGCAGAGGGCGGTTTGGAGCTGCAACTAGCTGGGAGCAGAAATGTTAATTTTGAAAGGTAAGTGGTCATGCTGACACTGAAAACTGGTGCAGTCTCCTGTTTTTAGGAAATATAATTAGGCCATAAGTAAATCAATTCAGATCGCACAATGGTGAATGTGTGTTTCTTTATTGAATTTTTCTGTTTTCCTCAGGTAGCATGTGTGCCAAATGATGTAATAGTTACCATGGGAACTATCCTTGTGTAATGAGAAATGTAGAATAAAGCTCTGAGAGCTTCTAAAACCCCACCTGGCATGGATATATTCTTTTTTCCCATTAAAAAAAAGGTAATATAAATAATATTCTTCCACTTATATCCTTAAGTACCATTTCATTCTTAAAATAGACCTCCTGATAGTGGTGTCACTGTTTTTGGCGTAGGTGTTACCTAGTGTGAGCTCCAGATATATGATCATTTATTTAAAATAGAAAAATAAAAAATAAAAAGACAGTGATGAGGAAGAAGTATAAATTAGATAACTACTTTAGAAAGATGGATATTACAATGTGCTCTTCTAGAGCCAAAGGAAGTTTCTAAAACATTACAGTTTAAATACACTGCTTTTTTAGTGACTAAAAGTATTGTATTTATTTATTAGCATCAGAAAGGTGTATCCAATACTCCTCCTCCTTCTATTCTATTAATCTGACAATCTTTCTTTCTAATACTGGAAAAGAAGAGGAAAACATTTCCTGCAAAAACACTTAAAATACCCTTTTGGGAATCTGAATGTTTCACCAAGACTAATATTTTGCAAATGCTGTAATTTTGTGGCAAAATAGCACGTTTTATTTTTTATCCAGAGGGAATGCTTAAACCGTGGTCCTTTTACTTCTGTTTTTATGCCAGCATACATAGAAATCATATCTGTATAACTGGTACTGAGAACAGAAGAATAACAGTAGTTCCTGATGTTTCTTCTCCCTTCTTTGCACATATACAGCTAAGTGGAAATAGATGTGATTAATCTCCAAAAATCTGACTTTACAAAATAATACATTAGATGGAATAATTTTTCTCTTTTTATTATTATTGTTATTATTTTGATTTTTGAGAACTTTTATGGCACTGCTCGCTACTTGTCTTATTTGTGTCTGTAAGTCACAAATAAGTGTCTTTTGACACAGTGCACAGTAAATTGCAATAAAAAAGGATAGCCTGAAAGGTAGATCTCCTCCAGGCAGCCTTAAGTCATCAGTTAATATTTTTTGATATATTTCTTTACTTCTGTTTAATATATCGAATACAAATTTTCAGTTTAAGCAAAGTTTATGTGAAAAAAATATTTCTCAAGTTTCTTACATTCTGGAAACACTGGTATTTTGTAAAGTCTATGACTAACTTGCAGAAATAAATCTGACGTTTTAATTAGAATACACTGTACTCCCACATCTTTCATCATAAGTACTTTACTGACATTTATTAATTACTGGTCTGATCCTGCAGCCCTTACTCATCCGCATAATTTTCACTTGTGATTGCAATCATTCAGACCTTTTGCATGAGTAAGATTTACAGAGTGTATGTCTGTTCAGCAGTAAATGAAGCTCATAAACATATAACTGAGTAAGGCTTCAGGAAACTAATGGCAGCTTTAATATCTTTAATTTCTTAATATCTTTATCAATAATCTGGATGAGGGGATTGAGTGCACCCTCAGTAACTTTGCAGACAACACCAAGTTGGGCAGGAGTGTTGATCTGCTTGAGGGCAGGAAGGCCCTACAGTGGGACCCGGACAGGCTGGGTCAATTGGCTGAGGTCAATTATATGAGGTTCAACAAGGCCAAGTGCCAGGTCCTGCACTTTGGTCACAACCACCCCATGCAGTGCTACAGGCCTGGGGAAGAGAGGCTGGAGAGCTGCCTGGTGAGAAGGACCTGGGGGTGCTGGTCAACAGCCAGCTGAACATGAGCCAGCAGTGTGCCCAGGTGGCCAAGAAGGACAGATTGGATGGGGCCAGGGGACTGGGTGAGGAGGTACTTCAAGTCAGTGAGGACATAGAACACGCGAGTACAAATAAAAAGGTGAGGAGAAAGTGCAACTACTGCCTTGGTGACAGGGGCAGGATCCTGATACACTTGGAGGACCTTTGTGCCTGATTTTCCCTCCTGTTGCAGAGGGAAACAGTTGGATAACCTAGCAAAAAACATGTTATGAAAACACGAAAAAATACAAAACCACCACTTTGTTATGTAGTTTCCAGCTGATGTGTCCAGTGGATCAAGGAATGAGATCTGAACATAAGGTGTTCCACTGGATTCCTAGTCTCTCCTCAGGTAGTAAAAGATCTTTATACCCTGGATGTGGGCAGGACATGACATTGATGACATGGAGCCAGTCAAGTATGAGCTTGCAAAGTCATTTTCATGGTGATTTCATGGCCAAGATGGATGTTATGCAGCCTGTTCAGGGATGTGGAAGGGCTGTGCAAGGAGGCTAGACATACAGGGAAGAGGCCTGGGAAGTAGTGGAGGGTAGGCATGATATATCCTCCTTCAGGACATGCACAAAATAGGAGGGGATTCCTGTATTCAGTGTCCTTTATTTCCTTGAGCATATTGTGGGGCAATGTAGTAGGTAGACCACCCCATGAACTGTGCAAGCAGCACAAAGCCAACCTATTTCTGCCTGCCATGATGACCTTTTGTACACCCAGGTAGACTCCACCACTTGCACTGAGGGGTCATGTGGCAGGGGTTTAGCTAGAAGGTTTCTCCTTTTGTTGGTGTGGAGGACCTGATCTCTTCCAAGTAATTCTAAGCCATGAGAAGCACCTGGCCGAAGACAAACTGTTCAGAGAGGTTCAGAGAAGACCTCTCAGACTGATGGCCAAAAGCAGCTAAAGGTCTTGTTGCTAAGTGGTGCTTCATTGTGTGTGTTGTGACTACTTCTCAAGACCATGTTATGGCTTCTTTCAGCAACATTTTCCCCCACAGTTGTCAGCATCCTTCACATCTCAACAGCAGTAACAAGACTGTAAGTTCAATTTTCCAAGGTTCCTAGTTCTGGACTGGGACAGGAGTTTCAGTCTTGGGCTTGTGTCCAAGACCTTTGCTCATCTGCTTCCCACGCCTATGCATCTGAGAAGCCTGGAGTCAGCTCTGTGCCTCATAAAATGTCAGCAGCAGCATTGGATTCTGAGCCCAGAGTAAGCAGAGTGTGTTTTAGCCTTTTTAAAAGTGGTTTGGATGCATTTATGTAACACTTTTTACTTACGTAAATGGTCTGAATGATTTTAGCAGAACTACTCAGGATTAAAAATTATTCACATGAGTAAGAGTTTGAGGATCAACCATTTATCAATAAATGTTGGGAAAATACTTGGTTTTTCAATATGAAATTCTTGGGAGTAAAGACCTGGATTCATCCCAGGGAGTACAGATACTTACTTTACTAAATTATCTAATTTGGGTTGTTGGACAAAGCTCCCTCTAGAGAGAGAGTTAGGAGGGAAAGGATGGCATTTACAGATATTTATTTAGCCCATTATGGTCTAATTCTCTGCCTGGAGAAGCTTCTCTGTCTCTCCTGACAGAAGGGAAGCTTCCAGTAATTAGGCACCTAACTTATGCACTGCTGCAAAGTGGGCTGAAGCCGAGTCGCCGTGCAATCAATTCTACTCCATGTGTCCAGGCCAGCCTTGGAAATTGAACCGTTGTAAAAGCTCTTCTCACTGTAACCTCTGCTGTAACCTCCACTGCCTCTTCTGGGCCCAGTCATCTATGTTACAACGACCCCTGGCCCATCTCTAAAGTAGCTCAGCAACATAATCTTGGTTCAGACTTTTGAGGAAATTGTTAAGCTGTGAGAAAGAGCTATGAGAAAGTGTAGACAGTGGAGCTGAGAAGGATAAGAAAGGGAAAACTACAGACAGAGGTACAATTACAGATACAGGGAGTATTAGTAGCTTAAAGATTCAAGATGAAAACTACCAACTTGGTTGTCATTAAAAAAGAAAAAATATGAAACATAGTTCAGCCCAAGGAGTTGGTTGATGTCATTAATGTCAGTCTGTTGCTGATGTTAATGGTCTCTGTGGGGGTGGTAGTTTAGCAAGACCAAAGGATCAGCAACTAAGCAAAACTTAACAATGTTTTAGGGAGCAGCTGAGGCTGATCCTTCCCCTTCTCACTAATGCCTGTCTGGGCAGGAAAGACTGTTCAGAGCCTTCTTAGGGATGGTGAGAACATGAATGTTTAACCTAGAAGCTCATTAAGCCTAGATACATTTTTCATGTATTAGCAAATAAATAATTGTTTTATACATTTAGCTGCATATATCCTGCTTGCAGAGCCTCTTTGAGCATGATTAAATATGCCCAAATAAAATGATCCAAAGAAGGACAGCAACACCTTATGTTAACGTTTGGTAACTTTATAACAGCAAATGATAAAAGTAAAATGGTAAAAAAAATGTAAAGATAAAAAGGTACATGCCATACTTGCTTTCACTGAAACTGTCTTGATTCTTCAAGTGCCATGTTTCCTGTATTCGTGCTGTAATTTTTAGAAATTTTTTCTCCCTCTCACTATCAAACTTTTGCAAGTGTTGCAAAAGATTGCTATATACCATTGTATTTAGAAACCAGAAGGGGGATTGATCATCAGAGACATTTGTTTAAAAATATGCTTTAAAGTATTAGGAGAAAAACTGCTTTATAACATATTTGTTTTCTAATATAATAGTAGTACTTATATTTCTTTTCATTACTTTCTTCCCTTTCATTAGATATTCTATGAAATTTACCATTCTCCTTCCCTCCTTTCTTATTCTTATGACCTTTAGGAACCTATGAAGTTCTAATTTCCTTCCTCTTATTTCTCAGCCCTAATTTGTACCAGTTCTTCCAATTCATAGTAATCGTGAACACAACTTTTATTCCTCCTCCTTTGGTTGAGACTGAAATTAAAATGTGGATCCAAAATGGTCAACCTCTTATTTTTGTTTATTATTATGAAATAAAATCTTAGTTCATTGCTCACAAAGAAACAAATAGGTTGTTTCATTAAGTTAGTTTAAAATAGTGTTCAGTGAAAATATTTGAACCAGCTCTGTCCTTGAATTGGCACATATTAAAAAAGTTATTTAAGAGACCCTTTGCCATTCTATTTTACCTGCCTTTGTTTAGTTATTTTTTAAATGACTGTGCTTAGTGAGTTATAAGTAATAACTGAAATATGTCAGAGCTCACAAGCCTTTTTCTGCCCTGGGTGCTGCAAAAATTATTTTTATATTACACTGACCCATTACATTTTTTAGTATTTTATTGAAAAATACAGACTCCTCCTGGTTTGTTTTTTTATTGAAAACCAAAAGATCTCAGTTTTCCTGGAAGAGGGGAAAATGTATGTAAAAAGTGGGACTTGTTAATAGCCCTGGGTTCTGTAAATGCTGTATCTTTATAATTGTAACCTATTAAGTTATCCTGTATTAAAACCTCAGTTGGAAACATGACTTGCATAACTTCAGGTTAAACAACCAGCAAAAATATGTTTAATTTCAATATGATGTCAATGTCTGAAGTACCAACTTTAGCAGAGGATGGAGAGGAAGAAAGTGGTTTTTCTTCCTTTCTTTCTTCCTTTCACTCTCTTTTAGTAAATATATAAATTTCCAGGGCCTTCTACTCTCTGAAAAAAGTGTTGATCAGAGATCTGAAGTGAAAGTACCCATCTTCCTCCAGAAAGTAAATACACAGGCCAATCTAGTCACCTTAGCTAATTTATCATTTCATGAGAAGAACAAGTAGACTAAAACTGGAGAAAATTCTAGCCTCTCAGGTGGAACAGATTGAAAAAAAAGGCTTAAATATGACTGTCCACTGTGCCCTTATAAGAAATTCTTTCCTCTACATGGCTTGCTAGTCCAGTGATTTCTAGAAAAAAACAAATCTTTCTCTGTCACTGGTCAGGCTTGGCTGTGTGTTTGATCCATGCTTCAGGACAGCCCTCCTGCTGCTTACATCTTATGTTTTCAGGAGGCTTTCAAAACCAGTGTCACTACACTGCTGCTGAAACCTTTTCCTCTTCCACTGGTTTGTCCTTTCCTGCTCTGGCCTTCCATACTTGCCTAATACTAACTGCTTTTTTTTTTTGCAACAGGATTCATTTTCAGTCCACTCAGAGGGCACCTGGGGGCACACCGAGGGGCCAGGTAACTGCAGGCAGCTGCATTCAGTGCATCCAACCTCAGATCAGTTCAAATTAATCACAGCCTGAGGAGTCCGTGAGTCTGAAGGCATGCTGCAAGATCTTGTGTTGGATGGATTTATCTCTATTTGCCCTATAGTGTACCCTAAAAACATCCCTTCAGTGAGCAGGCAGATGTGCTTTACAGGAAACAGCAAAGCAATCTCCCTTTCTTTGCATGAGATTTTTCTTTCTGCAGCTGCATCAGTCAAAACAAGACAAACAGTCTGCAACACCCTGTTACTGCTTTTCTACAAATCATACAGTACCCACACAGTAAACTGTGAACAAGCACCATATACCTTTGGCAAATTTTATGAATATTTAACCAGACATAAGACATTTTGATAGAATTTAATAAGAAACTGGCTAAGCAAAATGGCAAACCCAAAATGGGACATCCATTTTATCTTTTCCTCCCATTATTACTACAGTAACAAAATGGAAACAATTTAGAGCTTTTTCACATTAAAAATTAAACAAAAATCAACAAGTGGCAGCAAATTGGTTAGATTTTCATGAAGGCACAGTTTTTAAGGGTAAATCATTATTACTATTATTATTGTGCATCCTTTCTTGGTGTCTTTCTGAGAGTTTGAGGAGGTTTTTTTATAAATATTTTGAATAACTTCTACCGATTTCTTTGCAATTAACTTCCAGACTTCAGAAGAAGAATATATCCTTAGTAGAATATGTTTGGACCAATGTTCTACTGATGGCTTTAACAATAATCAGAGATATTGCTGCATTCGTTCTCCAGAAGCATATAAATGACATAAATTGAGAATTTTTCCATGCATTTTCTGCATCTATTGTCTTATCCACTTTTCTTTCATTTCTTTGCAAGAATGGTAAAAGGATTTTAAAGAGAAGAAATTTGGAATTGTTAGGAGAAAGCTAGAGTTTCCTGCCTGGGATCTTACAGAAGAGCAGTATTAAATACTTACTCTGTCCAAAACAAGCATGTTGGTAACTGTGGCAGCAGAATGGACATTTGGATCTTGCAGAGAAAAATTATTTCGTTTTCATAAACCAAAATCATCTCTGTTTGCCACTCTAGAGAGGAATCCCAAACCATTACTTATTTTATCTTTTATTTTGGATTCACTTTCTATTAGAAACAGTGAAGGTGTTTATAAGCAGATGTTAGATTTATAAGCAGATGTTAGATTTATAAGGTGAAATAGACAGAAGAGCAAAATTAAAAAAGTAAAACAGACATATAAAACTTATTTATTTATAAATAAAAATAAGCTAGATTACTTCTGAGTGAAAGCGAGTTAGAAAAAAACCCCACGATTAATACTCAAAAAAATTGTACGATCACTGACTGATAAAGGAAAAGGACTGCATAAATATCAGTACTCTGAACCCAGAGAGACCAGGCACAATACTTTTGACAGCACATTTTTTAAATATATGTGCGATACACTGTGCATATTTGGTGCATCCTTCTCCCAGAGGAGAAAGTTGCATCCATATCTTTGACACAGAAGTTTGATGTCCTGAATATATACTGAAGGTGTCTGGTTCTATACAGTCACTTCCTACACCTGTGGAGCTACTCTAAGCTCAAGTAGATTAATACAAAGCCAATGAAATCAACAGATCTTTGCCAATTTACGTCGGCTGAGGTTCCAAGGTTGCTGGAGGGAAAAGAAATGACCCAGGGTGTCACAGAAAACAGAAAGAAACGTAAGAAAATGGAATTCACTCAAGGGAACATTGAAAACACACAGAACTAACTCAGCTTGTTCTTTACCAGGTTCCTACAGGAACAGTTAAAGTGCATTACAGCAACTATAGTACAACCATGCAGGACTGAATTCATACAGTTAACCTATTAACAGAACCAGTTTCAACAAGGGTACATTCATTTATTTGTGACTTGTAACGAAATACAAATCAAGTCTTCCGTAAACAAAACAGTAGAAAATTAAGACATGAGAGCCCTTTAGGGTCAATTCCTTCCACACAGTGTTTGCACCCTCACTGATGTCAGCAGCAGTTGACTGTTTCCAGAACCACACCTGTTCTAGAAAACAGACTGCTGGCTAAGCAATTAACACTCTGCTTTTGTAATTTATTGCAAAGGGTTCCTTCACCTCCTTTCCAAACACTGTCACCATACCCATCTGGATAGAATTGTTCACGACAAAAACTAATGAAAACTTTAACCCTTGAACACTGTAATTTGCTTTATAGCTTGGCCCGAATTATATTGCCTTATTCTTTTCACCAGTTGTCAGGGAGCTGTTGTATGATGTTGTGGAAGCAGAGTGGGCTATTTTGTTCACTTGAAAGCATACATCTACATCTGGTCAACTGAACGTCTTACTAGGGGAAGAATTCAGTTGCTGTCTAGTGTCATAATTTATAATGTAATTTTAGATATCCTAAGGTAAATATTTTGCTTGGCCTCCAGCTGGATCAACATGGTACAGGTCTTCCATTGCTCCTGTGCCATATCTGCCAAGATTGTGTTGATGTTTCTCTTACTTCATGGAGTGTGAAATGGCAGCGGACGCCCACAGGTTGGCAACTGCATTGAGTCCTATATCTCCATCAATTATAATCAAAGCTTAGACACCCAGCTCACATGCAGACAGCTGCACTGGAGACAAATTAGTTTGTTCATTTGCATCTTGAGCTGATGCCCAAACACAACTTAAACACAGTACTAAGGGGACTTCAAAGAAAATGGTATAGATATTTGGAAAGAATAGCATAGAAGTGTCTTCCCATAGAGCAGCTGGATCCAAACCCACATGCCTGCTAGCTTAAAACCAGTTGAACGACCTGTGATTAATTTAACCTATGGCTGAGGAGACTAATGGATCTACTAATCTTACTGAGAACCAAAAATATGTGTCCAGGAGAGTCACAAAATGAAACTCAGTTAATGACCAAGACAATGATAACTGGGGTCTCCATAAACCTTATAAGAGTGGTTTCTGCTCACCCAGTTTTAGACAGTGAGTGGACTTCTGTTCCTGAGCTAGGCGCTAAGCTTCTTTTATAGCCAACAAAGAGAAACAGGAACATGTAGGGTACAGCTCATCTTTCTTAGTTTATTTGTCTACATTAGGTTGAAATAAATTTCTTCCTAACAGTGTCTGTTTCTCATAATTGTCAATAAAAAGAATGTAGTTTAAATTCAAGCATCTACATTTGATCAGAGGACTTTCACCTGGGTGTCTGTAGATAATAGTGTGTCTTAGATCAGAGAGAAGCTCTGTACCATCTGCTCCAGACAGGCTTGTCTAAAGCTTCAACCCCACCAGAGGTAGCCTTTATTGGCATGCCAATTACAGGAACAGCTTTATTTATCCTTAAATTTGCCCTGTAACTAGACATACCTGATCCCACACAGTTATCTTATTATTATTATTATGAATATTTTAAAACTGTAGCACCTACAAGCAGAGAAAGTGCAAAATGATTAAATCAACAAAATTAAACAAACAAACAAAAAAAAATACTCATTTGTTCTCTACAGCCATCCCACCAAAATTTTCCATTGTACAAAAGTCCAGGTATGGAAAAAAGCATTATCAAGAGGGGGTCTGAGAAAATATTGAGCAGCCAATGTAAGAGATTTAGAGCAGGATTTAGAGTTGAGATTAATACAACTAATGCTACCAAAAAGCATAACACAAAGCAAATAGGAAAGAGCATCAAGAGTGGTGAAAAAATATGCAAAATATTATCTTGTTTTACTATCAGGAAAACATCCAGCAAAAGGTATTGTTTCTGCTGTCATTGTAGTCAGTCTCTTCCCAGCCTGAAAGTTTAAACCTGCTAGAAGGTACCCAGCCTGTTGTTTGGCAATGCAGGTTGCCAAGGCAACAGAAGCCAGTGACACTTCTCCTTCTTCCTGATGGTTTCTGCGACTAAAATACAGAAATCATGGTCCTGAACTGACCTGATGGCTCTTTAGAAGACATTTTTTCATGCAATGAAATCCCTGTCTCATAACAAAGCACTGAGGTATTCTGAAATACTAAGTGTGTTTCTTTATTTTGGCAATGTTTATTGATGGATTGCAGTTAATTTCATTTGTTGTGATGCTGCTTGGACGGATGTTTGGAATTTTGACATGCTGGTCAAAAGAATGCTCAAAAGGTTACTGGTATTTTTGCATTAGACCCTTTTCTCTTTGTTAAAACCAGGTAACAGACATTAATCTTAAAGATGAAATGTAGGTAACTACTTAAAATCTTTTAATAACATTTTGCACAACTAGGTGCACATATGGAAAAACAGCAATAGCTTTTGATGTACAGTTTGCAATGTTTAAATAATGGCTTCAAGAGATACTGCTTTTCAATTTTGATTTGATACAAACAAAAAACATTCACTGAAGCATGGAAAATGTCTTAAGGGAACATGTAAAAGAGAAAAAATCTAAGCTAGAATCCTTCCTCTTGGTATAATGAAACTCTCAGTTTGTTCACCATCAGGGAACAAACAAAACTCTCACTCCTTTCTCTCCTAGGCCTAACTTTGCACACATTCCCCCTTGTTTAAATCCCACGAGTTTTGTCTTTGTGAGTCATTACTCAGTTCGATGTAGAAATTCTTTTGAATGTCCCTTAAAGCTATTCTCCCATTGATCTGCACAATGGCATGCCTCCCATAGCAGATGGTCTCGCTTCTCTCTTAACAAATGTCCCAAATATTTCTGTCTTCTTTTCTGGATAAATTTAGAGAGAATAAAATTGTTGAATCTGATTAATTTTGTAATTTGTTATAAATTCTAACATTTTTCTTAAGGCAGTTACTTTTGAGGGCATTCCAGTGTCTTTGCATACTGAGAGGGAAATCACGCATTTACATCTTTACGTTAATATGTAAATAATATTTGACTTGGAGATTCAGAATTTTGTCTTCAAGTTTTAAAATTTCCCCTAGTTTAATTTGAGATAATAATTGCTGTTTCTGCCTTGCCAGCTCATGACATTATACAATTCTGAAGAAAAATACTAATACTACCAAATGCATGGATACAGCCCACATTCCTGATATCATCTGATTCACTCTGTGTGCGAGCTAAGTATGTCAATGAAAAGTGGTTTATTGTAATATGAAGAAAGCAAAGCTGTACTAAACAGCCAGAACTATATATACACTATAGCCAAACTATTTATTCAAAATGGGGCCACAGGCATCATGTCACAAAAACTGAAGGTGCTATTTTCTCTAGAGATAAGACTTCATCACTAGCACCTACTTGCTCCTAGTTCTGAAGGCAAATATAAGGTCATAATGGAATAAAAAGAAAGGAAATACAACTGAATTGCTGCTCAGTGAGAAGGAATGATGCACAATTAACATAACAGACTGGGGGCTTATGCATTAAAAAAAAAAAGAAAAAAGAAAAAAGGAAAAGCAGAATACTGAAAAGCTCTAGTTTCAGTCCAGAATTGCAGAATGGAATGCTTGGAAAATTATTTTAAGACATACACAGCAACTAAGGATAATATGATTTAGAAGTCTAAAATAACATCAGAAGTAGAACTTGAAAAATTTGTGATTGTTAAAATAATCTCCACTTATAGATATGACTGAAATTATTCCTGCTGATAATTTTTCAATGTCAGATCAATATACAAGGCTACTAAAACTGCTGTTTGTACATGGGAAATTGCTTCTCCATAAAAAGTAGGTGTCTGTAAAGAACAATGAGTGTAGAGGAATAGAAAAGAAAGATGAATGAAGAAAGTTCTGACAACATCATGAAATGGCAGAGGGACATTATTTCCCCTGAAATAATTTGTAAAATCTTATCGGTCTCATTTAACTATGGTCTTGTGTATTTGCAGTATATGTTAAATAGTAGTGCAGCATGAGACATACATGTTGGGACGTGGCTGGTGTGGATTTTAGAGTCTCACAGTAAGCCAGAATACCTATTCAGTCTTACCCTGAGGACATCTTTGCCCACCTCCTTTACACACCAGTATATTGATAGACTGCAAATACCCCTTCAGTCATCTAGTTTAATCAATGAAAAGCAGATATGCCCTCAATTAGCTGCCCAAAGTTGGTCAGATTTGTGAGTTGTGAGGGTTTTTCTCAATCATCAACATATTTCAATGAATCGTGGTTATCTCTAACTGATATGTTACCCCTAATTGATATATGAGTTGCAGTTAATTTTGACTGACTCTTGCTGAAAGTCCATGTTCTGATAATGATCTGCTGCATTGCCAGATGGTAAAGAAAGGTGATCCTTCCCCTCTAAAGAGCACCGAAGTTCTGTGTTCAGTTATTGGCTCCCCAGTACAAAAGAGTCATGGACTTACAGGAGAAGGGCCACAAAGATAATGGACTGGAGCATCTCGTAAGAAGAGAGGCTGAGCACTGAGAATATTCAGCCTGGAGAAGAGAAGGGTGAGGTGGAATCTTATCAAAATGAAAAAATACCTAATGGGAAGGAATGAAGAAAAGGGATCCAGACTCTTCTCAGTAGTGCCCAGTGAAAGGAAAAGAGGCAACGGGCATGAATTAAAACGTATGAAATTCCACCTGAACACAAGAAAACACTTCTTTACTGTCGGGGTGTTCAAACTCTGAAACAGGTTGCCCAGCAAGGTTGCGGAGTGCCTGTCTGTGGAGATATTCAAAACCTAACTGGACACAGACCTGGAAAACTCCCTCTAGGTGATCCAGCAGTGAGGGTTGACTAGATGATCTGAAGACGTTCCTTCCAACTAAAATGAATCTGTAATTCTATGATAATGCTATGACTCTACTTGGATTTGTTAGTAATTTCTGTGGGGTTTTTTTTACATTTGTGGTTTTTTTTTTCTCTGTCTTCCATAAAATACAAATTTATTTTGAATTCAGAGAAACACAGTTCTCTTTGAGGTTAAAAAAAAAAGAAAGAAAGAAAAAGTCATATAAGATTTATACTTCACATAATTAAAGAACGTAATTTTGAATACCTGGTAATATAAAAAGGAATAAGGTGATAACATCTCACTGTGTTGATGCCAGCATCCTAGTATATAGGGCATAGTACTCACTCATAGCTCAGACTAACTTTCCCAATCAAGATATACATACAATCCCCTGGATCTCATGTAAGGCACTTCATCCCCTATCCCATCTGCCTTCCTTCCCAAAATAGTGGCCCAGAGGTGGAATTTTAGGTATATTTTCCTGTTCTCCTTTCATCTTACTCAACTCTGGAGTTACATATATTTTTAGCACCAAAAAGCACAAGTAGGCAATAAAACCAACTCTGCCTCCAAAATGTTTTCACATCACGCTTTCACACCTACATTCTTTACATTTATTTTCATTTTTGTCCTTTACTGCAAATTGCATATGACTTTCAGTGGATCTTTTCTGATTGTAGTGATTTCAGCTTAATGACAGTTGTCGTTTCTTCCAGGGAAGATGGAGGACTTGTGGGGAACAGAGCAAGCTGCAACTGTTTTATGAATAGATGGAAACTGTGGAGTGGCCAGTCTAGTGTCCTATGGTACAATAACATTTAAAAGAAAAGCAAAGATGATAATAACTTCTCAGAGAGGTTGTCATTAATTAAACAACATCCAGGTAACTGGGGGTTTTCCAGTTAAATTGGTTGTTTACAGCCATTTTTGCAGCTAGACAAGTTCTAAAATATTAGTAAATTCTGTGAACATTTGCAACCATTCTTCTTCAATTAGTAAATCTCAAACTTTTTAATACTTTCTTCTATTCTGCCTCCTCTTTGTAAATCTGATTAGTCATGGGTGTAGCTGGGCACCTAGAAATTAGAAGAAGACAACAAACATATAAAGATGTATTTTTTAGGGGAAAAATGAAATAATTCTTCCCTAATTGTATCAAATAATGAATTATTTAATAATCTAGAAAAGTAGCTATTAATTTTCCAGTGTATCTTTATTTCTTTCTTACACCTCTGTTTTGTCCGGGTAGGTTTCAGTAGTCTTCATAGGCTGGAAAAAATTCTATTTGTTTATGTACACCCTTACTTAAAATCACTTGGCTTATCAGGCTATTTTTCCCAACATTAATTAAACTGTTAAATAATTGAAAGAAAAAGAAAACCTTACTTAATGCATTTGCTGAACACACTGTTATAGAAATTGTTCTATTATTTTACAAAGATATATTTGAAAGTTCAAGGAGAAGTTTTTAAGACTTTGACTAAGTATTACAGGTATATAAAATTGGAAAACTATGCTTAGGTATTCGAAGATGTAAATATAAAGGCTAATTTTTGTTTAGGAAATGAAATATGCATTTTGTTATTTGTCTTGGTAGCAGTTACATGGATAACAGAAACTAGCAATTGTTATTCAAGAACACAAAAATATTAGATTAATTTCAATAATAGAAGGTCTGAATTCTGAACATAAAAGTACTTACTAATCATTATCCCTGTTCCTTCAGATATAAAAAATAAGATTTTAGTAGAACAAAAGGATAACTTTAAATTGAGCTCACCTAGCTAACAATTCTGCAGCTCTGCTGACTTGTAGGTATAAATAAGGTCAACTACTGGATAATTTGTTTTTACAGAATGACTATGAAACTTGGTGGTTGGGCTGAGCCTTATTTGCATTGTTGATTACGAAAACTCCGCTTTCAAACTCTGATTTTCATCACAACAGTTGTTTTATCTCTAAGTCTTCTTTAAATGGACTAAGGGTAGAATACAATTACTGAAAGCCTTTAACAATTTTTTAAGTCTCACTGGGTTTTGTAAACATAAACATATATGTATGTTCCTATTTTCATGAATTAGGTATAATCTAAAAATGTCCTTGCTTTAATACTGACCTTGCTGCTGTTTAATTAGTGGTCATACTAATCTCAGTGTACTTTATTCTCCATTGCAGTTCCCAATGCTTCTATGGCATTCCTACAATGGCTACAATCTTGACACCTTGCGCATCACTGGACAACCATAAAAAACAAACAAAAATTAATTAGCGAAGCTTGATGGGTTAAAGTAAAAATTAGTACAAATAATAGCATGCTGTCTGACTGAGGTTGAAATTTACCCCACCCAGCAGTCATTTAGACAAGAAGGCAACATTATTGAGTTTATTTGCAAATAAATTTCTGAGCATACATTCTCTTATTCATGAAGACATAGTAATGTTCCACATATAAGTGACTAGGAAGAGACAAAAGTTTAACATTTTGAAGGAGCTAGATAGGCTTATGCTCTTCAATAGCACATATTTTATATGCATGTAAAGGTCTGCTACAAACCTAAAGAAAACATTGTCTTTGAATTGCCTGTGCTCTATAATATATCTCATATGTATCAGAGGAAGATGAAAAAGAGATCATACCATCTAAATCTATACTTATAATTGAAGCTTTTGCAATCCAGTCTCTCTGACTGCCTCTCCTCTGGGCTTTTCAAGTGGAACATCGTTGAGGGGTTTTATTCTGATAACGCAGTGCTCTTAGGGCTCTGGATATATTAACTGTAGGCAGCACTACTAAAATACTGTGTAGAATTCAATTCTAACCCTAATAAAATCCCTCTTGAAAATAATTTTAAAAACTTTTACAGCAGAATATAACATTTTTCCTTCTTCAGCACCACCAGACAGAGTAACTGAAAGTAAAGACATATGGGATGAATTCTCTGTTTAGAAAAGTTAGGATCATGCTAATTATGTGTCCATAAGCAAAAGAAAAGGACTAAAGAAGGTGATGGAAGACAGGCAACAGAGTAATCATTCTGAAGCAATATAAAGTGTATTATATTAGCTCCCTTGGAATGACTAGGGTTGCAGTAACCACATTCAGCTGGAGTTTTCTTTCAACATTAGTTACTGCAATAAACATCCTACCTCACCTGAGTACAGCTGATCCATGTATTACATAAGTTACACTAAAACAGTTATTGAAACTTAATTTTAGAAACCAACCTACAAATAGACAAGTGATAAGAACTGCATAAACTGCATTTTATTTTCCTGTGAGGTGTATAATAGTATTTTTTGTGAGAAAATTGCCCAATAACAGTCTCAATATGCTATTTTTGACCTAATGTAACCAACATAGCCTCTTAATTATAATTTACCTAACTGTACTGAATGTACTATAAGTTAATGTGCTGCATTTAACAAATAGTATTAAAACTAATAATGAAAAAAGATTTGTACGTTGGCAAGAATTAAACATTATTCTTTCTAAACCTTTTGAAAACTGCAAATTGTTACAAGCGTATTTTGAACGAGACTGTTATCAAAAACGAAGGTATCTTTTTAAATTGAAGGCTTAATTTATTTATTTTTATATCTGTGTATATATATATCATCCTCTTGAAGGACACTAAACATATACAATAGGATCTGCATGCATCAGTAATGTATTTTGCAATTGTTTAAATTGTATGAGAAATGACAGGATCTTGTTGTGTCATCCTTATACAAAGAAAATTTTTGCTACATCTACTTCCTCACAAATGAGAAATATTTCTGCTTGTCACTGTTGCCTTTTTGTTCAAGAAGGAGAGTAAACCACCTCTCCATTTAGCAGCGTATTACCATTATTACTCACATATATATTGGCTATTTAGTGCAAAATTTTGGAAGGGTTTAGATATAGGATTTCCTAATCGATATTTCTACAACCTCTAATGCCCTCTCCAAAACAGAGAAGGACACTTATGTCAGAACAGAATTCTGTAAAATAATTAACATTATGAGCAGGTTTCAGTTGCCTAAACACAGGTCTTTGGTGCCAAGAATGTGCTCTATTATTCTACCTGACCTCTAAGTTGAGATATCTTAGTTCTTCTGAAGATCATGCCATACCTGCTAAGCCTGTGAAATTATCTCAGACCTCCTAGAGTATCATAAATTACACTAGTTGTTAAATAATTATTTAAGTGATTATTCAAGTCCCTGCTCAGCAGAATCACTGAAAAGCAGGATTTAGTTGCTGAACGATAGGTGGCTAGCATCATTTGGGCTGCCGTAGGGTATCTGAGGTAGGGACGGAGATCAGGTAGATACAATACTCAACTTGCAGAAAAGCTGTGGTCTACTACAGCATCGTCTGGAGGCCAGTTGTTATATTCTAGGGTGGCTTAAATGGCACCAGATATTCATGTTCAGCAGTGATAATGGCAACTTAGACAACCAGCTAACACTGATATTGTAGGCACATGTAGCTTTCTGGCTCTAGAACTGGCTCCGGTCCTATGCCTAATAATATGCTATTTATATGTAGCCTAAGGTCAGAGTTGTCATCTCTGAAATCTTTTTTGGCCTGTTAATTGAGACTAAGCTCATGTGAAAAGCTAAGTTCCCACAATTCAGTTTCATTTGCAGGAATCCAGCACCCTGGCTGAGTAGAGTACTGAAAACCACTTTCATTCAAAAAGAGATTTTAGGATATCACAGTTCTCTGAGAGTTGGGGAGAGACACAGTGTGTTTTCTGAAATGAGAAAGCAAGTGTTCATTACTGACAATCTTTTTCCCTGACCTGAGAACTTTCGGAAAACATACGGTGCTGATGTTGTGTGTCCTTAACGTATCTACAGATTTTCTACTCACATGTAGCTTTCCTAAGGCTAATACAAATTAGAAAGGGAAAAAAAAAAAAGACAACTAAATGCAGTGGGTTGACCCTGGCTGGATGCCAGGTACCCATCAAAACCGCTCTATCACTCCCCCCTCCTCAGCTGGACAGGAGAGAGAAAATATACCTAAAGGCTCATGGGTTAGATACGAACATGGAGATTACCAATTACCATCACGGGCAAAACAGTCTCGACTTGGGGAAATTAGTATAATTTATTAAAAATCAAATCAGATTAGGATAATGAGAAATAAAGGTAAATCTTTAAAACACCTTCTCCCACCCCTCCCTTCTTCCTGGGCTCAACTTTACTCCCAATTTTCTCTACCTCCTCCCCTGCCAGCAGCGCAGGGGGATGGGGAATGGAGGTTGTGGTCAGTTCATCACACGTTGTCTCTGTCGCTCCTTTGTCCTCAGGTGGAGGACTCCTCATTCTCTTCCCCTGCTCCAGCGTGGGGTCCCTCCCATGGGAGACAGTCCTCCACAAAATTCTCCAAGGTGAGTCCTCCCATGGGCTACAGTTCTTCAAAATCTGCTGCAGTGTGGGTCCTTTCCATGGGGTGCAGTCCTTCAGGAACAGACAGCTCCAGCATGGTCACAAGTCCTTCCAGCAAACCTGCTCCAGCATGGACTCCTCTCTCCACACATCCACAGGTTCTGCTAGGAACTTTCTCCAGATTTCCACAGGGTTACAGCCTACTGTGGTCATCCACCTGCTCTGGCGTGGGGTCCTCCATGGGGTGCAGGTGGATATCTGCTCCACTGTTACCCTCCATGGGCTGCAGGGGACATCCTACCTCACCATGGCCTTCATCATGGGCTGCAAGGGAATCTCTGCTCCAGCACCTGGAGCACCTCATCACCCTCCTTCTCCACTGTGTCTGCAGGGTTTTTCCTTTTACCTATTCTTACTTGTCTCTCCTCCAGCTGCTGTTGCGCTGCAGGGCTTTTTTTCCCCCTCTTAACTCTGTTATCCCAGAGGCACTACCATGATCACTGATTGGCTCAGCCTTGGCCAGCAGCAGGTCCATCTTGGAGCTGGCTGGCATTAGCTCTATCAGACGCTGGGGAAGCTTCTAGCAGGTTCTCACAGAAGCCACCATTGGAGCCCCTCACTACCAAAACTTTTGCACATGAACCCAATACACTAAATAACATCCTTTAACTTGTTGTTAAATTCTGTATTAGTTTATTTTATTTTAATACTACTTTCATTTTGACGAGCAGGATGTATGGTTTGTTCAGAATTAACAGGGATTATCCAGTGATTCCTTGATTCACTATCTCTAATATAGGAGCGGGAAGTTATTTACAGTGCTTGAAAATAAATCAATTAATATGTCAGTGGATACTTTGAGTCTATTTAGAGTATTTATACATAGTATTTAGAGTATTTATACATACATAAGATACATTCATTTTATACAGTAATCATCAATGTAATGAGAAATCATTTCATGGGCCCTCACTAGCATTCAGTCATTGCTCTACCATAACTCATTAAGAATAGAATGAGAACCACATTTTACCTTTAATTTTTTCCCTTTCTTTAGTGAAGGACTGATGTTACTCTAATTAGCATTACACTTTGTGTCATATGATGAAGCTCAATTTTTTGTTTCCCAATGAAATTCCACAAGCAAAGCCCTGCTCCTTTCTCCATCCCTCTCTGCCCATTTCTGCCTGCATCTACCAATTAGTTGAAAACAGCAGTCCTTTGAATGTTGTAACATTTCCCCCCTCCCCCCGAAGCCATCATGCTCTAAACAGGTACAACTATATTTGTATTCATGCTTTGACTAAGTTGGTTAGAGTCCTAGGACTGTATTAAAAAAAAAATGCAAATCTAAATATCAGACAGCTAGTCTACAAGAAAATATATCAAGGTGAACTCTTTGGAAACACTAAAAGGAGAACTTCTTCCCAGTAAAAGGAAAGCCTAAAAAAGAGGGAATATAGTTGACAAAGTAGAAGAAATTTTCCATATGCTTCCAAAATTGCTCTAAAACAAATCCACTTTTAGCATACAGTTTTAGTCATAACAAATTTTGTAATGTGCTGTAGTTTGTCAGTAAAATATAATGCTTATTGCCTAGTACTTTCACAATCACTATAACTTTTATCAGGGATCAAACTGAATAAGCACCTGTAAAATTAATATTATTTTTGATTAATTTCTTCTGTTTCATAAGGTTGCTTTGCCTGCTCCCAGTGAATCTTTTGTGCTTCTCTCAGAAAACCATTTCTTAGTTATGATAAATTTATGTCTGTCTAACTACAGGACTGTGCTGTAAGTGACCAATCTATCACCTTTTTAAGCCTAAATTTCACATAATTTAAAAATAGAAGACAGAGTAGAATGACTAAAAGATACATGGCATCAGGACTTCATGTCTGTAAGAGTTCTTCTTCAGCAGGAATCTGTATTTTTGGGAAGTCATATTAAATCTCTATATATCTCATTTGTAAACAGGAAGTATTTGCTCTCAAACAATGAAATGTGGATTGCCAGCAGCAGGCATCAAGATGGTATTGAAAAATTCCCAGCAGAGCTGAAGTTTCACTCAGAAGCTTACTCCTCAAAGCAGTCTCTGCAGTCCTAGAAATAGATCTGCTTGTGGCAAGCTAAAGGAAGTTAAACAGTTTCTGCAGTCCCATTTAAAATATAAGCAAAATGTGAAAAGGAAAAAAAAAAAAAGAAAAAAGATCAGACAAGCAAAACAAATATGACATAAGGAATTGTCAAGAAGTGTTCCTACTAGCTGCTGAAGTACAGTTTTAAAATTATATAAAGTGCAACAAATTGAAAGAAATGACTGTTTTATAACTCTGATTCAACTTCTGTCAAATAATTTGAAATAGTGGTAAACTGTATTACCAAGAGTGAAATAAAAACCCCTTTTCTTTCAGCATATAATATAATAATTCCTGTAAGATATGAGGTGAATTACAGTAAATATACTTGGACATCATAATATAGTCTATTATGTTAAAAAATGTTAGGCCAGATTCAAATCCCTTGAATGCTGACCACATCTAAGGACCTTAACTTGTGTAGGGTTATCAATTCTCTTGTATAATATAGGCTTTCCCATATTATGATTTCAAATCCTGTATCTCAAAAGAAAGGTTATATAGGACAGTTATTTGCCCTGTATTTTCTCCTCCTTGGCACTTGTTTGGTTAAATCACAGAACTGTACAATCATAGAACTGTTGAAGTTGGAAGGGTTATCAGAAGAGTACAGGCACAAGTCCTGAATAAGATTGTGTTACTTGTTAGGGAAAGGAAAAGATATCCCCACTGTTCCATGTGGGACACTTTTACATCTAACCTATAGGAAAAACTGATTGAAGGTTAGTCTTAAATATCATCTCTGTAAGTACTTTAAGCTTCTGGGCTATGGAAAGACCTTTCTCTGCATTCAAGATTTACAACTGCCTTTTACAGGCATCAAACATTTAATTTATAGTAGATAACACTTAATTTATAGTAGACAGGAAAAGGAAGTCATTATGTGCACTGAGGAAGAATCCAAGCTCTTCTGCCTCATCCGTTTTAGGTGTCCAGCTATAATAACCTACGCTACAAGCTATGGGGCTTTCTGAGTTGGGGCTTGCTCATTGACTACCTGAAGATGATTCCCTTTCGATAAAATAAATATTCAGTCAGCTGAAGGAAATGAGCAAACATGATTCTGTAGCATAGCAGATACCATAGGATAAGGAAAACCTAGTTCCATTAAATTCGCAAACATTTTAGACTAGGAAAGAATGGGACAGCAGGAATGAAAACTAATTGTCCTTCCACTCTGAGTAAATGATGTAATCATTAGGTACTATGCAGTCTTGCTTCCTCTCTGACTAAAGACATATGCGAAGATTCATTGCAAAAAGGAGTAGTTCCAGTCAGGCTCTAAAATACCCAGCCAATGCACATTTTGTGAATCATAGGTGTAGAAAATCATGTAGATGATGAGTACCTATCAGACCAGTGCTCTCAGGACGTATGTAGCTATGCTTATTCGCTCTTGCGGATTTGTAGCCATCCTCAGTGCGTTGTCAAAGGAACAGGTCAATAATATAGAGAAAAGTAATAATATAGACTACCTTTTAACAGTAATTAAAGAAAATGAAACTGTGCAAGGTAATTTCTACCCTACTAGCTGTAGCCAGGGCTGGGAGTCATATATGTAGCTTCTGTTTCCTGTTCTGTTGTTGGATTGCTGATTGATTTTGGACTTTGACCAACTGAACTTCTGCTTTTGTCTTCAGGTTCCTGTTATTTAAATGGTAACATGATGCTGTTATCAGACAAAAGAACAAGCTTTGAACTACCTTTTTAGTACGTTTCCTTCTGACAATAGAATTATTATTTATGGAATTCTTACAGTTTTCATTTCCAATTTATCAAGAAGTATATGTGGATTTCATTTGCAGCCACACTTTTTGATATAAAGTAGAAGTTCTCACAAGCAAATGTGGAGGTTCTAGAAGTTCAGTAAGAAACAACAGAAGATTTCAACACTGTATGAACTTTAAAACATTTTGATGTGCTAAAATCAAAGCACTGGAGAGATTTGTCTCTTAAAACAATGAAGAATTAATAGTCCACTCAGATGAGTAAAATAGTTCAGGGACTTTAAGTGTATCTGCAGACTGGAGGACAAATTACTATTACCTCATAATTTTATATATTTGCAAGCATTTAAAATATTAAAGTTTAAGAAAACAAAACAAAATTCTAGAGTACATTTGAGAAAAATGACAGATAGTGAGAGGTTCTAATCTGAAATCCATAGTAAGAAAGTCATTGCACATTGAAAAATGTTTCTATTATTATTATTATTATTATTATTATTACTATTTAATTTTGAATTATTATTTGGGGTTCTTTCCTGTCTGTGTTTGGGTATTAAACAAGATCTTGTTACACTGTGGTCTATACTGACTAGAACCTAAATTGCTCTTTACCTTCAGAAAATAATATAGAAATTTACGCCAGAGAAGTCAATTGGTTATGAAAGATGTGCAGTCTTGGAAACAAGACAGCCTCTGCTTTTTAGGTTGAGAGTATCAATAACAATAGGGTACACCAATACCATATTCATGTACTTGATTGTATGAGTTTCACGTATAAATGACCCTACAAATTTTCAAATGGAAAACTCAGTACTTCTTTCAGGGGGAAAAAAACCAAACACCAACGTGGAAATTATATGGTCTTGCGTTATTGTGCTTCTAAGCACCCAGCACTGTATTTAATTTTAAAATATTACCTGCCACTTGAGGCAAAGTATGCTGCTTGGGACAAAGTGTTTTCAGGACATCCCCACATAATGGCTATGGTACTGTGAGTTGCAGCATATGAATATGAAATTTCAAGATTTGGGAGAAGTTAGGCAGGTAAAACCCTTAAATTTCCATTTTCTTAGGTCTCTTGGACGACTCAGATCTAGATGTTAGAGCAATTCAAACAAATAAGAATACTTTTAGTACTCTCTGGTTAAACTATTTCACTCCCTCAAAATAGAATACTGTTATTGAAAGACTATAATGAAATTAATTCTAGACTCAATCAGTTCTCCTTAATGATATCCCATATTGCTTTACTTATTTCATTGTCATCTTAATTAAAAAAAAAAAACTCAAGAAAATCTCACTTGACTCCTTGCTTTTTTGAAGAGTACTACATAACTAATAAGAACAGCTTGTTATCTAACATATTTGATGTATCCATGGTAACAAAAAAAAGATCCACAAGCATGGACTTCCCTGTGATTGTGACCTTAAAAGACTCCCCACAATGTTGGAAGCCTATCATTGCATACCGTTTATTTTTTGCAGCTTGGGATTTTGTAGTAAGCACAAAGGGAAATCTATTGCTACAGCCATAACTAGTATAACTGAGTCTGGTGGTGCTGGATTCTGCATTATCTGAGGCTGAATACTTCAGCTACTGTAAACTGATCTTCCTAGGCAGTTTTTTTTTTTTTTTTCTCATACGGAAATGCTTCAGTGATTTTCTTTTCTTCTTGATTTTCAGGCATACATATACATGGCACATTTTTTATGTTCTTTCAATATATGTTCCCTCTCACATAGCGCTAAAAGCAAGCAACTTCACAGATTATCTATGGTCTTTGAAATTCTTTTCTTTTGTCCATTTCCACAGAGGACAAAAAATACATAAATGATTTTTTTTTTATTTTGTGAAAAAAGAGATGCCTGATCAAGTGAATCATTCCCAAATAATGAATATTTTACAATGTATTTTTCCTGAAACACAAAATATTTTTTTTTTAATGTGATCATGGTCTTTGATAAATTAAATTTCTTGACAACTTTGACCCATAATGCACAATGACCTCATAAAGGTTTATTAAGAATTAGTAAGAATTAAGACTCAAGTAGGTAAATGGCATAATAATCAAGGCTAATCATGACAAACTAATGATTTTGTACTGTTTTACCCATAATGTGTTTTCCATTTCACCAACACTTTGTCCCATAAAGCACTTTAAAAGCTCATTGTTCCCATATGTTCATCTGTCAGGTCTTCTTTAAGTTCAAAATTTAATATACTTTAAAAAAAAAATATCTGTGGGAGTGCGTTACCTCTTCCATCCTCATTAAAAAAACTTACTGTTTGATTTGTCCAGGGCAGAGTCAGCAGCCGGGTCACAAGCTAAGCTGGATGTTTTCATGCAGTGTATCTGCTGTGCAGAAGTTGTTGCAGATGGAAAGAGAGTATGGCCATTCAGAGAAACACAGACCAGCTCACCTCAGCTCAGCCAGTCACAGACTCCTGTTGATAAAAGAGATTGGAGATAAACATGGGGTGTGGCTAGGTATAAGGAATTGAAATTAGAACAGTGTCGTACGGATGAAACTGAAGCTTGTCCTGTAATCATAAATGTGGTGCACTGAGGTATCAGGTCCAGCAACTACACCATTAGTTTTTGACTGGATGAGACAATGGACCAACCTGAGTCGAGGTAGTGGTATCTGTGTGTGTGTGTGTTAGTGTTGGCAAAGGAATCTGTACCAGCAACGGGAATGCTCTATGCCCTTTGGGGCTTGTGTATTCTGCAGGAACGAAGGAGAATGGGATCCAGAGGCAGCTACTGGGCAGGCTGGGTCTGAGCCCAGCTGACAGAGGGATCCGCATTGTGTATATATATATATTTATTTATATGTGTATATATATATATATATAAAGTAACCTTTATATATATAAAGAGGTTTCCCATTAGCAGACCATCATCTTCATCATCTATGGAGAGGAGCAGAATGAGACCATTGATGCTTTTTGTGCGTGCATGAGTGCGGACTCTACCTGTCTCTCTCTTGATATGTGTGGCCAGCAACAGGTACATGTGTATATGCTTTTATGAATATTGTATACATGTTTGTTTCTGTGCCTACTGGGCTTAGTCCTGCTACTAGTTGGATGTGGGGACATGAAGCCCCAGCAGCCTCACTGCCAACAGGCTGCCAAATTTGGCAAGACAGGTCCACTGATCAGAATGGTCATGAGAACAGAGCAGGAAAGCGGTTCAGGGAACCTCACCAGCTCCAGCTGAGAATGCAGCAGAGACTGTCATTACCATTCAGAGAGCAGCTGACCATCCTGTTCGAAAGGTTTGCTTCTCAATATGAATATTAGCCTATGCAAACATGTCAATAAATTAGTTTTTTAACAAACCGCTGTTTGTGACTAGCAATGAGGGTAAGTGATGTTAACGCTGCACAACGGCACTTACATAATCAGAAGAGATGACTTTCCTCTAACCCTTTTGTCATTTTTGCTAAGTAGATTTAGGTAGAGAGGATGAGGATGAACAATTTTAAGAGAAAGCAAATATACATGGGTTTGGGTTCTGAGTTGCAAAAAAGTCCTTTCTCTTTATTTGAACCATTATATGCCATTTATGTATGAATATGTAATTCACAAATTCAAAATGAAACTTATTAAATGTTTCTCTGAAAGACTAATGAATGTTAGTAATTTTCTACATAGCTGTTCTTCTGTTGTGTCAGGTTACTTGTGGCAAATGTCATTGTCCAGGGTATGTTATTATTCACGTATTTCAAAACATAATTCTCTCTGTTGCTTACAAGAAAATGGTGTCTATAACCTTTGTACCTAGAAAACATTGAATTTTTTGAGAATCAAATACTTTTTTCTTTCCTGTGTGTTAAAAACTCATTTAGGAAGACTAAGGATCCAGATTATGTTGTCATCCCTGCCTTTATTTACCAAACAATTTATTACCTTTCTCCTTTGCAAAATTTATAATAAACAAATTATTTTAACAGACTTGGTGCTGAAACTTTCACCAGGCTTTGCAGCTGAATTTACTGTATATCTGTTTTATGGACTTGGTGGGTTTCTGTCTACTGCTCTCCCTTTAGGAAACTTTATTTTTTCATTCTAGAACTTTCTTCATAAAGGTCTATGTTTAGGAAACACAAGTAAGGACTCTTCCCTCCCAAAAAAACCAACCAAACATGGAGATATGTAGTTGTCAGAAGACAAAGAAATAGTTAAATAAACCAAAGAAAAATATTATAGTATTGTTTGAAATGCAGCTTCCTTTTGTATAGATCCTCCAGAAAGACATAACAGTGGCAAGTTTTTGGTATATTTTCTATTTCAAGAGAAGTGGAAGATCAAATTTTACTATCATCACACACTTCACTTCCAAAATTAATTGCTTACCAACATAATAGTAACATTTCATTTAAAGTACTTTAGCCACTATGTTTCCTTGTTAGGTACAAATTCTGAAGTGAAAACAATCACATGACCTTACAGAAATCATACTATAAATAATTAATATGCATTGTTACAACTTCTCTTGCAGGATAAAATAGAACACAGAGACAAAGAGAAAGAATATAAAGGAAAAAAACAACAAAAGGCAAACTAGGGAACAACATGAATTAAGTAAACCCTTGTACCTTGCTTGTCTAAGCTTTTATCTGGAGGGTTTAAATAATGTTCCAAAGTAATTTAGCTATGTATTTTGTGTTTCATCGCAATATAAGTTCATCCACTGTGTGTCGAAACATAAACCTACTGAAGTTTTTCCTACATTGTAGTTGAACAGATGCACAGATGCACAAACACCTCTTTTTACAAAAATATGTAAGGTGGGGGAGAAGTGGAAGAAAGAGGGAGAGAGAAATGATTGGCTTATCATGTTCTTCAGAAATTTCTAACATGCAAAATAACATATTCATATTGCTAAAATTTTATCTGCAGGAAAACCATCAAGCCATGTTCAGGTTGTCCTAAATATGGTGAAATAAACATCAAGAAGTTTGAAATGTGACTCTATATAACATCTGAGAGATGTCTCTCATAATACAGGCCATCATTTAACAAATACGAAATTATCATGAATACTTATTTTGTCAGTAAATATATTCTCCACATAAATGTGATAATGGGAGGTATTTCTTAATGCTTTCTAAAAATCTTTTTATGTAACTGTGAATGGAACTAAAGTATGAAAGTAACTTTTACTGCCAACAAATCAGATTTAATTTGCTCCAGCTTTTAGGGCTTTTGGGGTTTTATCTGTTTATATTTTAAAAATAAAATTATTATAGATGAAAAAGCAAATTCAATTACTTTGGATATCACATAATAAATGTACTGTATTTTAAAAAGGCTGCAGGGTAAATACAAATTCTGTAGTCTCATTTTATAAGAAACTTGCTTGATTTTATTGGATCTTTTTTCTTGCTATGAAAATTACCAAAATTGAAGGTTTAACTTAATTTATACAGTAAATTAAATTCTGATGTTTAGTATGAATCATCAATACACCTGTAAGCTATCCGATGAGAGTTGTACGTTCAGGAAGGCTACTACATCTCCTCCTCCACAGCCAATTATGTTCAAATAACTAGTAAAATTTGTTTAACTTCATGATCATTAAAGTTGATATCTTCCCATGTTTAATCTGTAGCATCATGAATACTGCAGTACCTCGTTTTATTTACTGTAATATAAACATTGAATAGTGTTTAAAGCAATAATATGATTATAGAGAGATATATAAGAGCTTAAATTCTTTCATTTAATGACTTTTCATTGGGTTCTGTTGACTTCCACTTCTCATGGTGTGCAAAGGAAAGTACCAGTATGAACCTTTATAAAGTTTCCACCTGAAGTACTTTTTTCCAAGAAAACCTGGAGCCATTTTTCACCTGTTACTTAAATGAAAATTATTGTAGGACTCTAGGGCTGAATATAAAGTATGGTAGTTGGCACATATAGCCATGAAACAGAAAATGCTTGAACATCAATGGAAGACACAACAGAGGTTGGTGCCAAAATCTTTAGGGAAGCATGCTATAATCCCTGACAGTGGAGAAAGGTTTAGGTTTTGGGCAGTCTGAAATCACTTACTATAAGGAAGAGGCTCTCAGTTCTTTACTTGTCTTGGTTATTCATTTGTTGTGTGACCTTAAGCAATTTCTGTTTTCCTCACTGTATTTTGGTGTCTTCAGGGCAGAGGTCATTTACAAAAGCTAGTCCTGGTCTTCAGCTCAACTAATATCAGTAGAGTTCTGGAGCACTGGAGGGTTTATTATAATCTTTTAGTTTAAAAAGTTATTATAATAGAAAAATCTGTACTTAGCACTTTACTTACTATAAGGAGTTGCTATCATAGAATCATCTGTACCTAACACTATACATATTATTTATTTGAAAATAAAAATGTGGCAGTGTGTGGGAGGTTTTCTGCAGCTTCCATAGTTAGTTAAAAGTGAAGATGTGACTACCGTCATCTAGTTTTCATTCCACAGTAAATACTTTCAAACAAAGATTGCTACAGTATGTCTGGATATACAGTAAAAGCAGAAATAAAACCCAAATCCAGAAAAAAAATTAATCTCACAAATAATCCCATTGGGTTCCATGAAAAGATTCAGATGTTCAAATATAAATGTATGATTCAGTGTTGAAGTGAATTAGTGTCTGATGAGTACAGACAAATGGTTTGTAGTCCAAAAGATGTGGATGTGGTAGGAAATTTCCAGAAGCTATTCCCACTTAAATAAATATATCACTTGTTAAAAAAATAATTTCCTAAAAACTATCACCTTAAAATCAATTATGAGGAAGGCCTACACTACACAAAAAGTAAACCAAAACACTGTTTTCACTAGTATTTCTTCCATTCTGCTTTCTGAAAGAGAAAATTAGTATTATGTATGAGTAAGAACTAATTAAATTAACTAACTGTGACATTTCTGTTAATGATACCAATTAACAAACAACGAAAGAACATGTTAAGTGAAATACAGAGCTACTGTCTAAAATGTCATTAATATCAGACTTCGTATTGCTGCTTTTTATTTAGGGCTGTGGTGTTTATGCAGAAGTGAGCATTTCAAGGGTGAAATTCAACACAGGACAGAAGTAAAATTCTTGACAGCTGTTCATGTTAACAGAAAGAGTCTGATCTGAGTATTTCTGACTCTCTTAATTTGGTGCCACTGCTGAGGTCTGGCTTCGTATAACTTCTCTGTCTTCTCTTTCAGCAGTTGGAAGTCCTGGCTGAGCACAAGGTTGTACACACACGCACACACACGCACACAGAGGTACACACAGTACAGTCTCAGACAATGGCTATCGCCAGGTAAACAACAGAAATAAACATTTATAGCAATTCACCATCAAATCACACACATTCCCATCATCAAAGATTTAATGGGAATCTGTACTGAAATCACAGTGTACTGTCGATTATGAATGAACTGCAAACCACTGCCCATAGTAGTGTGGACCATTAGTAATTTGCAGACCAATCAGACTATAATAACTCAGTGAGAACTGTCTTGGCTTGTGTTATATGAAAGCAAAACAAAAATAAACTTTGAGGAGATATTTTCTCAAATGGCAAAGGGCAAAAAACAAGGTAGGAATAAAATAACTAGAGCCATGAAGTTAAACAATGCAGGATTGGAACATATTTTTCAGTATTTAAGTTACTCTAATATAAAATTTTTGGTTATTTAGCTTTCAGGTCAGGTAGGAATTGTAGAATATGAACATATAATCAAGCATTTGGATGTGAGTATTTAGGCAGACCTGACTATGTAGGTGCCTGTTTGAGATGACTGGTGTAAAACTTTAATCTTGCCATAGAGTAGTTTAATGTATTTACTATCATAAATAAAAATAAGTTTGCTAGAAGTGTTTGAGATGTGAGAGAAGATAATACAGAATGTTTGACAGATTTTTGTTATATTTCATTAAGTTGTGTTTTTCTTTGTTTTTAGTCACAAAAGTTAAATGTATCTGTTGACTTTAAAAGTCTCTTTAGATCATTGATGTCTATCACCAAAAACAAATATTTACCTTTAGTTTTGCTGTTTGTGTGAGGTTTTTTTTTTTGTTTTAGATACATTATCTATCTAAGAAACCATAAAGTCCCATTTAGAGACATAGTAATACACTGTATTGCATAGATAGCAAACATGCTAAAAAATCCATACAGAAATATTCAGTTAAATGCTTTTTTTAAAGAACATCTGAGGACTTTAAAATAAAATGTGAATACTTACATGAATGTGAATATGTAAAACAAAAAATACTGAAATCTGTGAATATACTCTTCTTCAGTAAAAAGTACGGGGGCTATACATACATGTTTTGGCTTGGAAAGTGAAGTATGTCAGTATTTTTGTTTCTTAATAGAACTAAAAGATAACATTTTACAGATTAAGAGGTAAAAATTAATATTGTTGGTAAAGGTAAAACAAAAATAACTTTGGAATGTTTATTACAAAGTAGCCATCATTCTTTTCAGTGGGACTGAGACTTTTTTGATGTTGATCCTGCAAGTGAAGCTAGGCTATATAATGCCCATTGGTTCATTATTACTGAATTTCCTCTGGCCAAAAACACTGGCTGATTTGTTTGAAAGCTGTAGACAGCTTATTTCTAAAGAGCTATCCTAAATTACGCTTAACCAGCTAATAAAAATGGCCTTTTATCCTCTTCAGCTTTCAATGAATATTAGCTGAGAGAAAATTCACCATAATCAGCATAAAGATGGGGACAGTAAGATTTTTAATTGAGTGATCTCGTGTAGGTATAACTTTTACCATCATCAGTAATGATTAGGAAATGGGCTTAATTAAGGCTGTGTACATTATGGTCATGTCAGTGAAGATGATTGATATTTTCCTACACTATAGCCAAGACCATAATTAAGACCTAACTGAGACTTTACATGTAAAATCGTGGTGACTTGGCAAACTGTAAAACACAACTCCTTTAGGTGTTGCTAAGATGAACATTGTCAGTTGCTGCAGTCTGTTACACTTTGAATTGTCGCAATCTGATCATGTTTCTGAGACTGAAATGTCTGAATAGTGTTGTTCAGAACATTTATTTTGTTAAAACATTGGTCGTTTTCCCAATAAAGGAAAAGTGGCTATCTAGTATATTAGATGTACTGAAGCACTAGCCAAATGAAAAACTATATCAAATTTGCATACAAAAATACATATCTTTTAAATATATATTACATTTGTATATATAGATTTCCATTTTTGTATGTAAATTTGACACAAAGCTCTAAGGCAGTTCTCAATTTTTTTATTTTTCATTAGAATTTTACTTCAGTTACACTAAAGGCTGATAATACAATTCATAGTTTTAGTAACAAAATGATCCCCTAAACAAACACAAGAATAGGTATAACTGAGTAGGAAAAAAACCAGATTTCTAGCTCATGACCTTAAAATGGATGCTGACAAACAACTTGTCTATAGTCTTCTGCACAAAGGAATATTTATATTTTAAATCATCATGGTAATATGAATAAGTAACCGTTAATGAAAATGTAGTTATATATTTAATGAAAAAGAAGGAAACAAACACAATTGCAGATGTATGTTAATTTCAGTTTATGGTTCATATCTTGTAGCACTCTCTATTAAAATTTTCCTTTGTTTCCTGTGGAAATTGGCAGAACTTCACCAGGACCGTGTTGCAGTTGGTATTTTGATACAAAATTCAAGGATTGTTGCTAGACTCATCTTAGGAAAACAAAAAAAGACAAAAAACAGTAACTGTAATACTAACAGAAACATACTCATAATAAAAAGTAACAGAAGATAGGATAGTTCTTTCTACTTCTGTTTTTAAGTAATGCCTAAAACTAACCCTCCTTACAAATGTTTGTTGCCTGTCCAGAAAATAAGAGATGATATTGATTGTCCACTGAATCATTAGAATAAAGACTCAAATAAGTGCTTAGTTTCATATTAGACTGTGACCTTGATACCATCAATGAATGCTGAGGGACAGCTATAATTCCCAGGAGGAATAATTTTTCAGTTAAACAGATTTCTTCTGAGCAAGACATGCTGATGCATCCACTGCACAAGTTTGTAAGAAGCTCTGTGGCAGCAGAAAAGCTGAAAGTCTCTCCACGTGCCCTCCGGATACCTTTTGTCCATCGAAGACAGTGACATCTCAAAAGATCAGGATAATTAATCTCATTTATGTCCTTTCAAAGCCTTTCACCCAACCTTATAGGTTTTGAAGCCATGTTTTATTATTAAAAGGAATTATAGGAATCAATGATTGTTACTACAGTATAAGAATTTAAGAGATGCTTACAATTAATAACAATATTCTTACTGTTTGGGGCAGTAATTGTAATACTATTAATGCATTGTTATTAGTAATGTTACTTCTGAGAAATATGTCCTATTACTTATATTATGTTTTCTAAATTTTAATAATAATGACTCCTGGAACAGTGGCCTTTATTATTCTAGTTGTATCTTACATTAGATGTAACTAGACCACTGCTAAAATAAAAATATAATAATAAAAAGCTGCTTTCATTTATCTTCTCACTGTCTTTTTTCTTCCTTTCTTTTCCCCAGAAGATTGATCTTCTTGGCTAGATACTCCATTCTCTTTAGATTTCCCATACGTTCTTATGAATAGACCTAAAGAAGTGTAGTTTGACTGGCATCAGCCATGAGAGATTCATACTGATAAAGCCTCATGAACCTTTGTGGACCTCCCCATTTGATAAGGTATATTTCATGCCCTCAGGATGGCATAACAACAAGACTTTCACACATAAATAATTCCATAACAGGTCTTAATTGTCCCAGTACTCAGTATTAGAATGTGTTATATTTAGATTACTATAATTCCCAGCACAGCAGGTAAAGACCAAGATTTCCAGTATAGCGTGACAGAAACCTTAAGATACCTATGTTACTTTTGTACAAGAAAATAGCCTCATCTTAATTCCCACACAGTAAATAAAAAAAAATGTTCCATGTGTAGTCTCCCTCCTCCTCTTTTTGCCAGCTAAACTTACATAGTTATGTTACGTGATGAAAATACAGGTAAAAAATAATACCAAGTAATTTTGTTAGTGAAAAGCAAAGTTTACTTACTGTTGGTAAAGCTGCTGTAATACAGACAGGGCTTGCTTACACTGCAGTCCAGACCTGTAGCGCTGTAAATACACCAGTATAGCCGCTGAAGACAAAGGAAGCCAAAGAAACCTGTATTGTGGTAGTATTGTAAGTAATACCTAAATCAGGTAGGGAGTGGAGCTGCCATCGGTCCCTGAATGGCTATTTCTCATCTCCAGCTCTCAAAGTTTCATTCCCAGATATACTTTAAGCGCTGATGAATCTAGTAGGAGTGTTTTAGAAAGTGTATCACGCTGTGTGCTGCAACCAAGATAGAAAAACGAATTTAAAATCTTAAAACTTACAGGGACTCCAAAGTAAATAAATACAAGCTTCAAGTTCAAGTGTCATAAAGGTTTGATGACCACTTTTATGCTCACTGAAAGAAACATGGTTGCTTAGGGAGTCTTCAAGTATAAATTTACACTCATTAAAAATAAAAGGACAGGTTGGTAAATTTTGTGGCTCTTAGTGGTACCCAACCACTGAAATTTACTAACTGGCATGGCATGTAGGCAGACACCTAAATCCTTTTATGCTAAAACTTCTAATACTTGTGTGGTTATGTGAAGGACAGGACACATATCTTCACAAACATATCAAGATCTGGTCACTGTTGGGATTATTCTCAAATACGAGAGACTGTTCATGCCATTTTGATGGATCTGGCCAAGGCTGAGCCAATCAGCAATGGTGGTAGTGTCTCTGGGATAGCATAGTTAAGCAGGGTGGGGAAAAATCTTGCACAATTGCAGCTGGAAAGAGGAGTAAGAATATGTGAGAGTAACAATGCTGCAGACACCAAGTTCAGTGAAGAAGGAGGGGGAAGTGGTGCTCCAGTTGCTGGAGCAGGGATTCCCCTGCAGCCCGTGGTGAAGTCCATGGTGAGTCAGGCTGTCCCCCTGCAGCCCACAGAGGTTGTTGAGCAGATATCCACACTGCAGCCTGTGGAGGACCCCAGGCCAGAGCAGTTGGATGCACAAAGTAGGCTGTGACCCCGTGGGAGCAGGCTCCAAGCAGGTGTTCTGGTTTTGGCTGGGACAGAGTTAATTTTCTTCGTAGCAGCTAGTGTGGGGCTGGTTTTGAATTGTGCTGAAAACAGTGTTGATAATACCGGACGTTCAACTTTTTGTGAAGTAGTGCTTGCACTAGTCAAGGGCTTTTTCAGCTTCCCATGCTCTGCTGGGTGCACAAGAAGCTGTGAGGGGACACAGCTGGGACAGCTCACCCAAACTGACCGAAGGCATATTCCATACCATATGATGTCATGCTCAGTACATAAATCTGGGGGAAGAACAAGGAAGGGGGGGAAGCTCAGAGTTATGGCTTTTGTCGTCCCAAGTAACCGCTATGTGTGATGGAGCCCTGCTTTCCTGGAGATGGCTGAACACCTGCCTGCCCATGGGAAGTAGTGAAATAATTCCTTGTTTTACTTCGCTTGCGTGCACAGCTTTTGCTTTACTTATTAAACTGTCTTTATCTAATCTCATGAGTTTTCTCACTTTTCTGATTTTATCCCCCATCCAGCCAGAAGGCAGTGAGCGAGTGGCTGGTTGGTGCTTAGTTGCTGGCTGGGGATAAACCATATATGCAGGACCTGTGGACCAGTGGAAAGAAGAACCCACAGGTTTCCTGGAAGGACTTGTGACCCCATGGGGGACCCACACTGGAGCCATCTGTTCTTGGAGGCCTGCACCCTGTGGAAGGAACCCACCTGGAGCAGTTCACGAGAACTGCAGCCCATGGGAAAGACTCACATTGGAAAAGTTCATGGAGGACTGTCTCCCATGGGAGGGACTCCATGCTGGAGCAGGGGAGGAGTGTGAGAAGCTCCCCGCTCCGAGGAGTAAAGAGTGACAGAGACAACGTATGACGAACTGACCACAACCCCTTATTCCCTGTCCCCCTGCACCACTTGTAGGGAGGAGGTAGAGAAAGAGGAGTGAAGTTAAGCCCAGAAAGAGGGGTGGGTGGGGAGAAGGTGTTTTAAGACTTGGTTTTATTTCTAATTATCCTAGTCTGGTTTGCTTGTTAATAAATTAAACTAATCTCCCCAAGTCGAGTCCTTTTTGCCTGTGATGGTAACTGTCTTTATCTCTACCCAAGAGCATTTAGGTATATTTTCTCTCCCCTGTCCAGTTGAGGAAGGGGAGTAATAGAGCAGATTTTGTGGGCACCTAGTTGGTAGACCTAGATTTAAAATTTTCTGCAGGGTTTTTTGCATTGAGAAATGTTGATTCAATAGCACTGGTACTTTACACCAATCAATTTTTATAATGTGTTGCTTCTAGGACTGCACATTTGGAGCATCTTGAAAGGACTGCTGTTCAGTATTGTAATTATATGTTTTAATATAATCTGCCACTATGAAGATAATATAATTTAAATATCTCGTAGATCCTTCCACCTCTGCCTTTTCCCGCCAGTGCCATCTGAATCCCAGTTCAGTTTTGTTACCTTCCATGATGTCCTGTTTCTTGCTTTGATCTCTGCATGCCTGTATCTCCTCATGTTTTGCTGTGCATTGCTCTTTATCATGCTCTTCTCCTACTTTCACTTATCGTCATCTTATATGTGCTCTTCTGTCTTACTTTTTTTCCCATTTTACCCCATCTTGTCTCCCACAAAGTTTCCGTTTCAGTCCCGGTCATCTGTCATTTATTTCCTTACTCTAGTCTGCCACAGGCAGATATCCTTTAAGACTTTTAAGATTTCATTCTTCTCCCTCTAGTTTCCTTTTCCTTTTACTTCTCATATCAGCATGTTTTGCTCCTGCTCCACTGTCCCCCAGACAGGACTTTCTATCCCACTGTACGGAAAGTAAAAAGTGAGGTTGTTCAGTCTATTTTTTTGTGTGTTGATCCATTGAAACTTCCACTGTAGTATTCAAGTCAGGCTAAAGAAGAGTTTTCTGAACAAAATCAATCAAATAATTAGACTCTCTCTCTAAGCTTTTTTTCTTATGGTTATTTTTCACACAACTAATCATGATTTGTTACAATCACAGAATAATACACAAATAGTCATTATTTGAAATAAATTAATAGTAGCATACACCAAATCTGTTTTCATAAAAATGTAGAAAAGTTTTGGGTTTTTTTTTTTTTCCCAGAAAAACAAAACTTCTTTAGGATCTATAGATTAATTCAACACATACAGCATGTTTTTCTGCAAACATTGTGATACAACTAATTTTGAGAAAGTATATTCTATTCCCAACACACATAACAGAATTAAATAATGCCAGATAAGAACAATATATGGAATAAATTGTGCATATACTGGTGTAAAAACAGATGAGGAATGCAATTTAAATTAAAGCATTCCGTCACAAAGTCAATAATGGAGATAGTGGGAGGGTAAAGGAATTAAAATAGGGAAATGAGGACAAGTGTTTCATTTTCATTAGATTTGGTGCGAGATGGAATCTAGATAAGGTAGAATTATACTTCTCCCCCCCTCCCCCAAATGTTACAAATATATGGGATTGTATCAAAGAAGGCCAAAGGGGGTCAAATTTATCGCATAACAGTTAATTTAAATGTAATATTCGAGCAAACAGTTATAAAGGCTGCATCTACTAAATAACAGACCCGGCCAAACTACTCAAAATCAACAATTTATCTAACAAATATATCCTTTTTTCTCTTTCTGAATCTTAGGAGATTAGAATTTGATGTGCATCAACATAGCTGTAATAAAATATTTTCTGAAGATATAAAATTATTCAAAATATCAAGGCCAGTTAAATCTTGTTTTGCAGTTTCTTACAAATCTTTGATTATTTTAGCCTTAAAGAAAATTTCCATTTTCTCTGTAACTGAAAAATAGCATCTCATTACCCCTACCACCACTACTTCCCAGTCTTTTCTCATCTTCTTTTGAAATTTTCTGGATGAGTATGCTCCAACCACTAAATTTGTTTCCTGTCCAAACACAGAATTTTTGAATTCTCTCCAATTTTATTAAACTTTCCATCATCAGATATTTAAAAGCTACTTTTTCTTTATATTTATTTATATTTGTGAGACCTCATCCTTTTCTTTGCAAGTATTTTGAATGGGAAGTCATATATCCTACCTTGTCGTCTTTCGGAGTTTAGAGTCTTGTTTCTCCATTTATTTCTCTATGTGGCTTTGAACTTTTTATTTGCCATTTTTTTTACTTCTCTGTCTCCTTCTAAACTATTAGCTGTGCAAAGAGAAAAAAAAATTCTCCACCTTCCCAAATAAGTACAGCAATAAGATCCAAGATTTTTGCCTAGTTTACATGAAAACACCTTCTCCGGAGCTGAACGTTTTTTAATTGCTCAGAAGTTTCCTTATTCTATTGCGTCCAGTTTTGGGCCCCCCAGTTTAAGAAGGATGTGGAACTGCTCGAGAAAGTCCAGCAGAGAGCTACCAAGATGATCAGGGGACTGGAGCATCTCCCTTATGAGGAAAGGCTGAGAGACTTGGGTTTGTTCAGCCTGGAGAAGAGAAGACTGAGGGGGGATCATATCAATACCTATAAATGTCTGAAGGGTAGGTGTCAGGACGATGGGACTGGACGCTTTTCGGTAGTGCCCAATGACAGGAAAAGGGGCAATGGGAACACAAGAAGCTCCACTTAAATATGAGAAAAAACTTCTTTCCTGTGAGGGTGCCAGAGCAGTGGCACAGGCTGCCCAGGGAGGTTGTGGAGTCTCCTTCCCTGGAGACATTCAAAACCCACCTGGATGCGTTCCTGTGCCCCCTGCTCTGGGTGTGCCTGCTCAAGCAGGGGGGTTGGATAAGATGATCTACAGAGGTCCCTTCCAACCCCTACCATTCTCTGTGATTCTGTGATTCTGTGAAATGTAACTTTCAAGGGGAGTCATGTCCAAGGAAGTCTTTTAAGTAATTCAGACCAAATCTTTGAAAGATGTCAAGCATCAGGACAAATTAAAATATTATTTATGATCGATATATGTGTTAGTAGTTGTTTTATATTGGTGTCAGAGATTCAATACTTATATCATTTGTTATACAGAATTTCTAAAGTGTTTTTTCATTAACAGAAATGAAGGAATATGTATCTATATTAGTATAAATTAGAATAAATCTAGTACAATTTTTTAAGAAATGTAGTTTAATTTCATTTTCTTTTTCCTGGTTTCAATCTATTGCCCATTTGTGTTACAACTTATTGTATTGCAAGTCACAAGTATCCCTAGAAAATTTTAAAAATATTTTTTAATTTGGGGTCATTTTTCTTAGTTTGTTGCTTTGGTTTTTTGGTGTTGTTTTTATTTTTTAATATTTTCTGTTGCTTAAGCATTGCTTGCGCTATGTAGGTTATCTTTGAAGTTACCTTTTTGCAATAGTCTTAACAGAGTCCTGGTAAAGACTTTTGATCACACATTTAATGATGTGACTTGGTATTAACTTTAAAATAACATTCTGGTGTGAATCACGTAAATGTACATTTTAACATTACTGGACAAAAGCAAAGGAAGACCTCAACAAAATCAAAAGTATGAGATTCTTTCTGTTATTTACATACCTATTAAAAATTCATTCTTTCAGTATCAGGCAGTCAAATTTATGCTGGTGGCAATCTTTCCTCCTGGACCATATTTTCATTAGAGAAGAAGAGAGGGAAGGGTTACTTCTGGTAAGTCTTCATTTATTTATTTATTTATTTATTTATCTATTTATTTATTTATTTATTTATTTATTTATTTATTTATTGCTTTCTTTCTTTCTTTCATTCTTCCTTCCTTTCTTCCTTTCTTTCTTCCTTTCTTTCTTCCTTCCTTTCTTCCTTTCTTCCTTTCTTGCTTTCTTCCTTTCTTGCTTTCTTCCTTTCTTTCTCTTTCTTTCTCTTTCTTTCTTTCTTTCTTTCTTTCTTCCTTTCTTTCTTCCTTTCTTCCTTTCTTTCTTCCTTTCTTTCTTCCTTTCTTCCTTTCTTCCTTTCTTTCTCTTTCTTTCTTTCTTTCTCTTTCTTTCTTTCTTTCTTTCTTTCTTTCTTTCTTTCTTTCTTTCTTTCTTTCTTTCTCTCTTTCTTTCTTTCTTTCTTACTTTCTTTCTTTCTCTCTTTCTTTCTTTCTCTCTTTCTTGCTTGCTTTCTTTCTTTCTTTCTTTCTTTCTTCCTTTCTTCCTTTCTTCCTTTCTTCCTTTCTTTCTTTCTTTCTTTCTTTCTTTCTTTCTTTCTTTCTTTCTTTCTTTCTTTCTTTCTTTCTTTCTTTCTTTCTTTCTTTCTTTCTTTCTTTCTTTCTTTCTTTCTTTCTTTCTTTCTCTTTCTTTCTTTCTTTCTTTCTTTCTTTCTTTCTTTCTTTCTTTCTTTCTTTCTTTCTTTCTTTCTTTCTTTCTTTCTTTCTTGCTCTTTCTTTCTTTCTTTCTTTCTTTCTTTCTTTCTTTCTTTCTTTCTTTCTTTCTCTCTTTCTTTCTTTCTTGCTTTCTTTCTTGCTTTCTTTCTTGCTTTCTTTCTTTCTTTCTTCCTTTCTTCCTTTCTTTCTTCCTTCCTTTCTTCCTTTCTTCCTTTCTTTCTCTTTCTTTCTTTCTTTCTTTCTTTCTTTCTTTCTTTCTTGCTTTCTTGCTTTCTTGCTTTCTTGCTTTCTTGCTTTCTTGCTTTCTTGCTTTCTCTCTTTCTTTCTTGCTTTCTTCCTTTCTTCCTTTCTTCCTTTCTTCCTTTCTTTCTTTCTTGCTTTCTTGTTTTCTTTCTTTCTGCCTGCCTGCCTTTCTTGTTTCTTTGCCTTCCTTGTAAATGCTGGAAATTTCAGCACCAGCTTTTCTGATCTCAGGAGCCCAGCTAGACAATATTAGTCAACCAATCATTTTAACACCAGATTCTAGGTAAAGTAGATTTTTTTCTTCTGTGGAGATTGGTAGCAACAGCTTATTTTTATTTTGAGTCTTCACTGCTTCCTTTGGGAACTACAGTCTACTTCTCAGGGTTATCTAGACATTTGCACTCAAATTCCCTGCTATGGGAATTAATGCCTTGGACCATTCTCAATGTCCAGTAGAACGTGTGACTTCCCTGACTGCATGACTTTTTCATCTGTTGTTCTACAGGTCTTTAGTTCATAAAATCTTGTGTGAGATGTGTGCTGTATGACAAATAAGAGACTTTGAGGAAGACATGGAGTTAATATTGCATAGAGCTTTCAGTGCTAAATGTTAGAGTTTCATATCACCTAACATTTATGTGTTAGACATCTAAGCTTGAGCTGTTCACCTTAGGCTTCATTTATGGTTTGCTGAAGATAAATATGCACTTCCAGAGGGTGACTGCTTTGATCTAATTTGGTTGCCTTTCATAGATGAGATTAATCTCTCTCTGGAGATACCTACTTTTTTTCATTGATGATAATGCAAGCCCAAGATGAGTAGCACAGCATTAGGTGTTGAATTTTAAAGCACTGATGTTCAGGCAAACCAGTCCTACCTGACATTTCTTTTCTGACTGTCTGCACTTTGATGTAATAACTAGTCCTTACAATTCAGTAAGAGAAGGGGATGTTAAATGTTTTTGAAGTCTCACTTTTTTGATTGTTGTAATTTTGCCATTCTTTAAAAATAAATAAACAAAAAAAACCCAACCAGTATAGAAATGTCAATGAGGAAAAGAACAAGATTACAGCAGTATCTCTGCCTCCTATTTCTGTGGGATTTCCTCAGTAGAAGAGTATAAGAAAACATATTATATGATTCCTCTGAAGCGATTCTGGTGTGCTGAAGATGCACCAATGTTCTTGCACATCATTGTAAAGGTGTTTGAGAATGGTGCACTGCATGCTTAGAAAATTAGATAGGTATGCAGTGAATATACAGGAAGCAAAGTGGAGAAGAGAGAAGCGCAGAAAAGAGAAGAGAAGAGAAGAGAAGAGAAGAGAAGAGAAGAGAAGAGAAGAGAAGAGAAGAGAAGAGAAGAGAAACCATCAAAACACCCCAAACAACCTCCCCTGAAGCTCCACATCCACACAGTGAATTCTCTGTGACCAATAACCACATATGCAAAATCAAATTTCTTCCCACAAATGTTTGCTAAATTTTGTGTGTGGAATATGAGCCTGGGAAGGTAAACCAAGCATTTAGAAGAGAAGACTGTATAAGTAGAGAGTTTATATGAGTTTGTGAAAATAATTTTCCCTCCAGAGACCTTCACTGAATCATTTCACTTAGCTTTAGACTCTTTAACCAGAAATGCTCTGCAGGGCAACAGCATCTATTCATGGACAATGCAGAGATATTGGAAATAACTACAGCCCACACATTAAGTGTCTTAGTTAAGTATCTAAATATAGATGACACGTGTCTAGGCCAAAACTCCTTATTGTATAACTTACCTGTACAAGTAAAGTTTGTGTATATGTGTGTACATGAAAATGCATACCATTATCAAACGACATAAAGATAGGTTAATGAGGCGTGTAAAGCATATAAAACCTGGCTTCTCTTGTATGTAATTTTCTTTATAAAGAATAACATCTTGCATAACAGAATAATAATTCTTCACCACACATCGAATTTTGAATCAATACCATCTTCAGTTTGCCACTAGTTATTACATATGTCATCCAACAGCCAATGAGGGAGTCAAGGCTTCTAGTAAGTAGGTATTTAATCTTTTGTACGTGGAAAACACCATGGAGATATTCAGGAGCACAGCAGAGTAGGTTTTTTTCTTCATGACTTAATGAAGTTTTTAAAAAATAAGGTTTTACTATTCAATACACTGTAAGGGACTAGAAATTTGTCTCATCATTCTTGGCAGGACAGTTTAACCACCAAAACCTCATGGCAATCAGAGCAGTTTGACCATTGACATCACCATGGAAGTTCTACCTGACAGGAACACATATGCATCTTGTTGCCTCAGAGCTGTAGTCCTCTGCACATGCGCCCAGGCCCAGGATCAACTGACCACATATCGGGGGCTTGGACACTCTAGGTCCTCTAGTGATGGTACTGGGCATGTGTCCCCATCGCAGAATGGGAGGCGTGGGTATGCAAAACAGTTCTGAGAACAATGTTATAAAAGGTAAAGCCAGCAGAGACCAGCAGGAAGGGAAGGGAAGGGAAGGGAAGGGAAGGGAAGGGAAGGGAAGGGAAGGGAAGGGAAGGGAAGGGAAGGGAAGGGAAGGGAAGGGAAGGGAAGGGAAGGGAAGGGAAGGGAAGGGAAGGGAAGGGAAGGGAAGGGAAGGGAAGGGAAGGGAAGGGAAGGGAAGGGAAGGGAAGGGAAGGGAAGGGAAGGGAAGGGAAGGGAAGGGAAGGGGAAGGGAAGGGAAGGGGAAGGGAAGGGAAGGGAAGGGGGAAGGGGGAAAAAGGACATTCTCCCACCAGATTCAAAGATATATCAGACTGATGGGATGCCACAGATCCACGGTGGAAGCTATCACACTCTCTCTCTCTTTCTCACTCTTTTCTCTCTTGCATACTTCTTGTTGGCCAAATAAAGTGACTTGGCACTTGACTCCATTTTGAGTCTTAATTCTGTTTCTGAGAATGTAAAAGAAACCTAGTAATGATAAAACTTTTGAGTTAATCAGAAGTTAAGCCCAGCTGCCCTCAACCACCAAGAGCTACCTGAGGTTGGTTGGAAAGCAAGGGGATTTAACCTCTGCCAAATCGTTCAACCCAACAGTGGATCTTGGCATACACACATAATTTTTTATTCAGTAGTGAGTATTTTCCCTTTTTGTCCTGGAATAAATGCACATAAAAATTATTTATAAATATATGTATGAATATGCTTATTACATATATATATATACATGAATATAGAGAACTTGGGGGTCTTTCCCCACACACATGTAAACAGGTGTCCATAAAATCAATAAAAGAATTTTAATGTATTATAAAGATACCTTTCACAATTTCTTGTTTCTTGGACTCCTGCTCAGTGCATCAGATTGTAGTCTACTAATAAATCACATATTGAAATGGGACAATTTTGCAAATATATTTAGCTGTCGATGTAATGACTGCATAGTCATAATGGGGAGATCAGGAATTCAACATCTGTTTCACAGTATTTTGTAATAGTACATTACAGTGAATATCAAACATATTGACAAGTTAATTTAGTATGGGTGTTTCCGAGTCTTGTGCATTAGGACTGTACATTTTTCCCTGTGAAAATACCACCTCCCTTTAATATTTTATATGGTAATGATTCCATGGGGTTGGGCAACTACTTTTGAAAAGTTGAGATGTAAAGATGACTTCCATAACTGCCTAGAGTTGTGACTGTTTTTTATTATATTCTTGAAATTACGTTCATTGGATCAAATACAGGAATAACATCACATTTGAAGTAGACTTCCTTCCCCCTACCACATATTTTATAAAAAAATTTTGTCATACCTGCCACATTCTCCTCTTTTCTTGTTCTTCACTCATATTCAAAGACTGTCGTTGTAGAACAGGAAGTAAATGGATGTTTTATTCTGATATCTAGTTGCCTGGAGACTAGATCCCAGAAGTACAAGGTGTCTCTCCTGTTCAAATTGAAACAGTAGATTCTCTGCTCATCTGTCATTTCCAGTTCATGCATTTGTTGTCTAAATACAATTTTTCTTATACACCTACTCTCTTAAACTTGCAACCTGTATGTGTTATGTTCATTTGAGGCACCGAAGGGTGATTATTAAAGAACTCAGTTTATCACAGAGAACTCAAAATATTGTCTATAAATTGTAGGTTCAGAGTTTTATTCAAAACTCAGTAGGAGTGTAAACGTCACATAAATGGTTATTCAAGTAAAATCAATACACAGGCACACTAAATCTACAAAAATAGAAAATAATAGCTGAGCTATTAGGTATAAGACTTGCAGGCTTTCTATTTTAAAATACATGCCAACATAGGTTTTCTGGTTTTCCTCTCTACTGAGGTCAGATGTTACCTTTTAGTGCATTGTTAAACGGCATGTGTGCGCTGCACATCAGTTATGCTGATTTTATCAGGAGAGACTTTTCATTTCAGTCTTTCTGTTCCAGTATTTTCAGTTGTCTATATGACTTAAGAAACTATCCAAAAAGGTAAGATGTTTAAACCAGATTACTACAAGCACTAATTAGACCATTTATCTTCCAGTGGTTGGGATGAAAGACAATTATGAGTATTGTTTACTGAATAATGCAGAGATTAATTCAAATACTCAGTAAACAACAAACTGCAGGGATTTTGGATAAGGGGTGTCAAATAACGCACACGCACGCACACACACACACGCACATACACACGCACAAAAGGACAGAGATTAACACCTCTAGTTAAGATGAGGGGAAGAAGAGAACTATTTAAGTGTTTTCCTCTTAAATCCTTTCTGCACTCACAAGCAGAACAGCATCATACCATGACTGGTGATGTTTGGGGTTTGCAGCATTTGTGTAGCAGTTCATGCAGCCACTAAAATACAGATGAATGTCACTTATCCAGGTGCATCTCATCCACTGTAATGTTGAATCTATACAATAGACTGACTTCAAGAAAGAGTCAAAGCAGACATTTACTTTTAGTGTTTCTCTTGGATCTCCTTTTCACATTTTTCCTTCCTTTCTCTTTTCTAAATGTGCTGTGCAATGTAACTGTATTTGCATCTTTTCTTGCTTTTGAACACTTTTTCCTGCTGTGTTTTCTCGTATAATTATTTTCATTTCAGTGCCACATAATAAAAGATTCACGTATCTATGAGGCCTTTGAACAAAAATCCACCAAAGCTAGTTGTTCTTGCTTTGGCAGTCTTTACAGAAGAAGCAGAAGACTTTCTCTAGTGCAGAAATTTAAACAGAGAGTTGAAAACATGCTTTAACAGAGATGAAGAAAATTTAATTCACAGCAAATAATAAATGCATTAGACATTCACTTTAAAATTCATAAGAATTCATCTATTTTTGTGTCTCTAGAAAATGAGGGAAAATTGAGATCTGTCTAGATTTTAATTCCTTGAAGTCTGGTCTTTAAATCAAAGGTAAATGTCATATTTAAATGAAAGTAAGCCTAATGTTTTCCCATTTTAATAATAATAAAAAAATTGCTATATCTCTGCTAATCTTCTTTACTTGTATATATACTCACTGATATACCTTTGGCCTAAAAAGGATATGTTCTAAGTGTGATACTACTGCTTAAAAGTGTTAATGAATAGTCTTAGTGGAAAGATCAAAGACATAAATCTAACTTCTTTTTCTTTTCATATTAATAACATCAGTGTCTGTCAGGATAGATCAGGCAAAGGTGTCTAACCAAATTTCAGCATGCAAACAAAATACAAAATTAAATGAAACATAATAGAATCATAGAATAATAGAAAATAATAATAGAAGAGACTTACAGACAAAAATGAAGATGAGTAGATCATCCAGTAAAGGAAATAAACAAAAAAGACTGGTGAAGAAACAATACAATTTAGAAAAAAATATATAGAATAAAAAGGGCATTCCACAATAGTAAAAAAAAGAAAATACTCAGATTTATTTTTTGTTAATATATATTTAATTGCTGAAAAGTCCTGTCCGTAGTCATTTTCTGCTGTATTCATTGCTATTATTTTTATGCTTTGCTTCTGAAGTTTGACAGGATCCTCACCTAATAATCATGCAGTTTTGACGCTGTTCAGAGGCACCATGATTTTTGACTTGACTATGACTAGATTTTCTTTCTTTGGAAACCAGGGAATAACACAGGAACATGAATGAAGCAGCATTATAACTGAGCCACACCCTAGTAAGTAGTTGAGATGTAGCTGGGCATTCAGCTGGACCAATAGTCAGCATGCACGTCCATGTGCTTTCAGTCATGTTCAGGACAACCCTTAAAAAAGAAACTGATATACCTTTCCAAGATTTTAAAGGTCTGCATTGTGTTACGCTAACTGCCTGTTTAGCAGCTTGCACTTGTACAAATAAGTCCATCCTTCGCTAAAGCAATCTCCAAGAGCTGTGACCACATTGAATCATGAAGCCACCTGTCAATTCGTATTTATCCTACTGAAGTATATTTTCACTGTACATTTCTTACAGAGGTATATGCGTTAAAAGGGACATTGCACTAGAACTACACCTGATGTGAATGGGTTATATTGGATCACAAAAGTATAGAGTACAAAAACTAGCCTTCATCTGAAACCATGCAACTCATAATGAAGCCAAACACCTGCGGAAGTCCTTGGTGTTTTGCCTGAGTAACTGAGTCCTAAAATTCTTAAAAATAATAATAATAAAAAATATAAAGGCTGTGAAAATCTGTCTTTTTAAAGGATTAAATCACAATTGTTCCTAATTTTGTATGCACATTGATAATACATACAAGCATTTATTGAAAAAGAAAAAATCTCATTAGTTTGGACTTCTGCTTTCACATCTCAGAGAACCTGACTGTTAGAACAAGGAAGAGTATTAATATAAAATAGAAATTTTAAAACTATTGCAATAATTGACAGTATCTACCTTACTCGTTTGCCTCCAGATGTGTTTTATTAATTTAATTAGCTTTGCATCTGAAATAGTGTTTGTGTGGCCTTTACCTTGCAAGCTGGAATCATTGTAAAGCTTCCTGTATTTTCAGTTTTCATGGGCTGTCAGTGTAAGCAGAGTGAGGAGAGGGAAGTAAATCATGGTGTCACAAATTAGTAAATGCATTTTTTTTTCCTGGTTAACTCTGACAAATAACATGCAATAAAGTAGAACTTTATATTATCTTTATTTATTGATAATAATATTTAGAGTTCTATAATGAGGAGGGCATGGGTGATGACATAATGTTGGCATTGTATAGATAGATTCTTTTTTGTTTTTATTAATTTTTTAATTAATTTTAAGGTGATAGGATGTTTTCCCCTTATAGGTCTATATAAGGGATTAAGGAGTTGTGAAACACTTCTTAGACCCTATGTTCACCTTTGGACACAGCTATATCACTTAGTGTAGCTATGAGGGTAGAGCATGTAGTATTTACATGTATTATACATGCAAACATGGTGTCAATTATTATTTTTTTTTGTTGGTAGAAAGGGGATCGTAATTTTGAGAGCCACACAATAACACAATAGTCCTGGTCAAGACTGGTATCAAAGACAGCACAACAGTTTGCATGGGAAACACTACAGTGTGCAGCAAAATCTTGGGCATCCACAAGATCTTCAGTGGTCAGTATCCAGTGTCCAGCTTATGGATGGTCTCAAAGGTTATGATTTTTTAGCAACTGACATTGCAAACGGTGCCTAAATTGTTAGAAAACACCATCAGAACTGAATTTCTTAAGTTTGCTGGTTGTTGGTAATATTAAGGTTTCACTTCATGGAAAAAAAACCACCTTTTTTTTTTCCAGTTGATGTAGGGTACTTTATTAACTTTTCTATTCTTGCTGTGGTTTGTAAAATGCATTTATTAAAAACAAAACCAAAATCACACACACAGAAAAAAGAGACACCCTCCCCCAAATATTGCCTTGGGAACTTTTCAGGGGAGGGGTAACACTTCTAAAATTTCATGCCTTTCTTTATTGTTTTGTTATTCTTTTTTGGGTTTTTTTGCTTTGTTTATTTTAGTTGACAAGATTTCTTGGACATGTTGTTCCCTAAATTTACAGTTGTCTTTCTTGTCTAGTTAGCCATCTGATAAGTACTCTAAAGTACTAAAGAGAGAATATTGCTTCCAGAAAATTAACATAGTTCCAGTTTGGAGAAAAATTTGATATCACGAGAGGAAAGATATTCACTAGTATTATGAAAAAATCCATATTTCAATGTTTACATATAAACGCTTCTGCCTTTAAGAATAGTACTAAGGCTAACCATAAAAACCTTCAGTGAAAGCTTTCTTAAGTTGAAGAATATGATTAAATATGGCACTTCATACACTGAGTTGCAAACAGTTGTGGAGCAGAAGACTTGGAAAAATAGTAATTTAAACATTATTTTGTTTCATTAGAAAGTGTTTTACCTGGAAATGTAAGCATGAAGCAGTAGGAGAACGGCATTCCAACATCTCCAGTATTATACTGGAAGGTTATATTGATTGCTATATGGGAAGTTTATGTTTAAGGTTGACACAAAACTATTAAAATGTGTCAGTTTCTTGTAATAAATATATAACAGCAGAGCCACTGTGGATTTCAGTGAATTACATCTTCCTATATCGTGCTTCTAGGTGGGATTGCAATGAAAGAGAGAAAAAAAAAATCCCTCTCTATTATCAGGGTAATTAGTTCCATAAATTCCTTTATGTCTTCAGTGAAGAAATGGGGTAATTACATTGTGAAATTTCATTTTCCTAAGGGGAAACATTAATTTATAGGCACATGTAATATTTGTTTCAGCACAAGGTTTCCACATTCTGTACATGTACTTCATTATGTAGAAAAGAAATATTTTAAAGTGCACAAAATTCTACGTATAGTACAATGTGTATTATGTTTTATTATTTTAGGCAATTTATTTTTAACAAGTGTCTTGGAATCTGACCTTCATTAAGTACACTATAAGGCCTAAAACAGAAAAACAAGTAATTTTACTTTTATTCCTTGAGAGAAGAAAATATTCATTTTCTAGATAGATTAAAGCTCATAAAATATCATTAAAAGCAGTAAGTGTGGTGGCAACTTAATTATTACAAAACACTATGAGTAGGGTCAGGACCCATGTTTTATTAAATTTTATTTCATGGGAAATATACTATGGTAATTACTAACACAGTTTTATCTATCCTTCTATTATTCAAATAGTAATATCACTTCTGTTAAAGGTTAATAACATTATTATTATTTAATCCACAAGATTTTATTGAATACTTTGAGCCCTCTGAGGTATATACTAGTCAATCTGAACAGACTGTTTTCTTATGTCCTCTTGTTGTGCTTAAAATAAATCTTGTGGATGGGCAGAAAGGAAAAATATCTTACATATAAAGCTGGGAACGTTCTGTTGGTGCCATTGAAGTCTTAACAGTCTAATTCAAAAATCATTAGTGTAGAACTGATTATTACAGAAAAAAATGAATAGAAATGTAGTCAAAATTGTTGTTCACATAGTCCTTACTTTCTACTTCGTTTCTTGGTTTCATGCTCACCCTCTCCCTGCCCCTTGGTGGTTTCATAGCAGTAGCGATGGTGGAGATGCTATGGCGAGTCATCAGCACTTGGAGTCCTTTGATGTGAGGAATGTGGTGCTCATATTAATGGCTTCTTCCTCACTCTACTGTCCACTTGTGGTCCTTTTTATGTGTTTATTAGCACACTTTTATACTTTTTCCGTTTCTTCAGTGATTTACTGTTCCATGTTGTATGCAAAAATGCTACATATGATGCCCTTTATGGACGTCAGATATTTAAAAAACATAGCTTTCTTCCCTTTTTACTGCCAAAACCAGTTCTGCACCAGGTCTGTGTTTCTGCAACTGTCCATTAATGTGTTGTTTGTAGGTGTGGGGTCTCCAATGCCAGACTGTGCCCCATCCCTCATGGTCCCATTCCTGTACTCATCTACACTGCATTCTGAGTCCCCATCTCTCAAGGACTCTGTTGTACCAAGCCTCTATTCCTCTGCTGTTTTGGAGTCATAAGCATCTCATTCTACATAGAATAACTAATAACTACTATATGTATAAAATTATCCTTTTACAATACAAAGATAAAAGTAAAAGAAATTAGCCATAGATATATGGTCTACGACAGAAATTGGTTACAGGTAAACCAAGTGAAACAAAGCAGGGACGTCAACAAAAGTTTAGGCAGAGCAGACCTGACAAGCATCAGTCCTGAGGCTGTGCAAACTCAGTACAAAGCTTATGGCCTGTTACAAGCAATGGCGATATGATATTACAGGGCTACACATTTATACCATAAAGTTAGCAAATAACTCTGCCTGCAGTACTGACTCCCTGAAAGATAGTAAGGTGGCTTTATGCCTCTACACACAAGGAGCCCAAGCCTGTGCTATGCAGAGCTCCCTGGGCATGTGTGACAAAGCTGATTCCTCAGATTTGCTGCACAGTGTCAGCTGGTTGTTACTTTCAGGATGGTCACTTGGAGCCTAAAAGTCCCATTGCTTTCAGTAGTTTTTGGGGCAACAAGTACTCAAGCTCTGAACACTAGTGGGCTACACTGGGTTTAAACCACCATTGAAGTTCTGCCCTTACTGAGTAACACAATGGGTTTCAAAAGAGTCTGAATATCACCCAACAACAGCTGTAAGACCAAATAGGACAATTCCCTCATTGTTAGGTGCACACAGGTAAAACAGATGGGCAGTAGACCCAGGGACTTTTTTTAAGACACATCAGATTATTAGATTTTTCATCATGGAAATGAGTCAGTTATGCACACATTTCTGGCTGTGTTCCTGCTTCCTAGCTCTTACTCATATAGCTCTGTTCCCACACTACCTTGCTCAGGGGAAGATACCTCAGCAGTGTACCTTCTAAGACAGTTTATTTTATAAGGGTTAAGAGACTTATAAGGGTAGCACCATCTGTTTTTGCAGCACTGTGTTTTATTACAATATATTATAATGCAAATCGCTTTAGCACTTTCCTCAGGTTAGTTTGCGAAATTCACAATTTATCTTGGCAGGAAAACACTCTCTCATGAGTTGCCTGTTATAGTCACTGTTGGTTAGCACTAAATTGTTGACCATCTTGAAGAGGTACAACTGATTCCAAGAAAGCCTTTCACTGAGAGCTAACTTGGGTATAGATATAGAGTACCCTGGTGCACTGCGTGGTTACAGCTTACGGGCTTCAGTGTGTATCAGCACTGCATAACCACTGTATAACCAACACACTACTGCTGGCCTGTAAGTCCAATGATTTTGAAGAAAACATTCATACACTTGTATATCCTGTCTCTTCTCCAGGACAGAACGGACAGTATGGGTTATATTTTTCTGCCTCACTTTGAAGCAGCTTGAGAATATATCTGATGTTATGCATACCCATAACTGTTCTGCTAAGCCTTCTGCTGTTAAGCTACATATAGAACAAGTATCAAGGTCAGTCATTTCCAAATAATTCTCATATTGAAGTGGTTAATTACTATTAAACTTCTCCACAAAGACCTAAGAAGTCGATGCAGAGTTTGAATGATTAATACTTTTCTGTCAAGTATGATTATTAGATCAATAAAACTGTTGCACCGAGCCACCAAATGGTGAAAGGAAGTGCTCTAGACTCCTGTTATATAAGGCACCATTACAGAAAAGGTGATCAGCCCTTCCTCTGTTGGCTGTATTAAAAAAATTAGATCTTTTTTTTGAAAGAGGTCTGATTCAGTGAATATGCCATGTTCTTATAACAGCGTGTTGGTCTGGAATTGTTAGGGAGCCAAAATATCACCCTGCTTAGCTTTTGTATCCTGCATAGGCCCTGCCAGGAGCAGAAACCCATACTGAACAGTATGTTACCTCCAAAGGCTCCTGACTTCTCACTGAGTGCAGTGGTATCCATTCCAAAAGGGAGTGAAGACCACTACTGATAATTATGTACCCTGAGACTCAGCCTTTGAGAATTTGCAGCTCACAGAGTTGCTCAGATAACTGTCTGTTTTCAGACCTACATCTTTATTTGTGTCTAGCCATTAGGTACTTTTAAAAGCAACTTCTATGCAACTTATAATTTATTTTTGAGTTAAAGCCTTGTGAGGTATCTTGAGAATCGAAGTACAGTAAATTATGAGCACATTTCTTTGGTGATTGGTTCCCCTCCACACAATGGGTTAAACCACAACCCAGACTAAACCCTCATGAGAAACTGTCAGACAATGAGATATTTCTAGACGCTACTGAACCTGAATTTTATTTTCGCCAATTTGTGACTATGAATAATTGAGCAATGACTAGTATATTCATAAACTATCCACAAACACTGAAGTCTGAAGAAATTATACCAGATTGGAATTATCCATGACTATTATTACATGGAATATCATTCCTAGTTAGAATATATTTTTACTCTTGTTCTTAGCAGTCTTCCTCTTCTGAAGTTTCAGCCATCAGTCAGTAATCAGAAAGATTACCACACAATCAGGAAAATCATCTTACTGCTTAAATTCCAAATATAATATCTGACACGTTATTAACTCTGTGATGAGAAAATAACTTGTCTTTAACGTTCTGTGTATATGAACCTTAGGATGCATCCACAAAAAAGAAATTGGAAATTGTCTGTAAATGAGTGCCATAACTGTAATCTCCAAGTTTTGTAGGATCTCGCTTTTGACCCTTATTTACTCAAACTTGTACTAATCAGCAGAAATAGCTCTGCTTATCTCTTGTTTCTGCCGCAGAATTATTCTTAGAGAAATAATGCAAATGCCAACTGCAACAGTGTGACTCAGAAGCGTGGGAGGCATCATCCCAGGAAATGGTCCATAGCTGTGCATCTTACTCCCATAATGGAATAACTTCAGACATTATTGTCGTCAAGCTTAAGTCCAGAATTCTTCACTATAGCTTTGGAGCATGATATTATAGGTAGTTTTATTTTTAATTTCTTTGCTTTTTTTGGGGGGTGAAGGCAAAGCTACACTGGCAAAAGAGAGAAAACAGTGTCTACCTCTGGATTACAGAATCCAGATTCTCTTTAGTGTTCAAGCTAAGAATATTGACTGCTTGATTCTTCAAGATGTTCATACTAAATGTCATGTTAGTACGTCCCACCCAGACATGATCTCAGGGCAAATGCTTTATACACACATCTTTTCCCACCCTTCCTTCTCTTCTCAGCTACTCTTCATTTCTGCTTTGACAAATGGAAGACAGAATATTTTACAGGTTAATACAAATGGTGTCTCTGTTAAAAGATTCAAAATAGATTCTACGGTAAAATTCCTTCATATTTTATAATCATTTTAGAGTGGATTATAAAAAATGTTAGAAGCTGAAAGTGCTTCCAGGAAAGTCCTGATTAGATGTGATAGTCAAAACAATCTGCAGAATTCTTGTTGACTAGTGGGAGTAGCTTTCCTGAACTTCTGCAAGCATTGTTTGGGAACCCTGTATAAAATGAGCTGAATTTATAATGAATAATGATAAGCCTAAGCTTATTTCACTAATTTCATCCATTGTTGCAAAGAACTGTGGGAATCACTGATTTCCCAACTTGTATTTGGAATCAGAATGAGAGCCGGGTAATAATTGCCACTGTCTGTATTTTTACTATTATTAAACAAAATACGCATTGCAAAGGTAGAAAACAAGAATATGAATGCAGATTTGGGTTTGGGATTTTTTTTAGAGAGTTATTATTGTCTCCTAGGTTCATTTCAGAAGAAACAATATATAATAACTGTATACAAGGCAATCTATACCTTCAATTCAATAGCTTGTTACATATGCTCTACCAGATTGGTCAAAATGACTTTCTATGTGCTCTAAACAAATTGCTCAATTATATTTTGGAGAACATTGACACTCAAGCAGGGTATTAATATCAACTCAGTCATTAATTAAAGCCTACAAAGGTCAAATAAAAATTTTTGCTGAAGTGTTTGACAAGTTTACTGTACAATTAAAGGTGAAGGAATTGTTTATTAATAAAAAAGGAGTCAAATGACTTAGAAACTGCTGACAGTGTATATAACAACACAGTTCCTCAAAAAAAAAAGTATTTAAATTACATTTTATTTTCCTATTACTTTCAAATACTTCAGAACAGCTGCCTATGCCTTGGGTATCCACACAGAAATCATAGCCTAATTTATCCTGATTTTCTGAAGTTTAGGTTGTGCACGAAGCTCTGTTTGATTTTTGTAATCTTAAAGTGATTATTAGGGTAACCCAGTGTATTTTAAGTGTTCAAGTCTAGACACTCTAAAATGCTCAGGCACATTTGGGATAAGGGCCAGGGGTTTCCTGTGATATTGCTGCACTCAACTCAAAGACCATATATAAAATACTGAATAAAACTGTCAGGGAGTGCTTCCAAATGGAGGAACTTTGTTGTTCATACTATTATATTGCTAGAACAGTCTCTGTCATGGTTTAGGATATGCTAACTAGTACTCCTCAGAAAATTGCCAGTCATTGTTTGGGAGTTGGCACAACCTAGGTGACTTGCCAATAGACATTCTTGGAGGAGTCCTGGGGAAGTACAGAGGTAGCTTTACAGTACTGCTGCTTGGCTTGTCCCTAAGAGTTCTCCTTGGCACATTTATCATGTTCTTCAGCTTTCCTCATAAACTGCTGTCAAGATTTCCAAACTGAAAACCCCTTTGTTTTCATGGCAACTGAGGAATTGAGGACTTCTGGACAGTTGCCCCCAGAGTCAGGTCTCTTAAAGCTCTGGGGCTGAGGTATTTCAGATTGAAGTAAAAGCAACTTGGGGAAGGGGAAGGGGAAGGGGAAGGGGTAGGGGAAGGGGAAGGGGAAGGGGAGGGGATGGGAGGGAAGGGAAGGGACAAGTTCACCCAGAAAAGCTTAGTCAGGGTTTTAAGAATGAATCCTTTTGTAATGATCATTCACACCACAAGAAGAAAATTTGAGAAGGAGTGTCAAATTTTATTTGACCAGGAGTAAATATATAAAAGAGCTAAGCTTCAAATGGACATCTGAACACATAGATCAGAACTTGACCAAAGACGAACAGAAGGTTCAAAATCTGCAGCAAACCAAACAGGGCTATGAGTTTCACTACAGGAGGTTTTTCACTGAGGAAGGGTTGAAATGACGCTTCAATAACATTCTATTCATCTTGTTCTCCCTAACAAATAGTTCAAGAAACTTAAATAATTTCAGTAGAATAAATTTCTGAGCAGAACTTATTACATTAATGAGACTCAGTTGTATCACATTTTAATATTAAAATATCCCACAGTCAATTAATAAAATATATTAAGAGAAATTACTTATAACTGTCTATTCCTAATGAAACAAACAAAAACAAAAACCCAATGTGATGTTACATTGCTATAAAAAAAAATTTAAATACCTTTTCAGTCTAATTAGTCTGTTGGTTGTCATTATATCTAAGAACATATTACCATTATCCTCATTACTATTATTAGTTCAATACCTGTAAACTAGATTCAGGCAAAGACTTACGTGGTATGGCTGACTTCTTCCTGTGTGTGGATATTTAACAACTTGGAATAAGAAAAGAAGCATAGGGAAAAGGGAGAAACCTAATATCAGCTTTTTCAGGTTATAGTTGATTAGAAAAAGACCATGGCAAAAACTGAGGAGAACTAATTTGTTTTGGTTTGGTTTGTTTTTGAAGTCTTTTACCAAAGTATCTTTACTCAAGAGTGCTAAAAAACACTTCCATTTATGCAAGTCCAAAAGCACTTTTAATCATTCTTTCGAAGTAAATGAAGATATTATTTTTGAAAACTTATCCAGAAGAGGAAATTCAGTGGATGTTCTTCATGCTGACATTATATTTTATTATAAATTTATTTTTACACAGTTGTCAGAAATTTTGCTCAGAAAAATAAAAAACCTATTTCCAGAACATGTCATGCTTTTTCCAAGGGCATTCCATCCTGTGTAATTTTTCTGTCTATAGTGTGTTCTAACCACCCAGGTCTTGGTTCTCTCTTTGAAGTGTAATTAAAATTGTTAATAAGATATTTAATGTACAGGATATTTTGTTACTCTAGTGTTTTGTCTCCTCTTGTCCCCCAAATCTCCTTCAGCATCAATGAAGGTAAGAAAAGTTAGCTTTGGGTACTTTTATGAGAACACAGATGAATGACAGTTCAAAATCACAGTACAGTTTATGCTCATCTTATTAGGACTGAATTAGGTGACCATTTCAGGTAGCCGCAGAGTATGGCTTCCTTTAATGTCAACCTTTGTAATAGTCTTTCTTGATAAACTCGTGTCATTTCTGAAAAAATAATTGGGGTAAAAGGAAAGAGAAAATACCGCATAGTATCTATAAGAATTGTTAGGGAGGCCTTTTATCCACAGACTGGTTTTATGTTTTACACCAGGGACTAATTTCTGATAACTCCTAACATCTTGTCTTTCAATTGTCTTTGGAAAAGGAATTGACACCCACATTTGCTTTTGAGACAATCTAGTCAATGTTAGATATTAGTATGCCTGACTGAACTGAGTTGTTTTAGAAGACCTTGGCCTAGAAAGGAAAAATGGCTGAAATACTGAAGAGTTAAACAAGAGTGAGGAAATTACGAAAATGTGTTGAAAGTCAAATTTCAGTTTGCTTGTGAGATTTTAAACTAATAAAACCCAGAAGTCTCCCAGGGGAAGGAGTGTTTGCAGAGGTAGTTGACAATGGAGCAGATGCTAGAGCAAGATTTTAATTTTAGACATAGGAACCAACGTTCTACGTAACTCTCCGAGTGAAATGTCTAAGTAATTTTTCTAGACTGAACCAGTACCTAAGAATGTATAGCCCCTGTGTATTCTTTTACAAGCTCCAACAGGCTCAATGAAAAGGAATCCTAAAAAAAAAAAAAAAAAGCACAGAAAATATGCACATTTAACTTTAAAATGGCTATACTGAAACATTAAACAGAGTAAGGACAAATGATCACAACTTCCTATTGAATTAGAAGTCATAAATGACTGTTTTCTTATGGTTGTCATGACAAAGATACACTAAAATATCAGTGTGGTGGTGAAGTTTGTGAGTTACAGTGTTTAAGAAAAGAATTAAGGAGGGGGAGATAAAAGAAAGTTCTTGAAAATGAGAAATGATGCTATGTGAAAAGCTGAGAAATGATGCGATGTGAAATGTTTAAAACATTTATTTAGAGAGAGATTAAAATGTGCTCATTATGTGCATAGTGTACTGGGTGTACTACCCTTTCGTTAATTTGTGGTCTCAAAATACATTGCCTCAGGGCAGGAGAGCCTCCATAGATGACTTGTATACCTGCTAATTTGATGCATCTCTAGAAACAATTTACTGTGATGTTTGACCAAGGACAGATCTAGGAGAGCAATTAACTAAAGAAATTGAACTGTTTCTGAATCTCAGGATTTTTTTATTAAAAGAAATCATTCATTCTTTTAAAAATATTCAGGCACTGTAATTAAATGTAAAGCCAGTTAATAGTTTAGTAGGTGTTATTACTGTAACAATGCAGGTTTGCATGTTTTTTATGCTTTTCATTTTAACTATGAGGCCATGCTATATTTATTGTACTTACTTTTCTAATCAAGTGTATATTTCATAAGGATGCTTTCAAGAAAAATCAGAAGTAACATCATGTAGTCATAACAAAGATAATTTCCTTAGCATGGACTTGTGCTGTGCAATTTTGCATGACATTGCAACTGAAGTCCGTATAGGAAAACTGTTGTTTCACTGCCATGAGCAACAATGACAACCAAACTATTGACTCCTTCAAAACTGGGACATAGCTGACACATTCATTTCTTCCTCCCTCCTTTGAGCTTAAAAGCATAGGTACATATACAGATGGAGATTTTTGTTTTAATTTTTTCTATAAAATTGTACTATTCATTAATTCAGATTTCAGCAGTTCATAAGATTTTACTAGAAGTGTTCTTTCTCTACATTCAAACGTGAAAAAAAACCCAACAACCAATCCACAAATCCAGAAGTCCTCCAAAAAAATTTCAGTTACAATTAATGTTCAACCCATATGATCAACATTTTATATAAAATATAAATGAAATAATTCCCCTATTTACTTGCCATGGAACATTGATTTTTATTCTTTTCTATGCCAGCTAATCAATTTTAAAGTGGATAGATTAGTATACAATAAATTAAGGCAGTTTCTTCTTAAGGAAAAAGAACAATGTACAATGTGAAGCTCTGTTGAGAGCTCTCTGCTGAGAGCTCTATTTAAAAGCATACAGGCAATTGAAGAAACAGTGGGCATATCTAGACTTGTAGTAGATATATAATTTCATAGTGCACCCACTTTATTTATAAGGAGGTTTTAATCTATTTATTTATAGTATTTTTAAGAAATGTAACTATTTTACTGATTTCATAAAAGTCACTCTTACATGACATCTTGAAACACGCACATTAGCTATCTGTCCCCATTCCTGTTGACTGCAACTAACCATTCAGCTACATGTTCCATAACTTGTCCATGTTTGCAAACTCTGCCTAAAGGCACACTACTGACAAAAGCATGAATGTTGCATGCTTTAAAAGTTTCCACTGAGAAGCCTGGAGAAGATATTTTTTTTGCAGCAAGGTGGCCATGGGTGGAATTAATCTGCCCTTCAGATAAGGCATTCAGCAAACTGAGTGTCTGAGCTGGTCACCTACATGGGATTAGTAACAAAATCCTGAGACATTATGTCTAGTCATCCTAAAGAGCCATTTAAGACTGGATGACCCTCCTTCTGAAGACAGCTATTCCTTACCAATGACTGTGTGGTAACCAGTTCAGAGGGCAAGCAGGGAAAGCAAGGGAGCAGTACAGAACAAGAAGTTTAGCTTTTGGACAGAAGCAGGTGAAGGCCTCTGTGCGTGTGCATGTGGCCCTGTGTGTGGGGTTTATGTCTGTGCCTGTGTAGCGTACACGGTCTGTGTCTTCTCTGACATGGTACCATTTCTTTAAGAAAGAAGTGATGGGGCCAAATTTAAGTTTCTGGTGTTGAAACTACTGTCCAGAAAGTTGAAGTGGGGGCATAGCTATCAACTGTTGTACAGGAGCTACTGTGCACTGAATGGAAACAAATGTCAGTAACTAATGATTCTGAAACATCAATAATATCAGTCCAGAAAGTAAGCTGGGTCTGCTGCTGGCAGTGATGCACACTTTCCAGGGCTCCAGAAGCATCCAAATTCTGTAATTTTCTGACTTCTACTGCAGGAAATTATAGTTAATAAAGAGACTGGTGCTGTTAATATTGGCTCAAGGAAAAGGGCATAGTAGAATAAATTATTTTTCAGGTACTGGGTCAGCAGTTTGGAATCCAGTCTTGTCATTCACTGAAGCGCTGGCCATGGGAAGGGGTGCATTACGACTTTTGATATTCCTAAGACAGTCCCATGACAACAGTTTTCATTTCAATGATCTAGCTGTGACAAGTTACATATTGCCTGTTGACAATCTCCAGAGCTGTACAGTTATGGTAAAGTAGGTGCTACAGCTGTAATGACCTTCTTGATACACAAAAAAACTTAATCCACCTTAAGCAACTAAGAATGGTTTCCCCTTTACATCTTACTGGTCTGGCTAACATACCTGCTCGGAGTCAATGATATATGTTACAAACAGATATGACAGGAGAAAAAAACAGTAAATGTTGCCAGGTCATACACCTTAACACTGTGCTTCCTTTAATAGCTACACAGAACTCACATACTGGAGGACAGAAATGAAAGCTTAGGAAGGCTAAATATAAATATGTTAAAGCATAAATAATTTATGCTACCAAGGCAAGAACATAATTAAGGTGACATTACCTTTCTTCAGCCAGGAGGCATCTTTGTGGAAAGGTAAACAGAAAGTCAGGTGAATTTATCCATGGACAAAACTAACATGATCACTCATAAATATTTGCAAAAGGGTTCCCAAGATTGCTTATTCTGCTGTTATGCTGATAGCCATGGGAGGAAATTACTAACAACGTTGCAATAAAAGAATTTCATGAGGTTTACAGATCAGAGATTTACTTGTCAATGGATATAAATATAATTTTGCATTTTAAAAAATTATTTCTATGAGCGATTTGCTTATATACTATGTTTATAGAGGTCTCTGTTATTAATTAAATATAATACATTTAAAATTGCTATTAAATCTAATTTTTATTCCCATTAAGCACCTACCTTGCACTGAACTTTGAAAAACAGTTTAGTAAGTTGAAATAAGTGAACTTTATAATGCTCTCGCTCTCTCTCTAAGCAGTTTTGATATTAAAAATGTTTTTCTTATAATTAATAGCAATGATGTAATGTTGCATACAATTCTGAAAAAGGTGAACCTCAATAACTATAAGCACTAACAGAAGTCAATGGATTTGCTCGTGGTTACGTGGGTCTTCTCATGAAGCTCTTAGCAACAGATTGGGACTCAAACTGGGAGAGCAAAATAGAAGAATAGACTACATAAGTTTTTCTCCATACCAGGAAGTGTCAGATGAAAAAGTATTGTAGTAAGATACTACTTTTTCTAAGGAATAAATTAATCCTTCTTGGTAGAAATAAATTATTTATGATGACGGTGATGAGACACTTCAGACGCCAGAACCAGACCCAGCACTCCAATTGTGTCTGACCAGTCATGAGCAGAGGGGAAGGATCACCTCGCTCAACCTACTGGCAAGTCTTTTCCTAATGCAGCTGATTACCCTTCTTTGCCTCAAAGTTGTACTGATGGTTTACGATCATGTAGTTGTTCAGGGTTCATCTCTGCTGAGCTGCTTTCTAGACAGTCAGCCCCTAGTCTGTACTGGTGCCTGGGTGAATTCTCCCCAGACATAGGGCTTTGTGTTTCCCCTTGCAGAACTTGAGAAGATTCCTCTCAGCCTAATTTTCCAGCCTGTACAGGTCCCTCTGAATGGCAGCACAACCATCTCATGTACTAGTTTACATCAGCCAGCTCCCTCTATATTTATGTGTGCACCTCATCAGATGCTTTGGATTTACATACCTTCATTTTGTATAAATGTTCCCTCATCTGAGCCTCCTTCACCAAAGGAGAGTGTCTTCACTGCTTCAGACTTTTCCACTGGTCACAAAGGCCTGGGATTTCTGAAGGCCATCTTCCCATCTTTTCAGTAAAGACCAAGAAAAAGAAGGCATTGAGTATCTTTGTCTTTTCCATTTCCTTTGTCACCAAGACCCATTGCTCCATTCAGTAGCAGACCTGCATTTTCCCTATCTTCCTTTTGCTGCTGATAAACTTGTAGAAAACCTTTCTTGTTGCCCTTTATAACTCTCACAACTTCCAAATCCAGATGGGTTCTGTATTTCCTAAGCTCATCCCTGCACTGCATTGACAATGTCTCTAAATTACTCCTGGGCTACATGAGCCTCTTGTAGACTTTCTCTTTCTGTGTGAGGTTATCCTAGAGCTCTTTGTTCATCCATGCAGGCCTCCATCTGCCTTTACTTGTTTTCCTACTCATCAAAACTGCCTGTTCTTGAGCTTAGAGGAGGGAATTGATGTTCACAGTATGTAGAAAAAGGGACTGACCACTTGGGAGGAATATAGGAATGTTGTCAGGATGTGCAGAGATGTGACGAGGAAGGCCAAGGCCCACTTGCAACTAAATCTGGCAATGCATGTCAAAGGTAACAAGAAGGACTTCTTTAAATATATCAGTAGTAAAAGGAAGACTGGGGATACAGTGGGCCCACTGCTGAACAAGGAGCGGGCCCTGGCGACACAGGATGCAGAGAAGGCAGAGTTACTCAATGCCTTCTTTGCCTTGGTCTTTACTGCTAAGGCTGGCCCTCAGGCATCTCAGCCCCCAGAAGAGAGAGGAAACTTCTGGAGAAAGGAAGACTTACCATCGGTTGAGAAGGACTGGGTCAGAGATCACCTGTGCAAATTGGATCTTCACAAATCCATGGGTGGGATATACCCGCCAGTGTTGAGGGAGCTGGCAGATGTTCTTGCTGAGGCACTCCTCATCATCTTTGCAAGGCCATGAGGACAGGAGAGGTGCCCGAGGACTGGAGGAAAGCAAATGTCACTCCAATCTTCAAAAAGGGCAAGAAGGAGGACCTGGGAAACTATAGGCCAGTCAGTCTCACCTCCATCCCTGGAAAGGTGATGGAGCAGTTCATCCTGGAGGTCATCTCCAGGCATGTAGAGAAGAAGGTGGTTATCAGAAGTAGTCAACATGGATTCACCAAAGGAAGATCATGCTTGACCAATGTGATAGCCTTCTTATGATGGTGTGACTGGCTGAGTTGATGAAGGGAGAGCAGTGGATGTTGTCTATCTTCAGTAAGTCATTCAACACTGTCTCCCATAACCTCCTCACAGGCAAGCTAAGGAAGTGTGGGTTGGATGAGAGGACAGTGAGGTGGATTGAGAACTGGCTCAACAACAGAACTCAGAGGGTTGTGATCAATGGAGCAGGGTCTGGATGGAGGCCTGTCATTAGTGGTGTTCCCCAGAGGTCTGTACTGGGCCCAGTCCTGTTCAAGATATTCATCAATGACCTGGACGAAGGGGTAGAGTGTAACCTCAGCAAGTTTGCTGATGACACCAAGCTGGGAGGAGTAGCTAATACACCAGAAGACTCTGCTGCCATCCAAGGAGACCTGGACAGGCTGGAGAGCTGGGCTGAGGGGAACCTCATGACATTCAATAAAAGCAAGTGTAATGTTCTGCAGCTGGGGAAGAACAACCCCACCAGTACAGGCTGGGGGCTGGTCTACTGGAAAGCAGCTCTGTTCAGAAGGACCCGGGAATCCTGGTGGACAACAAGCTGACTCTGAGCCAGCAATGTGCCTTTGTGGCCAAGAAGGCCAACAGTATCCTGGAGTGCATTAAAAAGAGTGTGGCCAGCAGATCAAGGGAGGTTATCGAGCCTCTCTACTCTGCCCTAGTGAGACCACATCTGGAGCACTGTGTCCAGTTTTGGGGTCCCCAGTTTAAGAAGGACACAGAACTGCTTGAGCAATTCCAGCAGGGAGCTACCAAGATGATCAGGGGATTGGAGCATCTGCCTTATGGGGAAAGGCTGAGAGACCTGGGATTGTTCAGATTGGAGAAGAGAAGACTGAGGGGGAATTTCATTAATACCTATAAATATCTAAAGGGTGGGTGTCAGGATGATGGGACTAGGCTTTTTCAATAGTGGTCAATGACAGGAAAAGGGGCAATGGGCACAAGTTGGAACACAGGAAGTTCCATCTCAATATGAAAAAAAACTTTCCTGTGAGGGTGCCAGAGCAGTGGCACAGGCTGCCCAGGGAGGTTGTGGAGTCTCCTTCCCCGGAGACCTTCAAAACCCTCCTGGATGTGTTCCTGTGCCCCCTGCTCTAGGTGTGCCTGCTCAGTCAGGGGTGTTGGACAGGGTGATCTCCAGAGATCCCTTCCAACCCCTACTATTCTGTGATTCTGTGAGTTCTTTGAAAATCAACCAGCTCTCTTGGACCCTCTTCCCTCCAAGACCATATCCCATGGGAGTCTTCCAAGCAGATCCCTGAACAGGTTGAAGCCTGCTATCCTGAATTCCAGGGCTGTAATCTTGCTTTTTGCCTGTTTTCTCTCTTGCAGGATCCTGAACTCCATGATCTTGTGATCTCTACAGCCAAGAATGCTCTTGACCTTCATGCTCCTGACCAGTTCCTCCTTATTTGTATCAAGTCCAGCAAAGCTTCTCCCATTTTTGCTTCTTCAGTTGCCTCTGTCAGGAATTTATTATCAATGCACTCCCAAAAATCTACTTGATTGCTTCTGCTCTACAGTGCTTCCATTCCAGGGAATATCAGAATGGTTAAAGTCTTCCATGAGGACCAGATTCTGCAAATGTGATGCATCCTCCATTAGTTGGAAGAAGGCATTATCTACATTTTCTTGATCAAGTTTTCTGAAGGAGACACCCACAATGGTAACACCCACATCGGTCTGGCCTCTATTCCCGATCCATAACCTTTCAGCTTTTGTATCCAGTTCATAGGTAGAGAGCTTCATGTACTCACACTGCCTTCTCACAAAAAGGCAGCTGCCTCTCCTCACTGTCCTGATCTGTCCTTCGTAAAGACGTTGTATCCACACATGGCATCACTTATTTGTATTAGCTACCCCACTACACCTCCATAATCCCACTGTGATCATAGCCCTTCAGCTGCAGACCTCTAATTCTTTCTTTTTGTACAGGCACTTTAGAGAGGCACCCAGTCATGCTGACTTCCCAGAAAAGGTGTAAGAATTTCCCCTATAATGTCCTGTAGGCTCTTCACTATTTACATGTATACTCTTTGGATGGGCCACTTTCAGCCCTGCATTGTTAATTATGAGTTCTCTTTTGTGTCCCCTTTGCTTGTCATCCCATTCCCCTGTTTCCTCGCTTGGTCCAAGTCACCCTTTTTTCTAGTTTCTGCTTTTCTTGAAATAGATGGATTTTTTCCAGCTTATTCTGATCATGTCTTTACAGCCACAGGCTTGATGATATTAAAAAAAAGGTTTACTCCAGGTTACTCTAATTCGTCAGTTTACAGACAGTGTAGTAAAAAATCAATATTTTAATCACCATGGTTCAATCCACAGCATTTATTTCAAAATCTTATCTTGCCTACTACTTAAATAAAGGAATCTAATCCAAAAACAAACAAAAATAAAACCACCATGAAAAACCTTATGGACTATTCAATTTTGATGCATTGCTCTGTATATCATCAGAATTTTAAAAATATCTACTTTTTTTTCTTGGATGTTGGATGGCTGTTAATTCTGTCAGAACTGGTTAAATACAAAGTACTAGCATAATTTTCAATGGATTATACCTCTGCTGAATATGAGCAACGTCTGTTATCCACAGATAGTTTATGATAGTGAATATTTCACTAACCACAGGACTTTGGAAGCAGTTAACTGTACCTAGGGATCTGAATAATTCAAAATTCTTGATACCTTTTTGCAAACCTATAGGGCATTAGCTAACTGAGGTAGTATATATTAAAGCAATGTTTCAGCTAACAACTGTCTTTCACTATGTTAAAATTTTCAATAATTTGTGCTGCATCTATTAAAAAAATCATTTCAAGCATACTTTCAAAAAGAGCATTGAAGATGCTTTACTGCACTGAGGGTTGCACAAGACAAACAGAAAATTGGAGTGCTGAGCTGCCTTATTCCTTTCTGTTCTCTTCAATGAAAGGAAAATATATTTCCTGCTCATTGCCTTTTCCAAAAACTCAGTACAGCAATTTGACAACTACTGGATTTAGTGGAGCTCTAGCCATGTGCTACATGTCCACTTCTTTGCAGTGGAAGCTGCACAGGAGCTATTACATTGTTTCTATATCATCAGAAAACCATCACACATTTAAATGATGCATCAAGGAATCTGTAGCACAAGGAATCATTTTACTGAAGATGAGTTGTGCTCCATGAAAGAGCAAGGCTAACACTTCCTTTACACGTCTTTCAAGCAATTTCACTAGATTCTGCTGGGTTTTGAGATCCTACTTGATTGCAAGTAAAAATAAATTTATGTCTAGAAGAGATGGTCAGGAAATACATTCAGTTTTGCATGCTCCTGAAAGTCCAAGTGTTTAATTTATGGATTTCAGGGAAGTTCCTGTCATTCCAAACAATAAATTCTAGGCAATTTCAATCAGGAATGCTTTTCAATTTGCTTTGTTATGATGTAGAAGAGAATTAAAAAGAAATCAAACTGTTGCATTAGAGTTCATAGGAAAATTTAAAAATTATTTTAAAAATATTTTTATAAGGAAATATTTAAAAGAATATAGAATTTTTGGACCTCTGTTTCAGAAAACAATGTAGAATAAACGTTTAGTAATTAATTCAGAAAAAATATAACAAATGTATAATTTTCATTAAAAGTATTCAAATATAATAAGCAGAACTAAAGAAAAAAATATTGATACGTGCATAGATTTGTCTAAAAATTTCATGTTTGTTACATGGGGAGATAGTTTTAGGTGCCATTGAAAAGAAATCTTTAAGACACACAATGCCATTTATAAAGATATGAGATAAATTTAATAAGAAGATGATTTTCATTTAAATTGCCATGGAGCAAACAGATGAAGAAAATATTGCCTTATTGTGGGAGAAAACCTATAAGTTTCCATGGTTGCTCGCTTGGAAAATTTTTAGAAGCTGTGCAAACTGCTGAAGGAACTGAAGTTACCGACTGTTGAAAGCATCCTTTTTAATAGCAGCTAAATTCTGTTAGGATGGGTCATGTGCTTTGATTCTAGCTTCTTATAAACTGCATCATATTTGAGTTCCTAATAGGTTGCACTAGTCCCAGGCTTTCAGATGGGAGTAATATCCATTCAAAATCAAATCTGTGTTTGCCTGTGATCTGTCCCTTTGAAAAGGCTGTCATTTTAACTTCTTTCTTAGTAAAGATGGAGAATAAGAGCAACTAATATCCAGGTGCTTTATTGCACTTGTATATGAACATTTGCTCATTTTCTATTTTTCTAAAATGTGAGGGAGTATTTACCCACAGCAAAATATGTCAGGTGATCATAAGGAAAATATTGGATGTTCTGAGACTGTTCTGCAGTACTGGATCTATTCAGTTCCTGGTTCTTTTCTAAGCAAAGAATTATAGTTTATTTTAAACAATTAAGCTCTTGGATAACTCGTTTCCTAGAAAACAGGGTAAAGGAAAATTGCTGCACTGCATTCAGAAGTTTAGTTCCTGAAGTGTATGTAGGCTCTTTGAGAGTAACAGAAGTTGGATAAAACATACCTACCTGAAAGGACCAGAATTTGTGTGTGCTGTCAGGTAATAATTATTCAGAAGAACAGTTACAAAAGTGCCCTGAACTCCCTTAATCAAATGGATGAAATTACCTAAGCCTGTTATCTGAAAACTGATTTTAAAATACACAGGATCATTTCAAAATACAAATAGATCTACAGATCAACTGTAGACTTCACATCCTGTGACAGCAAAAGGTTGCACTGTCAGCAGAGGTCTTCAGGTTAACCCCTCAAGGTACTTCAGTAATCTTGCTGACTCCAGTTGGCTTATTGGATATATAATTTGGTAGACCTCTACTAAATATTCTTGACATTATTTAAAAGAAGGAATTTACACACTTCACCCCCTACATATGTTCTTTTTCCAAAATAAGGTACACAACAGCTACAAAATGTAACCTGAGAGCTTGCTCAAGTAAAAGAGTAAATTTTAAAAGAAGAGGTATCATTTTCTCATAGTCATATTTAAAAAAAAAAAAAAAGCACCAAAAAAAACCCAAAATAAATCACACCACAAAACAAATAATGCTGCATTTTAAAAAAATTATCTGGAGGAACTTAACCACATTGTTAATTGGTAAAAAATTATTTCCGTAAGTGGTAGCTTCATGCTCATCAATCTATTTAAACAGAGATGGGCACTATAATATATGATCAGTAATCATTTCCCTTCATACACAGTACTTAGATCATCTACAAGGAGATGTTTTGCTTTTCTTTTTCATTGCATATATTGTTAAATCAAAGAATAGCTGGCCAGTGAGTAGCAAATGGAATATGTCTCTGAAGACTTGTTTTTATAAAATTGGCAATATGTTGCATGAATTATATTAGATATTTAATATATTTTTAAATTATGTCTTGACATACACGTTTGATGCCTACTAATAAAATATCATTTTAATACCAAGTTATATTTTATTAACATGCAAAAGTCTATTTAATACTTAAATTGTTGAACTTTTACAATCAAGATGTAGTACATATTGTTTGCTTAATTCCAAAACAAGGGAAGAAGAATAAAGGTGTATTGCTCAGTCTACTTTTTGGTGTCCATCTCAGCTAGGTGCTGTCTTTAAGTACTGAATATTAAGCAGCATACTGTATGATTTCCACACAGTACTAATATGTTAACCTGCTATCCTTTACTTTCTAATGTACTTCATACTGACTTGTGTGGCTTGTCCCAGTATTAATGTATTATTTCTTCTCACGGTCTGTCTGCTAAAAGATAAAATCCATATCCTAATAAGAATGTTAAATTAAATGCCAGAACTTTGAGAGTGAAATCATGTTCCCAAATTGCATGTCAATGTCTTTCTGCGTCATGCAGTACAATACGGGCAAGCAGTTCTAATCTACTGTTGCCCAGAAAAAACCTAGAACTGGAGTCACTATCTGTTCACCAAGAATGCAGTGAACTATTCAAGCTAATAAACCATGCCAAGTAGAGTTCATGAACCTGTATAAATTTGAATAATGCAGTAGCATCTCTGCACATTACTGCCCTGTCATGTGATTGGAATGCTACTTTGATGCAGCCCGGAGAAGATTTGTATCCTATGGTTTTATGTAGGGAAAACTCACCCTTGGATCTCTCTTCTGTAAAGACGCCCTCAAGCTCATTTTCTAGCAGGGAATATACTGTACTAGAAAATACGTAAGTCAGGACATAAGAAATGGCAGAGAAGATGTGCCCCATAAGAGTTCATTCATCACTAATCTACAGGATCATTTTCTTCCCCTAATTTATACAGGTTTGAATAAGGTACACGGAATTCTACTTATGCAAGTTCTCAAGCATAAGATAATGCTTAGATGTTCAGAACTCTCAGGATTTAAGCAAGTTTATAAAGGTAATGTTCTAAGTAGGTTCTGTGTTGACAACAGATTGGCATACAAACTTGCAGACTTCTAAGCCATTAACTGAACATTCACTAGGTTGCTCAGTTTGGGTTTTAGATCTCAGCTGAGCTGTATTTCAGTCACATTAACTCTTTGGATTTCAACCTTAGCTACTAACAAGAAACTCTTTGAGGGACAACATTTTTACTACCAACCTACCAATCTAAATGCCATTCCTACTTCAGGAACCCAACATCATCTGTGACTGTAAGTCTGGCACCTTTAAGATTATGACTGACATTTTGTGTAGTGTTAATCATTAGCTAGGGGACTCTGACTCCCTCTTGACTATACAGGGAGCTTAACTTTCTACTCTAAAATTCCTAATTTAGGAGTGCCTAAAGACAGGTGCCATGTTTCTAGTTTTCTGTCTGGTGACATGTTAGCAGTTAAAATTATTTACCCACCTGGGAGGTAAATAAAGGAAATGTGATGGTGCTCTTTCTATGAACCACTAAATGCCTGATTTCTCTTGCTTTTATCAATGTTTCTTCTCCAGTAGCCTTTTGTGAGTGGGAGTCTAGAGCATGACATTTCACAAAGAAGTTTCAGCTGGGCACAGATATAATATTGCTATTGTAGCTTATATGCAGCATTTGCAAAACTTTGTTCCTTGCTTTATTTATGCCTGATGTCTCTTTTTGTACCTATAAAACTGAACAGATTTCATAAGAAACAGGAGATATTTTATAACTAACCCATCAAATATTTCTGTGCCCATTCCTGAGGAACTGAATTATAAAACAAGAGCTGGTTACAAACATGGAATCATTACCATATATTTTTTCTTTTGCTGGAGGACAGATTATTCCATTTGCACTGGGGGAGATATTTTGGTGTCAATAAAATCCCATCATATTTTCATTTATGTGATGCTACAGGTTTAAAAGCTAAAGGAGAAAGTATGAAAAGAGACAAAACTGTAGAGTTCTTTAAAAAAGTTAGTTGGAAAGTGAAAAGAAATTTTTAAAAAGTCTTTCTGTGAAAGAAAGAGTGTTACAATGTGTTTACTTTAAACATAAATGTTCAATATTGATAATTATAAGGAGTTTGTTACTTGAAATATTTATTAGAAATAAGGATAGGCATAAATATATCCTAGACAGTAGAATCAATTTTTTGATCCTTCCACTGGAAAGGAAAGGTGACAAAGAGCCTCAGCATACTTCCTGAAATTCCCGAAGTTCCATGGTTTCTGTATGGGTTTCACAGGTACTGCAGAAAAAAAGAAATATCTCTGTTCTGTCTTGTCTTATGATAGATAGTATATATCATAGAATCATAGAATGTCCTGAGTTGGAAGAGACCCATAAGGATCATCAATTTCAACTCCCAGTTCTGCACAGGACAACCCCAAATATACACTATATCTCTGAGGGCATTGTACAAATGCTTCCTGAATAGGGTCAGGCTTGGTGCAGTGACTACTTTCCTGGGGAGCCTGTTCCAGTGCTCCACAACCCTCTGGGTGAAGAACCTTCTCCTAATATCCAACCTAAACCTCCCCTGGCACATCTTCCTGCCATTCCCCTGGGTCCTGTCACTGGTCACTAGAGAGAAGAGATCAGCACCTGCCCCTCCTACTCATCCCCTTGTGAGGAAATTGTAGGCTGCGATGAGGTCCCCCCTCAGCCTCCTCTTCTCCACGCTGAATAAATCAGCTGACTTCAGACACTCCTCACACAGTTTCTCCTCTAAATCCTTCACCAACTTTGTGGCCCTCCTCTGGATACTTACTAGTATCTTTATATCCTTCAGGTACTGTGGCGCCCAAAACTGCACACAGTACTCAAGGTGAGGCGGCACCAGCGCAGAGCAGAGCGGGACAATCACCTCCCTCGACCGGCTGCAATTGCAATGCAGGGCTTGATGCACCCCAGGACACAGTTGGCCCTTGTGGCTGCCAGGGCATGCTGTTGGCTCATGTTCAGCTTGCCGCTGACCAGAACCCCCAGGTCCCTCTCTGCAGAGCTGCTCTCCAGCCTCTCGTTCCCCAGCCTGCCTGTACATCCAGGGTTGCCATGCCCCAGGTGTAAAATCCGGCACTTGTCCTTGTTAAACTTCATATGGCTAGTGATTGCCCAGCTCTCCAGTCTGTCCAGGTCCCTCTGCAGGGCCTCTCTGCCCTCGAGAGTGTCAACAGGTCTTCCCAATTTTGTGTGGCCAGCAAACCTAATTAGTATTCCTTCCAGTCCTGCATCCAAGTCATTTACAAAGAGACTAAAGAGTACCGGCCCCAAGTTGGATCCCTGTGGAACCCTGCTAGTGACTGGCTGCCAGCCCAATGTATCCCCATTTACTATGGCCCTTTGAGCCCGACCCATCAGCCAATTGCTCACCCACTGCATTACGTGTTTATCCAGCTGTGTGCTGGACATTTTGTCCAGGAGGATACTGTGAGAGACAGTTATCGAAAGCTTTACTGAAGTCCAAAAAGATCACATCGACTGGCTTCCCTTGGCCAGCTAGGCGGGTGATCTTGTCATAGAAGGAAATCAAATTTGTTAGGCCTGACTTTTCCCTTGTGAACTCATGCTAACTGGAACCAATGACTGCATTGTCTTTCAGGTGTTTTTCAATAACTCCTAGAATAATCTTCTCCATAATTTGGCAGGCACAGGAGGAGACTGATGGTTCTGTAGTTACCAGGGTCACCCCATATGACCTTCCTGAAGATTGGGACGTTTGCCAGCTTCCAGTGAACTGGGACCTCTCCAGATTCCCAAGAGCACTGAAAAATAGTTGAGAGAGGTCTTGCTATGACATCAGCCAGCTCTTTAAGTACCCTCAGATGAATCCCATCAGGCCCCATCGACTTATAGGGATCCAGCCGGAGCAGCAAGTCCTGCATATGGTCAGGATTGATTGGGAGTTTATGATTCCCACAGTCCTGGTTCTCTAACCCAGGGCTCTGAGGGTCCCAGACCCCATCACCAATTTTGAAGTCTGTGGCAAAGAAACTGTTAAACATCTCTGCTTTGTCTATGTCCCTGTTTGTGAGGTGACCATTCCTATCAAGTAACAGGCCAATGTTATTTCTGGCCTGCCTTTTGCCATTATCATATTTAGAAAAGCCCTTTTTATTGTTCTTCAGGGTACTGGCCAGCTTCAACTCCATTTGATCTTTGGCCACAGAAATTTCCTCCCTGCAGTGGCGAACAGCATCTCTGTAGTCTTCCCATGTTGCCTGACCTTGCTTCCACTGGCCATATACTTTCTTTTTTTTTGCCTTACTTCTAGAAGATCCCTGCTTAGCCAAGCTGGCCTTTTGCCTCACCTACTTGACTTACTACATTTTGGAATTGCCTGCTTTTGGGCTTTTAGGAGGTGGTACTTAAAAACTGACCAGAACTGATGGACCCCATTATCTTCAAAAGCTTTTTCCCAGGGGACCTTACTAAGTAGTTCCCTAAGCAACCTGAAGTGTGCTCTCCTCATGTCTAGAGCTGAGATCATGCTGGCAGTTTTCTTCTGTTACTATAGATTTTAAACTTGACTGTTTCATGGTCACTGTGGCCAAGGCAGCCACCAATCATCACTTCACCCATGAGACCCTCTCTGTTAATAGGCAACAAATCGAGTTAAGGCACCTGTCCTGTTCAGTTCCCTTAGTACCTGTACCAAGAAGTCCAGATGGTTATGAATCTTCTGGGCCTGTTTGTACCAGCTGTGTGGTATTCCCAGTTGATATCTGGTAAGTTGAAGTCCCCCATAAGGACAAGGGCAGATGACTTAGAAGCATCCCTTAGTTCCTTAAAGAATAACTCATCAGCATCATCATCCTGGCTGGGTGGCCTATAGTAGACTCCCACAACAACATCCTCTTTATTTGTCTGTCCTATAATCCTTACACAGAGGCAGAGGATGTCTAAATAATGACCAACACTGTTGATGATGAACTGATGCTGTTATCCTTACCAAGGTCTGGGGGGATGTTTGACAGGATTTTCAAAACACCTAATGCTCAATGAATTAAATAGAAATGAAATGTCCTAGAATTTCTGAAAGTATCTCTAGACATCTGTCTGTATAATTAAATACTTTCATATTTTGGAGAACTGTGACAAATGGGATAAATGTCAGCCAGTCATGGTAAATGGACATGAGGTTTTAAGAACAAATAGCTTAGGAATTTGCAGTAATCAAAATAAAGAAATCTCACTTTTCTTTGACTTAAACCTAAACATTAACAGGGTTGAAAATGGTGGAACATGTATTAGTAGACACTAGAAGATGTGTAGCAGAGTTACGCAAGTATACAGCTGTACACTTTCATAACATGCATCTAAATATTTGTCTTAGTAATTTCTCCAGAAGCTCTCTATAAAGTCCAAAAATAGACATAGTTTGCTGCTGAGCTGTTGTCCTGACAGGTGTCTAAACATAGGCAGACAGAATTTCTCTTTAGGTACACATCTATCCCTAATACTTATATACTAATCTGGGGACCTCTACACGGTCTAAGGCATTAATGCCAGGATCAGTCCTGGCCTCCGGATACAGAATGGCTTGCACATAGGTCTAATCCCTGCTAGGCCGACCATACATACAATATACAGGACATGCTCCAACTCTTTTCTGCATCCCCATGTCTCTAAAAATTAAGCACTATTTAGATGTTTGAGGTTTTCTGTTGGGTTTTTTTGTTTGTTTTGGTTTGGGGTTTTTTTCCCCCCTCAGCATTCCTGAGATAAAGTGAGCTTTGTCATAGCTTGCCAGGGGGATTTCTATGGAATAAATAAAAAACTACCGCAGCCAGACTAGGATTAAAGAAAAACTCTAAATGAGTAAATGTGGTAAAGGAAAAATTTGTTATGCACCCAAATTAATTACAACTTTTTAAAAGGTACCTTCTAAGGTCTCTGGGCCTTGGAAGAGATATCTCTATTTTTTAGGCATCTATATCTGAGATTTCACTCTAATCTTCTGTTAAAATAAACAGATAAAACCAGGAATTTCAAAGGCAAAGTTTGTCTTATCTTAACGTCGATATCTGAAATAGAATCCAGCTTTCGTTCCCTAGAAGTGTCTATTCCTTTCCCTTTCTAATTAGGAAAGGAACTTATGGGGACCAGTTCAGTCAAAGATATCTGTATGGTACATCTGTAAGGCTGAATGAGAAGAGTCCTACACTGGCTTTCACATCTTAAAGGTAGAAACTCATTCTTCTTCAGCACTGGAACTTCAAGCCACAGGCAGTCCGTAGGTTTCTCATGTGAATTCATTCAAAACAATATGTTCTCATAATACAGTTCATTTCCCTTGTGTTCTTCTTCAAAATTTACAACTTCCTTGTCCTGTAAAATGTGATTCCATACTTCCTAATGTTGGCTTGGGGTCTAAGAAAATAGGCAAGAAATTGCATTATGTATATAGCTATTTGTGCGGTCTTACTTATCTCTGCCTCAATCTCAGCAGAACTACATTAGTGCATTTTAACATCTTGAAGTGCATGCAAAATAACATGATTCAGTTCATCTTGTTTACTTGTTCACAGTGGTCATTGAGTACTGTGAGTTGTTTTACATTTTTATTGACACACCTAGAAAATAAGTGCATTTCTAAAGTAACAGAATAGAGGCAAATTAAATAAACTCACATATCCAAAGGAATAAAATGAAATTCTCCTGATTGCATATTGCAGTGCAAAGAATTAAATTATAAATTTAATTTTTGGTAGTAGTTGTTGAAAGGCTGAATAATTTCAGTGTCTTTGACATCTCATGCATACATTCTAATAAATATTAAAAATAAAAAAGGAGGCTGTGTTGGAACTTGACTGTCAAATACAGTCATTTAAAACTAACAGAGGGAAGAAAATTCAAGATACATTTAAAATGTCAAAAAAATACCCGGTGGATGTTGTTACTATATGGGCCACTAAAAGCCCTGCTTAGCTGAAAGTATTGTAGCCAAATAAATAAGTTGATTTAGACTGCTTATTTCTGTAGTCTGAATTCAAAGCTTGGATAGAGAAATAGATAAATCATATGCATCAGGATAAGATTTAAGAATTGCTGGGGATTTGAAAAGTAGGCAAGGTAATAGTTTAGTGTGTAATAAGTATTTATTAGAAAAGCAGATTTAAAACTTGTATTTCCTGTGTATGTTTGTGCACACGTAGTTTAAGAAATACAGTTGTGAAAGCTACTTTTTCCAACAAAATCTGCTTTTTAACTGGAGTGTTATTCAGGGCCATATAAAATCCAGCACTGGATTTTTATACCTTTATGGAAAGTAAGTCTTATTCACCTTTTTGTTGCAAGAATGAAATACATATATATGTAAAAATTTTATTCATTAGCTTTACTCTCAAAATAAATAGACTTTTGAAAACCAGTGCTTGGATCAAAATATTAAAGAAAAATAACTATTAAAACAATATCCTTAGAACTTTAATAAATTATTTATTAATCAGCACACAAACATTTTAGTAGTGAAAAGCAAAATCTACTTAGGGAGACTTAACTACATGAATATTGACTAGAGCTTTTGAAATTATGAGGAGGGCTTTGGCAAAATACTAAAGAATTAATCATTAGTCACACTTTTATCTTGGGATTTACAATATCATTTTGTTTAATTATTTCTGATGTTTCAGCATTATGCTAAGAGTTGCAAGAGACAAAGAATTTGAGGGCACATGTTCATTTCAGACTTGCTTTCCAATGGAAAATAATATCTATTAGAACTCATAAACAAAAGTTGATATTCTTGGCATTTCTACACAAAGGAGATCGAGGATTGAGCTGGCACAGAAAAGCCCTTGAGAAAATGGTCCTGCCAGTTCAACATTATAAGACTTTGTGAAATGGCTTGCATTGTTACAGTTCTGTGCACCACAAGTCATGCATGAATAATACGAACAGAATTTTGGCTTTGCTTCATCTCAAAATTTGTAGGATACCATCATGCATAACTAACTTTTCTTTTTCTCAAAAAGTAATGTGTATAGCAGACAATAGGGTTTTTCTGTTCTATAGCAAGGTTTATCAAGCAAGATCTTCACTAATACTTGACTGTTAAACTTTGGACGTTATAAAATAATTAGAAAATGTGGTTTCCTTTAAGGAAAAGGCTTAACCCAATGAGCTTCTTAAGTTAAAAAAAAAAAAAAAGGTTGTTTTATTTTTCAGTTTTTCCCCAGTCTGAACTGACATGCTTTGTAACATAAATTAACTATCATCATTATAATTCCATGTAAAATATTTGTGGATCATTGAAAGAGATAAATTAATTTGATCAAAAACTTTATTTTTGTTTGCTTGCTCAGTTCCCATATAGAGTACTGCTTTCATAATCTGAGAAAAAAAGACATTTTTAAAGTAGACATGGATGAGAACATTCCTTCTCAGTTCTAATCTATTAACCGTTATCAAATAGGTGAATGTGGAGTAAAAAAGATTTCAAAGTTTAGTACCAAACCAAACTTTTTTTTTTTATTTAAATGTTTTCAGATTTATACGTAACAACATTTAAAAACATTACTGTTTTTACTTTCTGTGAAATTGCCAGTGTTGTGGTAATTCATGTTAGAACCTTAAGAAGAAAAGACTAACAATAAAGGCTTGAAAAAAATGGAGAAAAATTGTTTGACAGGAAACTAGAGGAAGACAAAGAGTTCTTCACAGAAGAACAAACCAAAATTCTATACATGAGAAAGCAATAATTACATGACTAGTAAAACAAGGACAGAGGAGGATGAGCGAAGGACTGACATAGAAGAAAATGTACAAAAGTGGATAAGTAGTTTTTGGAAGAAGAATAAATGTGTCCACAATGGTTGTGTGAAGTTTTTAAAGTCATTTTGGATAAACATTGAAGAACAGTGTGTGTGTTATGAAGATCTTTTTTTTACACCAAGGTGGTGCCGATTTCTTTGGGATCTCAGTAAGAAAGGCACAGACACACAAGGCTAGTTAATGATTTATTCTATGAAAAACAGAATTGGTAGGAAAGTGATGGAAATTTTACATCCTTTCTGATGCTCCTGTAGCATCCAAAAGCCCCTCCTTGTTCACCATGGCATGCTGTACAGAGCCACCTTCCATGGTGAAGTTCAATGGCCTCACTATTTTTCACATTTCTAGAATATTCTTTCAAGTGAACAAAGTAATAAATCTTTTACCTGTATAATACTGAACTTTCTAGATGGTACATCAAGATTCACTGAGAGTCACACACTCTTACCCATCTCCATAGAAATGACCTCTTACAAGTGGTACATAGAGGTGGTGTTGATAAAGGCAGACATGGAATGTGCTTAGGTTAATCAGTGGTTACTCATGCTAATATAGGGGTGTCTACAACCAAATCCTATGGTTAAACTGTGCCTAAAATCTATCTAAAATCACTTGTCTCCTCATTATAGTCTGCTGCACTGGCTTACTACAAGGTCAGATCACATTTCATTAAGCAAAGAGATAATCCTCTGAATGCTGCACACATGAATAATTATATCAAAATCATTTTCACCTTGACTCAGACATAGTTATTCAGGACTGATGGTGATGTACCATTCTGTCTTCAGATTTTGGCAGTACATGGGTTTTCCGGTTCTCTCAGGAGTTCAGAAAATTCTTTAATGAGGCTGGCTGATGAGGAAAAAGCTGTAGAAGAAATGCTATTGTATGTATTATTCAAGCATAAATTATAGGTCTCATCTGGGTAGAATTCTGTGGGGTTATAGCACAGGTCAGAGAAGATGATCTGGTGATCTCTTCTAGCCCTTCATTTCTGAGTCTCTGAATAATGTACAATCTGGGTGGCCAACAAACTGAAACTATTTACTAACTTTAGTCTAGATTCATGGTGGAAGGGAAAGGATCAGCAAGAACTTACTAAAAACGAATTTCTCAGTCTCCTTAACACCTATATTCCCTTCCTTTGTTTTCTTTCTGTGTCATGGTGAAAACCAGCAAAATCCTCCTTTGACCTAAATTAATAAGCCCTGACTTTTTTAACTCTTTACTGTGTCTTACCTCTCCTGGACAGTGAATGTCTATGGTTTATCACTTCTTTATCTACCAGGCCTCCATAATGTTGTCATTTGAACCTCTGCAGTTAAAACCTTTGTTAATATTCTGAAACTATACCTCTTAAGAGGCAATATTGTCTATTTATGAAAATTAATATCTTTTGGGTAGTCCTACTGATTTCTGTGGGTAAAACTGCACATTTTTGTAAGTATTTATCTTCTGTTCTCTAGCAAATAACTCTCCTGTTATTTTTAAGTGTAATTGCTTTTTCTTTCTTACTACATTTAGAGATTTTACATTTAAGGGAAAGCAACATATTTTTAGAGGATAAAGATATTAATAAGAGTTAAACCTTGAAACTGTAATTGAGGTACAACTTACATGGTTAGGAACAGGACCTTTAACTGGTTAAATACACCTAGGCTGTCTTCAGTGGTAAAAGTTCCTATCTTGGTAAACATTCACTAAGAATTTATATGTTTTAAATATTTGGTGGGAGCAGTGTAACAAGGAAAAACTATATTTTCTGAAATAAAGATTGATCTTTCTTTGTGCATTTTTTTTGCCATCTATCTCAGTGAAAACCTTTTTCAAGATGAGGGCTCCTTAATACTGTAAATTGCAGTAATAACATACTTATGGTATAAGTTGGATTCTACTCTTGAATGGAGAAAGCTGAAAGCTATGACTCAGACATTAATGTCAAAGGGTTAGCATCCAGATAAGCCTACCTAGTCCTGGGCAGTCTCTTTCATTCTGTTGTGACTGGAACATTAGGCAATGACAAAGATATCATCACCAGACTTAGAGGTGCATTCCCAAGGAGCTGACTTTTTAAAAGGCACTATAGTTTTGATTAATTTCTATAAAAATTATTTCCTTCATACATAGTCTCCTTCAGACTATCCTTAATAGCAGTGCAATGCTATTCAGGTGGCTATATCATGAGCAGGGAGAAAACAAAGCATAAACCTTCTTCCCATTCAAGCATCAAAATCACAGGTTGGGCAGAACTACAGACCTTAAAGATTTCCAAGAGGTTTGAATCAGAAGAAACCAAGACAACAAAGGATATGGTGTAAATGTGTCAGGAAGCAATGTAATAACTCTGAATGTAAATGGAGGGCGTTTAAATTTCACTTAATGTTATCAGATCATCTGTGACCCAAACATGGTGTCATAGAGATACCTTAGGTATACCAGCTGACATCCAGCTGATTGCCCAGGGAAGGGCAGATACAGTGCAAGGTCATAATTGTCTTTCCCATGCAGAATTCCCTTGATGAGCCTAAATGGTATTATGTACCCCTGTTCAACTTAACTAAATTAAACCCATGGTGTGAAGGCCCCACACAAATATGGCCACATGAAGCTAGTTGTTTTGAACTTCCTTTATAGTCAAAATAAACTGTAGGGCAGGATTCATCTAATCTGTTTTACAGAAGTACTTTATGATGGGATGAGTGGTGGTCTAAAACTGCCAATTTTCCTACAGTGTTTTCCCTATGACTAGTTGAGACGTAGATGCAAACACATTTCTACACCTGTTTGGAAAGGTTGCCACCCAGAATGCTACAAGTACTCTCCCTAGAAGGCTACAGCTCTCTGACATTCCAACTACTTAGCTATACCTATGTGACAAAACATTAGTAAGCAAGTCTTTACAGGATTCAAAATTCTTTTTCAGGGCACACTGAGTTTTGCTGAACTGCTAATCCGTCCACCCTGTGATAAAAGAATGCCTGGAAAGGGCTGAGAATTGGTCCCTCATTTTCAGTAATTAATAGGAAATTTGCCTGTGAGATACAATATAATTAGACAATTTATGTACTAAAATAACACTCTGTAAATTAGATTCATTTCTTTATCAAGGGGATTTTTCTTCCTAACTTCCTAAAAGCTTTACTCATCTTTGCCCTATAACTCAGTTACTTACACCCACTTGTGAAGCTCTTGACCTTAAGGGAATAGACTAAGCCATTCCCTTGAGATCCTTTCCTCGCAGTTTAAGTAATGAGGAGTCAGCAAGTGTAATCATGAAAAGAAAATTATTTTCATCAAGAAAATGTATGTTTATTCTTGTCAAAATGATCTCTGTATGGAGCAGAAATATGGAAAAAGTTGATCATAATTAAAAAGTAAGACTGATTTTTTCTTTTTACAAAAGCACAACAAATTCTATCTTCAGAAAACTCATACAGCATTATAAAACTTACTTTAATACATTTTTTCTTGTTTCTAGGTAACCAGCATTTGAATCTTTTGGCCTTCTTCAGGCTTCCCAAGGGGAATTAGCTAATTAGCTCACTGAGCCACTGTTAATAATTATTCTGAAAAGTCATGGACATTGGGGCAGGTATCAGAGGATTAAAAGAAAGAGGCTGGAAAAAATCCAGGTATGACACTAGTCTTTAAAAAATGACAAATAAGATAATCCTAGAAATTCCTTGCAGAAAACCCTGCTCCTCATTGCCTTGGGGAGAAAAATAAATAAATCATGAAATAAATACTAAGGGGAAAGAAATATCCTCAAAGACTTGATATTGCCTAAACAGAAGCATTAATTAGTATGGCTTTATAAATAGCACCAATCTTCTGTATTTTTATGCTTTAGGAACAGATAGGAAAGTTCCCACTAATTCAGATGAGAGAGGAGGGTGCACAACATATTACATATTTCCAAATGCCTCACAGAGTGACAGGCAGACTTCATCCCTGCTGGAAGACATTTATAATTTTTACTCAAAAGCAAGGGCAACTCTTGCCTTGGGGGTGTTAGGATTTGTTCCCACCAGAATTTTATAACCCTCAGTAAAAATCTTTGCGAGTTTTTCTTCCCTCCAGTGCTAAGCACAGACAGTGCACATGAAAGCACAACGCCAAACACTGTCACACACCAGACAAGCGTATGCACGAGGACGGGAAGGATGCTGCGCCTTTGCCTGCACAGTAGCCCTGAGCAAGGGGCATCCCCAGGACCTAGAAAGAACTACAATTTTTACTGCTTTAAAGAAAAGGAAATCAAGACAGGATATTATATGTTTAGCCAGTGTCAGAATCAGTAGCACAGAAATGTTAAAAATCAGAACTGATATCCTGCTCCCTCTGAAGTTATGAAGACCAGCCAACACATGTTATAATAGCTAATGCAATAAGCACCACAGTGTCTGGCTCTTTGACCCAGGTGTAGAAGTCTAGATAATTTTTTTTTTTTTTTTTAACACAGAACACATCTGTGTGGAATAAAATTGTAAAAAATTGAGTAAAGAAAATTTATAAGTTTTCTGAAACAAGCAGACTTCTAGTTTTGTTTTATTTTCTTTCCAGATAATACATGGCAAAAAAAAAGGCAAATTAATATTTTTTGAAAAGTTTGTCTGAATCATTTAACATTAATGGGATAAGGAAACTCCTCTCTGGAGACCATCGATACCCCCTTTTTCTTGGGGTATTTTGATGAAATCCAAAATTTGACTGACAGTAAAAATTAGTTTTAATTATAGAAAAGATGCGCTTTCTCTATAATTTTCTATCTTTACACAGCGATGAAGTTGTAGAATTTTTCTTTTTTGCTTTATCACGTGGTTGTTCCCAAGATTATTTGCATACTTAAAAAAGTATTATAATTCTCTCACAAACCACGGATCTGAAATGAATATTGATCAACAGTCTAGTAAAAGAGAGGAGCCAGGAAACTGCAATATGAATCTGGGCATGTGAGGAAGTGTACAGAGACAGTAAACACTTTCCTTGGGTTAAGAAACAAAAGACAAAAATCAAAATTAATTCACTATTTAGGGTAACTATTTTATCTTATGCCCTTTGCACAATAGTACTAGTTAGCCACAGAGATCCATAAAAATATTCACACTCAAAGGCTTAGATGCACTCACACATACTGTGTCTTTCTCTATGTGGCCACTATCACCGAGAACATAAGAATAGCAGAGGCCATGCTAATGGTTTAAATGGTTTCACTGAATTCCTGTATGTCATGGCTAAGTTTGTTCTATTACCAGTAATATAAAAAACATCAGCTGTGTATTCTTCACTAAAAAAAACTGTGAACTTGATCCAAAGTCAGCTGAAAGCTCCTGTTGCCTTCAACAAGTTTAGATCAAGCACTTCATGCTTAATATATTTTTTTTCTCCCCCTAGCATGAGGTTGAAATCCAGCTCACTTCCAAAACAGGCTGTTTGTATGAAGGTCACAGATTAAAATCATATTGCTTTTCCACAATCTGATAGAAATTCCATAGATTTCTGATAGAATTCCAAGAAATACACACTTAAATATAAATTATCTCCTTTTAACTTATTTATTTTTGATTGACTGGGGAATTAGCATGCTGAAGTCAAATTCCTTACACGTACAGAGTATTTCTGTACTCTTCAATAGAACTAGCCAACAGAAATAGTGGCTGGAAGAAAACATCCTGTAGACTTATTACAGCAGGTAAACTTGCTTTGAACTGCATGTGAGTTCTTAATGCTTGAATTACAAAGTTGCTATTAAAGCTCAGAAGCAGGACTGGGCAAATGCATGAAGCTGCTTAAACAACGCATTTTCTCAGTAGTAGCAGTGCAATACCTATATACAGAGCAAATGGCTGGTTTATAATCAGCGAAAACTAAAATCCTTTACTTTTCCTGAGAGATGTGAACAATTCATCATGTCAGACCATAAGGTCATTATAGTGTGTAACACACCATAATGTCACAGTGCTCCAGAATAATGAGATGCCAACTCCCAGCCAAATGTTTACGGTCATATGCTTATATGCCAGAAGCCAAATTACAACAAATTTCTGGCCAAAGCCATTCCATTTGAAAAAAAGATGCAAATCTGAACAGCCCATTTTCAGAAAACAGCCTTTCATAGTTATTGGACAAAGAAATTAAGTAGATACAGATTTTTTTTTTTTTAAAAATTTACTTATCCAAGTTATATCAAAAGAAAGTTGGGACAGAGATTGGTAATATGACTGTGCCAATGGAACAAATAGTACTAATTCTGTTCCTCTCCTGCCCCCCATACACACTTGATTGGAAGCAAAGAAATAATGAAATCATTAGTTAATTAGCTCACGACTTTATGGATATAAAAAACCTACATATGTAAAATACAGTGGTTAATTTAAAATATCCAAACAATATAAATTACTTAGGTGCCTTTTTAACTCTGTAGAGAATGATTTGGTTTTAGTTTTCCAAAGGTAAAAACTTTCCTGAAATGTAAATGCTAGAGTAATTAATTCATTGTGACTATGAGTATCCTGTGAGTAGCCTAAACAACAGCTGTCAGGAAAGCTTAAGAAACAGGATCAAGGCCATGAGACTAGGTTTGACAAATACATACACAAAAGAAATAGTACTTGCCAAGAAGTCCTGTTTGTCTTCATTCATCTTCCTGTTACATTGGTATTTTTTTTTCCCAGTCTAGTTTGGAATTATTACTAGCTTTGACTCAAATAATTTGCACATCTTTTTCCTCTCACTTTTCTTCTGTAAACTTTTGTAGATGCCTCTTCCAAATTATGTCCTCCCCATAGGTTAGTTTCTTGCTTTCACTGTCAACTGTCACTATCATATCCATCTGAAAATGCCAGCTTTCTTATCAGGGAATAGACAAAATTAATATAGCAAGGATAAATTCATACTTTAGAATTTAATTCAAAATGGCTTAATTTTAAGATCTGGTTCTCTAAATGGAAATCAGAAATAAAAGCAACAGAAAAAAATCCACAAAAAATTATTGAACTATTACAGAAGATTCAACATTATTTACTTACCTCTGAACAGTAAAGTCGTCAGGTGTATCATCTTACCACAATTCTCAGGCAGCATCTCATGTAATAAAGGAAGCTGGGTATTTCAGCATTTCAAGGGTTTATGCCACATTATCATCAGAACTGTGTAGGCTTTAAACAGCTGAGAATCATGGGTAATTTTTTTCAGTGATCAAGTTGTCCTTAAAAATATAAGTATTTCTTAAAAACAAACATATAAAGAAATCATCAAAGCCCCTCAAAAATAATATCAAAATGTCTAATGTAATATCTCAAAACATCTGAGAAATATGGATGAAGAGCTTGCGGTATGCAAAAGGACCATAATAATTTATCATTAGCATGATAGAGATGCAGTATTCTGACAGTTAAATAAGTATGAAAGCAAAAAGATGATGAACTCTCTCTGGAAAATCAGAAAAAAATTAAGAAAAACAAACGAATTTTCTAGGGTCAGTTACCTTAGAAGTTCTAATACCCCAGTGGATCCTTTAGATTTTTAAGGATCTTTTCTAATTAAATTATGGATGAAAGTAAGCAATTGCTTTCATACTACGCTTCCATTCCATTTTCCTTTTTGCGTTACTCCTAAAGTTTTGCATCACTCCCTAAGAGCTATACAGTATGGGGAAGGGAAGAGAAAGGCAACAGACAGGCCTGATTTAAAATGCTTTTGAGTCCTATTTTCAGAAACATTTAATGATTCCAATGAGGATTACTTTATTAAGGGTGCATCAAGCCTTGTTTCCTAAAGGGACATATAAATTTCGGAAAACAAGGCCTTAATATTAATTTAATTCTGTTTTACTTTATTTTATTTCATTTTATTTTACTTCCTCTTCTTGCATTTTATGATTTTATACTGTATGTTATTTTCCAAATAGAAAGGAAAAAAAATTCACATTAATGTAAAGGTATCTGTGTGATATCCACCTCCTTAGGAGTTAAAGTTCATGGGTGAGAGCATACAGATCTGAGCTGACCACAAGCGCCTTAGCACAGAGCTGTGCCCACACTAACACAGCAGTTAAAAGGTTTCTGGGCAGAAGTGGGCTTGTGCCTGGATATCAAGGAAGACCAGCGAGTGCATTTGGATCTGTCTGCTCCCATCTGTGTGTACAGATCCTACTTTACACTTGCAGGTTCCTCTAGGTGTGTCCTGCAGAAGCATCTTTACTGTACTAAGTACTGACCTGCCCAATAGGAAGCATGTTGTTTGCACTGCTACCTCAAAAAAACTTCCTCGAAATACAACAAACGGCAGTCAGACATACATGATAAGTAAGGTATCCACACGCCTGTGTTGTGGCAGCTATTCTTATACTTACTTATATGAGGGTAGCATCTCATACTCCTATATATAAATGAACAGTGTTGTGTGGCAGACTGTATAAATACAGACCAAAGAAATAGTTCCCATCTGAGAGATATTACAGTTCTCACTTGGGACACAGGGTAACTGGCAAAAATCTCTATTACTCTCTGGAGACTTTTAGGAAGAATCTCTCAAAATTGCTCTATTTAAGGCTGTTCCACTTTGTATAAATGAATACATTTCTATTGGACTTGATTCTAGATGTCTGTAACTGCACTAGTGAAAGCCAGTGGTCAAAACAGTCTTTGGCCTTACTCTGTACAGAACTCTTTTCTGCTGTCATTTATGTTAAAAGTTAGCCAAAGCTGAAGGTCAAGGTGTTGCACAGGATTCAATCAGGAATACTTTAGGATAACATAAATAAGTCCCTGGCTGTAGAATCCTAGAGATGGACTAAAGATATGAAATCAGATCCTTCACATGGTATGTGATTTCTACTGTATCGGTTTCACTGCTGGAAAAAGGTCCCAACAGCTATGTGAAACAGTCACATCGGAAAATGGTGGCTTTTTGTTTCATGTATTTTTATGCCTCTCATAACTTTAAAGTAGTGGTAAGGATACTTTAACTCCTTTTACAATGCACACATTGCCAGTGACATCTTTAGGCACTGTTGCGGTGATCAGATGTTCAGGAGATCACGTTGTTGAAGACGGACAAACAAGACATTTCCCTCCTCTTTTCTCCCTCCCTCCCTTTTCTCTGGAGAGGAGCATTCCAGTTTTGGCTGGTCCTCACCCTGCAAAGTCAGGGTGGCAAAATTCAACTATTTTGTTGAGAAGACTTGAAACAATTGTGTGTTTTGCAGTACACAGGTACAAGTCTAAATCTGCTGGAAATTAAAAAACATGGGACTACTGAATTTCTGGTGAGCCCTTAATTTTGGGACAAAGCTTTCCTTAAAATGTTACTTATCTTCTTTCTTTTTTAAGCGAGTCACACTGATGGTACAGTCCCGCTGTCACTTAAGTTTAGCTCTTCAATTTTGCTAGTAACCCTGAGGTACTAATCTAAATCTTTCGTCCTGGTAGTGCCATGTGCTTTAACTAAAGCTTCAGAACCATATACTGTGAAAATAGTCACAAAACAAGTGTGTGGTTATCTAGACTTCAGGAATTTCTTTCAAATAATCACTGTCAGTAAAAAAAAGTAATCATCTCATGATATTTTGAAATACCCTGAGATACCTTTTTACTCTAAGCTAACATAAAGCTGTTTTATTTATAACTCAGAGAACACAAAGCAGTGAATTTTTAAAGAAATTTTATTATTACAAGGGGCTTAAAACTACCTAAGGCCTAAATTCTTTATAATGTTGCAGATAAAACAGCAATGTAGTGCAAACTTTGTGAGCATTGTAGAAAAACTGTGAGAGAAAGTAAGAAAAAAGTCATTTCAAACTCCTTGTTTGACGCTAAAGACCTTTTTTGGGTAACAACTTTCAGAACGTAAACTCAATCAGAAAGGAAAACAAAGTTGCTTGAATGGATGCACAGTGCACATCTGTGTCTATAGCTGATGTCCCTGAAGATAAAGATGTACTATTGCATTGTTTTGTAGTATGATTTCTTCTGAATGTTTTATTAGCCACACTTTATATTTTAGACATGCAAAATAAATAGGTCATCCTTAGTATGGAAAAGCTGTGTCCTTCCTTTGTGTAATGGAACACAAAATTCGCCTTGCCTCAAAGCTTCATATTATTTAGCTGAGAGGCATACTTTCTGAGGGTTTTTTTTCACAACTTTTTCCTTTCTGAATACAAAATATGCATTCAAACTGAGCTCATATCTTGATTGGTTGAGTTACCCATCCCATCAGAACTGTAATTAATGCATAAATTCTTGTCATTTCACTGGGGTATCATTTCATGATGCAGTGATTTATTTTGATACCATTCTCTGCCCTGCCATCTGTAAAGCAGAGTTTGTGGTAGTGTGCTTAGGAAAATCGGCACATGGCTGTCTGTGCATTAGAGAGAAGAAAGAGGCAGTAAAATAATTAGCCTCCTCCTTGGTCCATTTTCTGACCTTGAAATGGCCATAAAATTGTATGGTTTTACATTATTGCTATAATATTTATATATTTTTACATTATCTCTTCCACTACCATTGGGGGCAATTTTCCTGGGCCTAAAAGACAGCCCTAATATCCTAGCACAGCAGAAAAAATGAAGTATAAGATTACTCACCACATATCTCTTCTCAGAGATTAATTTGATTATTCATCAATTCTCCTCCTCCTCCATTTAGAGTTCTGTTACTTTCCCTCAAACTCCTGACCCTTCTCTCAGCTCAGTGTGTTAAGTAAAGCTTATCATTTATTCATGCTTGTCTCAGTATAATAAAACATTAATTATGGTATCTAGGGGATTACACAACTTGATACATGGCTTAGGTTTCTCCATCATTCCTCAATGCAATATTTGTCTTTACTCACCCCAATATGAAGCCTGAAATCCTCTAATTCACATCCTGAGACAGAATTCCAACAAGAAGCTACAGAAATATTTGCTTAGATACGAAGATCAATACTTTCAACTGTCAGAATATCTGATTAATGACTAATAATAATAGGATACAGTAACTGCCAACTTTTTTATTGTATGCAAAACAGTCCCCTGAGAACAGGGAAGGTGAGACTCACAGGAAGTGATCCTATTATTGATGCTGAATGGCAGTCTCCTAGTTCAGGGCTCTCACTAGCAAGGTCTGGCAGACCTAGATGTAGGGAAAAAAATGAAAAAATGTTTTAGGTTACTGATACCCTTATTTCAAAAATTTAGTTTCTGTGTTAAAGGAGCACTATTTATACAACAAAATGAAAAGGCCTGAAATAAGATGAGGTGACACCCAAAATGCCTGAGTTTGAGAAACCGAATGCCTCCTTGACGATCTAGTCAATACAATGAATGGAGTCTAAGGAGGTTGACATCTCACCACAAGCAGGCAGCTGATCAGCTAAATTGCTCTCTAGACATCACTGACCGTAATGCTCGAAGTATTTAGATACCTACCTTTCATAGAGATATCTGTGTGAGACACCTAAACTTTGTTACACAGTCTAGACTCTGCTCTTCCTAGAAAGGTTGGACTAGATGATCCCTGAGGTCCCTTCCAACCTGTGACTCTGTGATTCTTTGAAATTAATCCCTCTGCTAATCTTGAAGATTTCATAGAGTAAAAAAAAAAAATTTGCTATTTTGTACCAATGGTTAACAAATCTTCCAGTTTAATTTGAAAGTCATATCTAAACTCTACGCTTAGTTAAAATGGCATATGAGTCCATGATATGGGCTTACTGTGGAAAAAGAAGAAAAAAGAAGAAAAAAAGGAAAAAGTTAAAATATGTTTAACTTCAGTTTTCCAGGATTTCTCTGAACAGCTATACAGAGCATACACAGGCTGTTTTATTTTTTGGTCTTTAGAACTGCCCCTTCTAATCTGCACTGCAACTAGTCAGTACCTCTGATTCCCCACCCCCCAACCCCTGCCCACCCCCAGTCTTAAATAAACTAAGAATCAGTTAATTCTGTGAGAAGCCTATATGAAACTAGTGAAACTTTTAATGGATCAACTTGTTTCCATGTGTGAGGAAGGATGGCAGGATTGCATGCTGTATTGTCAGTACTCCATTCAAAATGTTTAGATAGATAAAATTCACAAAAACTGACAGGCACTAAACTAACAGCTTGAATTTATCCTCAGTTCTTTTTTAAAGAATGGTATTTAAATGCAACACTGAATGACAAGCAAATACCAATATATATTATATACACTTCAAGTACCAAGGAACTTGGTATGAATTAAGATCTAAAGATAGACTTTAAAATGAGTTCAGAAAAATTAGGAGTGTTAGAATTCTTCTGTAATTAAGGACATGATTATAGGGCCTTTTTTCTTTTCATTGTTTTATTGCATTTATATCTCAGACATTGCCTTTTATTCTTATGGTACTGATACCAAAATGATAGGTTTATTTCTTTATTTATTTGCCTTATTAACAGATTTTTTCAAAATATTATTTTTCTGATAAATGTTGATTTCTTATAATTTTGTATGCATTTAATGACATCATAAAAGTTTAGATTCATGGTATAATGAATTATAAATTGAGCAACATGTCATTGTCCCATATCATAGAAGTATTTCTTCACTGATTTGTTATGTGTCATCAAAAAATTCAGTTTTACTCATAGCTCTATGCACAAATAGTTTTGTTGTCAAAGCCACAAAATCCATTTGGGCATTTGGGAATATTCCAAAGCTTTGCAAATTTCTGCAGATCTGCCTTGATGAGCAAATTCCTTGTAATTTAAGAATATGTGTGTGAAACAAATTAAAGTAGCTACAGAATTTCAGTATGAAAGGAAGAGTGAAACTCAAAAAAAAAAAAAAGAATACATAAGAGGACATAAAGACGTAAAATAACCGTACTCTTAACGCAAATGGGAATTTTGACATTAATTAAAATGGAAACAGGGACCAGAACATAGTCTAGGAAAAAATAAAGGGTAACAAGCTCATTAACAGTGTTGAAAGCTTTTCATTTTCTGGATATGCAGATTGTCTATGTTCAGCCCTGCCCGAAATTATGATGGAGAAAATAAATTTGTTTCTGCCCTTTCTTCCTCTAAGGAAACAGATTACTTGTGTTCTAGACCACCCGATGGTTACTACTGTTTCCTTATTAACTGCAGTATACAGGAGCCTGGTATCTTCTCATTCCTCCACTGTCTTTCTCTGTGTGTTCAAGATAAGTTAATAGGACGAATAGCATTGATTTAAATATGTTTATTCTGACCAAGATCTGTTGCCTATTGGGATATTCAAAGAGGGTTCCTACTGTGTCTTTATTTCCACTACATTTGTGCATTCCAGCTCAAAAATTAATTTAGACTAGAGATCAGAGCTTTAGACCTCTGATGTGTTGGTATACCCAGATGTAAATTTTTCTCTTCAACTTCACTGGAGTAATTCCGAGATTTATACCAATATTGAGGTGGTACCAGATCTGATCTCCATCTTCCATGGACCAATGGTCAGATATAACTTTTTTCTCTCCCTTTATGTTTAATTTTGGAATATTATACACAGAGTGAAAGTGCTCCAGATTCAAATCAAAACAATTGGAAGTATTTGACCCTATTTTCTGCATGTTGTTTAACCACTTCCTTCCTAACATTAGTGTTTCAGAGTCTGAACATATTTACTTCGTCCTATGATTATGATGTGGGTCTTCCCCACCCCTACTAGTAGGATACATGTTTCTGTTCATAAAACAAGTTATGAAATTATATCTTACTGGAGAGAAAATGAGAATATTAGAAAAAATATTTACTATAGCTTTGCTTTGAAATCGTCAGAATATTTGTCAATAAATAAATCTATATCTGACCTTTAGTGAGTCTTCTTTTACTCAGAAACTCAAAGGCTTTTAAGTGATGTTATCATACCCTGTGATGATTCATGATCAGAGAACTTCTTTTGCCTCTGCAGCCTTTCATGTTGAGATGACATTAGTCACTCATCACATATCAGTGCTGTGAGCTATACGTGCATTTGTACTTGAAGTGATACAAATTTTTATACTTACCTTTAGGAATATCAGCTGTGCTACATTCTCATTACGCAAGCTTGCTTATTTGTTAGTATAATATTCCCAGCTGCACCAAAAATACATTCTGAATAAACATTGGAAAGAGGACATCTTAAATACCTGACAGCGGTTTTATTCAAGAAGGGCTATATATAGATTGGATCTTACCTCTTTACCCTCTTACGTGCACCTGTGACTCTTAACTTCCATGTGAGATACACCTGCAAGCTTACTGGAGAACAGAATCTGTCCCCTAACATTTTGGGATTTTTTTTTTTTTGCTTGTTTTTGGGTTTTGTTACCTTTCAAGAGATAATAGGAAAGACAGAGTTTTCCTCTGAAGTTCTGTTATGGTTTATTACAAAGCTCTGATTAAACTGCACAGTGTTTGGACACTATGATGATGGGCAGAAAAGCAAAGCTACAGTTAGTTGCAGGTAAATAACTTTTATTAATAGCAGGGACTACTCTGGTCACATGGCTTAGAAAAGAGGCATTATGTATTTCCCATTGCTTTAACTAAAGAGAAGAGCAAAGGGGACTACAAAAGGATCACTTTAGTTGTATTTTTCCTCACTGATTATGCTCACTGTCCTTCACAGAGTGGCCCTCTCCATGAATATTACTGATCTGACATGCCTTTTTTACATTATCACTGCTAACTCTTTCTAATGTGACAGGGATCATTCTTCACGTCCAAAGAATCATATGAAGTTAGATGGTTTGAAGATAGGGTTATGGAGAGGATTTCCAAAGAAAAATTTAACACAGCCTCCAGGCTTCATTGGCTAGGTCTACATTAGAACGTAATTACTTGCTAATGGTACAATAGGAGTGAATAAACTGAAGTTCTGTCCTTACAGCGCACTCTATGTGGTCTGGGGTTTTACTTCAGGGTAGATGAGTTCTGTGTCCTAGACTTAGTATTTCCATCTTACATGTGATACAAAGCTATGAAAAGTAAAGGTATTCCACAAACCCCCACCACACTACAAAGTGTCATACTGGCCTTTTTTCTGTATGAGGCAAATGATAGGAGCATATCATAGCTCACTCCAACATGGCTCAAATAAAACCTCACAAGTGGAAGCAAACCTGGTTTCTGTTCCTGCCTGTGTTCTTGCCTGTTTCTATTCCTGCTCATGTCCAATTAACACACCGGCATTCAATTGTCTTGGGGGTATGGGATGACTAGCAAAGAATGTAATACTCTTTTTGCAGGGGCAGTGTAGGTTTTCTTCTGTGAGCTGACAGTACTGTGAGCTCCTACTACTTCACTATCATGGCTTAGCATTTCAGAAAATCATACCTATGTAAAAGGGAGCAACTATCTCTCACCCCCTCTTATGAAGCCCGACAACACTGAACCCCTACTGGTCAGTGCCTGACTGGTTTAAGGTCAGCAAATGCACTGTGGGAAAAACGATGACCAAGACTTCAGATGTCATTCTCCAAGCCCTCTTGTTTGAATAACATGGGTAACATCAAGAAACATTTCCATGGGTTATATTTGTGGATCATTTCAATGTGGCTAATTACACATTCCCATCTCAGGTTTGTGGGGATTTTAGTACTTTCTTTGAAAGGATGGACACAATAATTCACCTTATTTGCTTCCTACTTGTATACTGGGATACCTATTTGCCTCACTAACATATCATAAGGTTCTATCTGGACATGGAAGATATAAACTTTGATCAAGTGGAAATGGAATGTACCTTTGGTTGTCTAAATCTAAGGTAGACTGCGCTACGTGACAAACTGGGGGGTGGAAGGAATACTCCAAGTGTGCCTTCTATAATAGAATGTAATGCCCACATGTCATGGTTTTAGCTGGGATAGAGTTAATTTTCTTCACTGCAGCTGGCACAGTGTTGTGCTTTGGACTTAGTATGAAAACAATGTTGATAACACACCGATGTTTTGGCTGTTGCTGGCTAGTGCTTGTACCAGTCAAGGACTTTTCCAGCTTCCCATGCTCTGCCGGGTGCACAAGAAGCCGGGAGGGGAGGGGACACAGCTAAGAGCGGATTCAGACTGACCAAAGGGATATTCCATATCATGTAATGTCATGCCCAGTATGTTAACTGGGAAGAGCTGGCCGGGGGAGGGAGGCAGCAATCGCGGCTCAGGGAAGTGCAGCATCTGTTGGCGGGTGGTGAACGGTTGTATCATTTGTGTTTCTCGTTTTTTCCCTTTTTTCTTTTCCCATTTTTTTATTATTATTATTATTATTATCATCATCATTATCATCATCACAATCATAATCGTTATTGTTATAATTATTATTTTTATTGTAATTATTAAACTGTTCTTATCTCAACCCACAAGTTTTTTTTTGTGCTTTTGCTCTTCCTATTCTGTTCCCCACCCCAGAGGTGTGGGGGCAGTGAGCGAGCGGCTGCGTGGTGTTTAGTTGCTGGCTGAGGCTGAACCATGACACCACATAATGGTAATCTCTTACTGTATTTGCTTACCTTGCTCTGTAAGAAGAGTGCACACACACAAAAAAAGGTAAAAATTTAAAAATCTCTGGCTCTGAGTTCTCCCAAGTACAGTGGCTGATGTCTTAGACAATGCTTTCTGTGACATTGCTCCACACCCTGTGACTGTCTATCCAGGTCTGGGATGTGAGCTGTAGAGACTGCGCATAACGCCATAATGCTGCCCTTTTCCGAATCAACAGCCTGGAGTTCCTATTAATAATAAAGTTTGTTTTTTTCTGATTTCAAACCAAGTAACATTAGAGCATACAGTGAGATTGTGTTCCATTAGAAGTGATAGTGTGCCTGCAAATATGGCAAAACGCCTTTTTTCCTGACTGCAAAAAAGCTCACAACCCACAGCTGAGCCTCTACATGCAGACTGCCTACTAAAACTAGAGATGAAAACCTGCACCTGATGTCATTCCTGCAAAACATCAGCCACCTGAGCCTGAAGTGGCTATTCAAAACAACATGAAGAGAAATCCATGACCCAATGAAGTCCCAGGACCAGGTTTGCTCTGTCACTGCTTCTCTCAGTAGCCCACTGAGGGGTGGAAAGTCCTGTGAGACTCTGTGAATGACAGAAAAGGAGGGAGGGAAGGAGGAGTGCTACAACCAGCAAATACTAACTCTACCACTAACTGCTCTGTATCCTGAATAAACAGACCCTTTCCCCTGCTTCTAGTTTGTAGGCAGAACTTCAAAGGGCCATATAAAAGAAAACCATCCTATGTGTGGCTTTTTAATCATATCATCAGCTTATAAGCCACTGCTTTTGAAAAAGGGAAGTAACCACCTACTTAGGTCTTTTGAAAAGCCTGCGGTGACTGCATTAATATGGCTTGGTTAGTAGTGGGACTGAATTAGAGTCACACAAGGGACAGGCTGGGCAGGCCTTTTCTGACATACCTAAATGCCAGGCAGAAGATTCTCTCACAGATCAGAGCCCCAGTTCAGCTTTTAAAGACAAAATAGCCTTTATGATTCAGCGCTATGTGTCTTCTCTCTGCAACTCTGAGACCAGGGCTGTCATTCCTCCCTCCCTCTGCACATGTAATAATGACAGGTATAGAAAAACATCACAGTTTTTTTCAGGATGGAAATTAGAGTGCTCACACAGAGGGTTCCTGATACAATCTGTGGCAGACAGCAAGCTGGAAAGGTGTCTGTAGATTTGCTCTTGTCCTTGGAGAGAAATGGGAACGATAAAGCAGCATTAGATAGGCTCCTAAAACCTTCCTATATGGTGATCCCACAACCTCAGGTGTGAGCACGTAAACAGTAGTCCTAGTGGTATCTTCCCACCTGAAGATCAGTTTAAGAGCACTTTAATTGATGAACAAATTCTGCATTGCACCCAAAGTGTGGTTGCTGTCCTGAGTCTTCATAAACATAGTCCTCATCTTCTGATATGAACTGAGGCATTGTTTGCCTACCCTTCTGGTGCCCATCAGCAGTAAGAGTTTTGACACCGTCATTTCCTTGGGAATGAGTTCTGCCATTTCCTTGGGTACACAGCTGGGATCTTGCTGAGTCTTTGCAAAAGACAGCAATAATAAAGAGGCAATAATAAGAAAGAGGGAGACAGAATAAAGATATTAATGAACTGCAAATGGAAGAAGACAACAAAAATTAATTTGAGCCAAGGGAAGTGTGGATGAATGAAGAGGGTGCATTACCCAAAGAGCTGAGAGGATAATAGTATATGTGAAAGTACATATACTTCTAATGGGGCACGTGTGTTGAAGAAACTCATGGTAGTGTGGAGCAGTTGGTTCAGACCCTTAAGAATCTGTAGTGCACATTTGGTAAGCAACTGGAATGGAATGGAGATCCCAGTTTACTTTCCTCCAGAAGGAATCTTGATTGTACTCATAAAAAATACTATTTGTGTGTATCAAACAAACATGCTTTTTTTGTGATATGACCAGGGAACTCACTTCAGAACTGCTCTACTGCTCTGAACTAAAATGGTGATGTGGTTTTATTTGAATCCTCCACATAGCCTGTATAGAAATCAGCACGCAGTGAAGTGGCATTTTCAGTGGTTACAATAAAGAAGGAAGCCCACAGAGAGTTGCAGGTATGTATGGAGAAGTGGGATGGAAAGTTAGTTTTCCTCTTTACTGAACAGTGAAGCTGAATCTGACACCTAAAAGAGATGATAAGAAGTAAAACTGATGCTGCTGCAGACATGGTGATAGGGCATTAAAAAGTATATTGTTATATCAACATTTCTTTGAAATATTGTCCTTTTAGTGTAATTAAGACGCACAGCATGTACACTTTTAGTACATCTTTGTCTCAGATGATCCATTTTTTCCAATTGTAATTTTTGTAATGTTATTCTTGTTTTGATCTAAAAAATCTGAACGGCCTTCCTCTAGAGTATAGTCCCAAATACCACGAACATGCAGTAGCATCACCTCGAAGAATACTACATCTAACAGTACAATGGTTTTATTATTGCTCTGTGCTCAAATACAAGTTGTTTCTTTTGCTGCTCTCAGGCAGACAAAACAAAACAAAAGAAGTCTTTGAGGAGGAAAACGTACTTAAAAGGAAAGCATACCCATTTGTCTCAGCACAGTACTCTGAAAAGGCATAGGGTAAGAAAACAATAACAAATACATAAACTGAAAAGAAGTAAATAAAATAATGAATAATACTATTCAGATGCTTTTCCTGACATAACACTTTCCCGTTTTGAAAGAAATAATTTCTCTGCAAAAATCTGCCACAAATTATTCACCAGCTGATAGAGGCTACATCAGGAATTTAATATTCACTGTGAACCATTTATTTAAGACCTGCTACTCCCATATTCTTTTTTCAGCCCTTTTGAAAAACATATCCCCCAGTCTCACTCCCCACTCCCCACCCCAAATTCCTTCCTCAAATTCTTTTTCATTTCATTTGGACATCCAATGAACTACTCTTTTGTACCACAGCTAAAGTGAGCATAAGTACTTGTTACCCATGTTTTTGCCCTAATTCCATCTTTTAGAAATGCTTTAGAAATGGAGATGCAAGCATTACATTTCCATTTCTCCTGTATTCCTCTCTTTGCTCTTTCCCAGGTAAAGAGGCAGCTGTAGTCCAAGCAGTGTATTCACAGAATAGGATTCACAAGATAACTGGCCTTCATCTTGGTGTTTGTCTATATATCGAGAAGATAATGGAACGTGAGATGGAATTTAAATTGGCAAACCTAGCTCTGTCATTTTGTCTGTAAAATTATTCCAATAAACTGACATAACACGCAGTTCTTCAGGATCACAGAGAACAACTTTCTTGCAAGAAATGCAGAATGTGAATTGTTCGGTGCCTCTTATCTTCATTACAGCTTTTTACCTTTTCCCTTAGCGGGGTTTTTTCAGCTTTCAGAACACAAATGACTTCAGAGAGATCTAGTGTGATCATTAAGGACTGTATTCAGCAAATGTCAGACTTACATAGCTTTATCCATACAGCCTCTGCAGGCTCCCACAGCACGACAGCTTTAAAGCTGAAAAGTCTCAGTGCACCATCCCAGTGAAACTCAGGCACCATCTTCTCTTCTGACTAAATTGAAGCAAAGAGACACTCCTGAAATACATTTAATTCAGGATAACTCTGTTCTCAGGAATAAGATTCACAGGACCACTAAAACGGGTCCCATTCTGTTTTCTGCTACCTAGTGACATACCTCTGCATTTTCTCTGTCTGACACACAAGGCCTGACCTTCAGTCGCTATAAGTTAGACTCAAATTCATCAGTGAGGTGGTATGATAGGTGGACCATACTTGCCCCTAAACGTTCCAGTAACAGATTAGTTTGAGAGGTATGGCTTATTGGACAAAGCAGCACTCAGAGATTCAAAATCTACCAAGACATTTTAATTCTGGCAGCTCTTCACTTGTAATTTAGTTGTTACAATAAAATATTCTTTTATGCATTGGTGTTTGTCTATTTGTAAAAGTAACAGTCAAACAAAATCATAATGACCTGTCTTGACGTAAGATGGATCTGTTTACAGCCATTGCATAAAGAATCTGGAGCATTTTATTACTTGTATGGACGGTGTAATGGCAGTTAAATAAGCAATAATGAACCATTTTTCTCTCTAGACAACTTCATCCAACTTTTGTTAGCCAGTGAAATATATGCCCTCTCTGCTCAAGGTGGCTCTGGACATAAAACCAATCATACGTTCAGCAGTCATCTTTGTACTCTGTGATAGTACTGCACCAGCCTCATAGGGTGAAGAACTGTGTAAGAAGATAAGGTCCTTTCTGGCATCAGAATGCACTACTGATTGTAATGGTCCTAACAGCTTTAGAGCAGAAATGATGAACTGTTTATTTTCGTCTCGAGCAAAGCTTGAATTCTTGCAAACCCTTTTTTAACAAAAAGTTAAGAGTGGCTGTGCAGATGCTCCAGACAACTGAAACTGAAAGTTATTAAGTAACTATTCAGACAACTTACAAATATTTTGTTCCATAAAGACTCTAGCAGCTGCAACATCCACATTAATAGCTTTAATTTATTTATTTTTTTTAACAGGGTGCAAGACATAGACATTATGAAATTGCCCCAAAATCATTCCTCTATGGTTTAAAAAATATTCCCACTTGGTTTCAGATACAAGAACCTGAGAGATATGTTAAAGAACTGCGACTATCAATATAGACTTAACATGGTGAATTATGTCTACCAGTTACTGGTATCACTGTGGTAGAATCATAGAACCATAGAGTCATTAAGGTTGGAAAAGACCTCTAGGATCATCAAGTCCAAACGTCAACCCAACACTACCATGCCTCCTAAACCATGCCATGAAGTGCCACATCTACATGTCTTTTGAACACCTCCAGGGATGGTGAATCAACCACCTCTCTGGGCAGCCTGTTCCAATGCCTGAACATTTTCAGTAAAGAAATTTTTCCTAATATCCAATCTAAACCTCCCCTGGTGCAGCTTAAAGCTGTCTCTTCTTGTTCTATCGCTAGTATATTGAGGGAAGAGGCCAACACCCACCTTGCTACAACCTCCTTTCAGGCAGTTGTAGAGAGCGATAAGGTCTCCCCTCAGACTCCTCTTCTCCAGGCCAAACAACCCCAGTTCTCTCAGCTGCTCCTCATAAGACTTGTTCTCCAGAGCCTTCACCAGCTTCTTTGCCCTTCTCTAGACACGCTCCATCACCTCAATGTCCCTCTTGTAGTGAGAGCCCCAAAACCGAACACAGTATTCAAGGTGTGGCATCACCAGTGCCGAGTACAGGGGCACAATCACCTCCCTGCTCCTGCTGGCCACACTATTCCTGATACAAGGCAGGACGCTGTTGGCCTTCTTGGCCACCTGGGCACACCGCTGACTCATGTTCAGCTGGCTGTCAACAAACAACCCCAGGCCCTCCTCTGCCAGGCAACTTAAACTCTAAAGAAAAACTGTAGATGCAAACATCTGAGATGCTTGAAAGCGTATATTAGATGTATAGGAGTGTATATGTATTTGTATCTGTAGCTGTTCTCTTAGAACATCATTACATGCACAACACTGAATCACAATGACACTACCCAGATTTGTGTTTGTGTTTTGTCTATAGGGAAAACTGAGACATCTACAATAGAATACTGAACTTGAAAACTGGTCCATACTTATATCAGTTTAGATGAACTAGCTTTTAAGGCAGGGATAAGCTCCAGCAGTAATCTCATTAGTTCATTCAATCAATGGTGAAGCAGATGTGCTTTCATTAAGAAAGGTCCCATCTCCTCTCACATCTTGTATACTACATGGAAAAGAAGTAATCCAGTTTATCCTCCAGCAGAAGAAAAAGGGGATAACCTTGTTTCTGTTTTCTTGCTTGTTTTAATCATCCTTCTAGAACACAAAAAATAACCCCAAAAGGCAGTCCTTTTATTAGTAAAAAGTAAACTTTTTGATATAGAGATGAGCTGCATCTCTGCCCGTGTTCCTAAGTAGAGACATAATTACAGAAGGTAAGTACTTTGCCCAAGGCAAGGGGAAGACCTAGGCTAAGCTGTTTCAGACATTCACCCTAGTGAAGGATACATGGGTCCATGAACATGTGTCTTGTATGTGAATTACTATGGATATATATATTTGCAGCCTAACAATATGTGTCCAATTTGCTCTTCATGTGCCACAATCTATGATCATGAGTGCTCTCGCTGTAGCCTTTACCAATGTCTGTTTTTAGAAGATCATTATTTTGAGTGGCCTTATTCAGGATTACACTTGAATCCATCATTGCAGTAATGCTAGGGAGACCCTAGCAGACAAATTTTACTTCCTTCATCTTCTTTCCTACACATCTTAAGCCCTAATATGACAGTTTCAAGGCACTGAAATTCTTTTGAAACAAACAAGACCCCATAGGGCAAGTTGTAGACTTCAGTCACAAGCTGATTCCTTTGTGTCCGATACTAGACATTGCCTCTTATTCAGGGCTAGATAACTAAATTAGGTCACTAATGAGAAAGGAAGGGAATGGGTATAACAATGTTTTCCTAGGTGATCTACCAAAGTTTTCAAGTTTTTTTTTATAACGTCCCTTTCTTTCTCTCCTAAAAGCCCATGAAACATAGAAATGTGAGAATTATGTAATTCCTGACTATTCAGTTACTTTAATTAACCTCTTATCAAATTTGTTTTACTTACTTAAGGGCCCATCAACAGCTGCCTGTTGTCTCAAACGAATGAAATACATACTCTGTTCCATGTTTATCTATATACTTTCTCATTAATAATAGACACCTCTCTGGTAACAATTATGTCTGTTTTCAGCTTCCAGTGCAATTATCTCCCTCAGTGTCTGTTCTGTAAAGAAACTTCTGTGCTCTGACCTCTTCATCTTACATATCCATGTGCAAAGACCAATATCTTTTTTAAGAAACTGTTTTGTAACATTTCATTGAAATTTCCATAGTTCATGTAGTTCATAGTTCATAGCTCATTCAAGAGTCTACCCCTCATTTTTCACTTCATTCTTCTTGGGTATCCTAGAATTTTTTCTTTGAAGACCTAAATTTATTTGAACTTCAGCCTTTTTAGAAATGTCCTTTTGAAGTCATGCTTTATTGGAGCAGTTTATAGAACTTGGGATACAGAAGAGAGTGTCCTGGACACGAGATAAGAGTCTTACTACTCTCCCAGTGACATGATAAACCATTTTGTTTATCGGCACAACTTCAGCATGATAGAATGTCCTCACGTAATATTTTCATAACTTGTTCTTTGAGTAAGAGATGAGTTCTGGTATGAGGGTTGACTGAAGCAAGAAGCTAATTTAGACCATGTACCTCACAACCAAATCTCTAGGCACTAAATCTCTCTAGCCACCAAAAAACATCCGCTTTTCCACCCATCCACTTTTTCCTCTTTCTCAGATTTGATCTCAAATAAAGCTAGCTAAGACCAATCACACATGTACCAATCTAAGATAAAATTCACAGATAAATGTCCGAGATAAGGAAGATACCTAATTGTGAAAGGAGTAAGTGCATGTATATGTGATGTGTTGGCCTTCATATTTTGCAAAATGTGGATTAAGCAGTCTCCTACTGAGAATACCAGTTTCCGTAAAGCCAGTTTTTATGTGCCTAATTATCTCTATGAATTGGATAGAAAACCTGGAAATCAGACCTGGACTGTGGGTTCCACTGTTTAGCAGGAAGGATAAAAGTTAGGTTTTCCACAACAGTCAGCATTGTGATACTTAAGTCTCTTTATGGATCCAGACTCCTGAAAACCTATGATTAAATTTGTAGGTGGAAAAATAGATGCTGACTCTACCAGAAACTCAGAATAACTGTTGAATTTCAACAGCTACATGACTGTGAAAGGCCTGAACCAATAGTTATAAGCAGGTCAAATGTGAACTTTCAAGCTCTCCAGATCCATTAACTTTCAGATCATTTCCTAGCATGTACACTAAAAAATGACACTCAGTTTTTACCACCTTCACCTCCTACTCGTCTCTACTTAGGAAAAAAAAGAAGCAGATGAGGTAGTTGCTGAATATACTGTTATTTGATGGGCTGAGTGGACCCAACATAGTAAAAGCATTAACTCATTCTGTCTTTGCACAAAAATAAAATAAAATAGAAAAAATAAAATAAAATACAATAAATAAAACACAACACAATACAATATAATAAAAATATATAAACTGGAGTAAGTATTGAACATATACAATATTTGTAAGAAACACAGGCTTTCCTTCAGAGAATGGACCTCAGCTTCTCTTATTAAAATCTTTTATGTTAACAATGTTATGATAAAATTCCTCCACTGAATATTGGCATGTTTTTTTAAGAGTTATTTTTTGTTTTGAAAATGGAAACAACAGAAAAACAGAATGAGAAAGATTCAGAAAAATTCACTTTCTATTTACTCTCCACTGGGGTCACTGTAGGTCAGGTGTATCTGCAAGCCTTGAGTAGGCAGGTTAGCATAATAAATGCAGCTCTGGGCCCTGGCTTGCTTCCCTGGTCTGGGATACCATCTGGACAAGTTTGGCAGGTGTCTTTCTCTTCCTGGTTCTCTTTAGTTTGGTCAGGGGTGGATGAGCTGTCTCATCTCAATGTGTTAGTGCCATATGCTGCAAGATACAATTGATTTCTGTCTTAGGTCAGAAGCCAAGAGAAAAAGAGAATGGAGAAGAGGAAAAAAACAGGGAATTGCAAGAGGCAAGTAGAAAAGTAAAGAGAGGGACAACACCACAGAAATGCTAAAATGAAGTCCTTCCTATTATAACAGTGGTGGCATGAGATTTTTCAAAGCTTGTTGAGATTGGGCCATCTCTGGAATATCTCAAGTACAAAGATACTGTCTAAATATTTGCAGTGACACAGAAGCCCTTCAAACATTTGAAAGGTTACTTATCTGGAGACCTTGACATTGATCACCAAAGTCTAAGTTTTCAAAAGTATGAAAAGAACCTAAGGACCTACAAGATGTGATGACTGAAAAAAAAAATAGAAACAATCTGCTGGCATTTATACTCTGTTCACTTTTTCATCACTTAAAAATCCTATTGTTTATAATTTCAGTCTTCTCAAAGTACTAGGGTCAGCTTAATTACTTATGTACATTCAGACTGACATTTTCCATGTCATATTTTCAGATTTTTCCTTCCTTGGCTTTGAATTGCTGGAAATTTCTGTGATTTTTTTTTTTCCTCCTAAAACCTGTCCTTTGCTTACTAATAAAGACATGGTTCAAAAAGACTACATTCATTCTATTTAATTTGAAATAACAGATTTCCTCTTTTTCCATTAAACAACAACAACAAAAATTCATAACTTCCTACATAAGGCTATTGCAATTCATTTACCTTCACTTAAATGTAAGAGTAGAGCGAACATTTTATTAGCAGTCACAGCTCATGGTCATAGCCAACCTGTAGGCAGCCTTAACATGTCGCCTCATGTAAAGTCTCCCAAGAGTAAAAGTCTGCTGCCAGGCAGGGACTGTAGCTGTACACAAAGTAAAGAGCAGACAGATCATAGCACCTAGATGACAACATCCTCCTGCACACTTTGGCTACCATTAACTTATATAGTCTGTCGACATAGGGAAAAAAAAGAACATATATTTCATATCTCTATGAAAGTATTCAAACATGCTAGAAAAATAAGTAAGGAGTTATATATATTATTTATATGTTATATATATATATAAAATGTGTGTATATATACACATTATATACATTATCTATATTATATACAAATATATACACACATTTCTCATCATACCTGAATCTAAATTACAGCAGTCACCCAAGAGTGTTAAGCTTCATGAAAGGCAAATGGGAGACTTGCCATCGCTAGCCATCCCCGAACACCATGTCATCAACAGACTGTAATCAGACTGAAATAAGGTTACGATTGGTGGTGTCAGATGCTCCTTAAAGCTTAAAATAGTTCATTAGGAAGGAAGAACTTCCACCAACTATAAGCCGGAGACCTTTATATACTTGAGCAACACCTCTTTCAGCAGTAAGCTTTGACTTTCTAAGGAATATCTGTAGTGCTTACACTCCAGAAGAATTTTTTACCTCTCTGCTTTTTAGGACAGATGATTTTCTCATCACAGGACAGCCACAATTCTCATTCTATAGATGTAGATGATACACATATTCATGTATAACCCTCTGACTATAGCTACCCCTTTCCTTTTGTTTATCAATGTACTATTTTACTGAAAGCAAGAGGAAGGCAGTTATTGTACCTGCATGTGGCACATAATTTTTGCTTATCCAAAATGAAAAGCCCCAGGTAAGGCTTATTTTCCAAAAGACACTACTTATTCACCTTTAAGTGTTGAACTAATAATCTCATGTGGACCAACACAATCCCAAAATACTCATGCATACACAGATATATTCTAACAACTCTAAAGATGGAAATTTCACTTGGAGATGGTAATTATTTACTCTTAGACAAAGTTATGTAGGTAAGATGTGAACATACTAGACTTTTATTCACAACATATTATACTTTTTATTCAGAACAGCTACATATATGGGAGTGGGACTGGTCCTTAGCATATTTCCCTCCTCCCTCTTCAATGTAAAAAAAGATAGAAAACAATTAGAAAAGGTAAAAGTACTTTTTCTACTGTTTCTGGGCTAACTTGTAGCAGAAAATTAGTACCATCCTGTGGAACTGACTGCTGTAGTAAAAAAATGCTACCCACAAAGGTAATTCCTGCCTCATTGTTGTAAAAGCACTGATGTTTTCAGATTTGTGGCAAACCCCCCACCCCCTCAGATTTCTTTCAGTTAATTTCCTCCCAATACAATAGGATTAATATGCAAACTCTGGTGACCAGGAACATTTGCTGTTAGATGTGCCTCCAGTTGATTTCAGCACATACTGCAGGAATCTTCCTGCAGTATCGGGTTATATAAATAACATAAGAAGATTCGAAAGGAATGAAATATATCTGTTTCTCTTCTCTTTCTTTTTTTTTTTTCTTTTTAATATCCTTAAACTTGAGATAATGGAGACTAAAAGCAGACTACTCAGAAAGATAATTTTAAGCTGCTTATTGAGCGAGCTCTTGTGGAGCTCAAATATGTAATTAAGGAGAGAAAAAATATTGACTCTTTTTATGGTGTGAGGGAAAGGTTACTCATGACAAAGTATTCCATCATAATAAATGATTGTGAAAAAATAGCATCTATGATGTCTAACTGTTCATTTTATATTCTGAATAAAGCATCAATTTCATAACTTATTCTAAAAAAAATAATCTTAATATGCTCCAAAAATATTATGTTTCCGTTTTACAATATCTGCAAATTCAGAGGTAGTTTTAAAGGATTTCTACAAATACCTACTTATTTTTAAAGAAGACTTTTCACTTCTAGTCCTTGTCAGTCCTTTTTGTGAGGTGGGATCTCTCTCAGCATCAGCTCTTTCTTAGGTCACCTAGGTCACCAGATAGTTAGTAATTTAATATGGATTGACCTGTTCTTATCCTTTGAAAGATGTTCAGTTTTGTTTAGAAACATGTGGCTTTGACAGAACCCTGTCACATATTGTGTGTGAGTGTGCTGAACAACCAGTGAAGGCGGTTACCATCCATCTCTTTAGCCCATTAAATACTTAATTTGCACATGCACACTCCACATCACCACTGAGTGCTTTAATCACATGTATATTGGATATTAGAAGGAAGCTCCTCGATCTAGTCCTACAAGAATGAAATGGCTGCTCTACATGTTCAGGTTAGCTGAGTGCTCATGAAAGAGGAGAAATATCCTCTAGAGTAGGACTTAACCCTTGCTGTCTTCTTAGCATTTTCTGTTGATTACCTTAGTTGCAGTCTTTCTCATCTTTTCCACAATGTACTGATCCCATAACTTCAGGTTACAAATTCCACACTATTTCAGCCTAGTGTCTCAGTGCCCTGCCTGTAAAACCTGACTCTTAAGATTTCCATCCTTTAATAGTTATAAAAAACATTAAACAAACTTCAGAGTTTAATTGACACAGGTATCAAATCTAATAAAACAACTAATATTTTTAAAATAAAGTTTATTTGCCCAAGGTCTAAATTCTGTGTGTCCTGTTGTCTGCTTCTTGTCTATGCTGCTGAGAGTTGGCATCCTAGAGTTTGTGCAAAAGCATTTAGTAATTCTTCATTTTCTGCATACACCTTTGCAAACTCTCACTTTTCTGAAACCAAAAATCTCATTAGCTGTTCTGTGAATCCAAGAAAGTCTATTGTCCAGTTTCAGATCTATAATGTCTAATTAATACCTATTAATTTTAACAATGTAGCACCCAAGTAAATACCTTAATACAGTTATGAATTAAGATTCCATAATACTTCTTGCTACTTCATTCATTCTGCATGTAAATAGCAGTATTAGAGCACAATAATTTATTTCCTGCAAATTTTAATATGGATTTACCTGTTTCGTTTTATACTCTGTTGTTTTATGCAACTTAGGTCATTTCCATGTTGTTAGAAGAAGACAGAACAGAGTAATAGTAGTAGTAGTATATTTCTTCTGTACTAGTAGTGTGGTCAGATATTATATGACTTCTATTCACACACAGTTTAACTGTTATCTATAATTTTCATCATTGAACTGTTATGCAACAATGAGATTTTTGTCTAGAAATCATAGTGTGCAATCTAGTTATAACAATGTATTGAAAAATAATTTCAAATTCTTCTGGATATATATTTTACATTTTAATGCAAATTTATAGAACATTTGTTAAACATAAACATTAAATAAAAATAAAAATTAAAAAACTTTTCTTTTTTCCTTTTTCCTTTTTCCTTTCCTTTCCTTTCCTTCCCTTCCCTCTCCCTCTCCCTCTCCCTCTCCCTCTCCCTTTCCCAATCATCTGATGTGATATTTCACATAATCATGTCACATTCACTTTATTGTGGTCCAAAGAGTATACTGGAGACACGTTTAAAGAAGTTTTAAGAATGGATATTGCCTAAATATGAGTTTTGGTCTATTTAGAGTTCTTTCATAGTAATATGTCCTACAAAGAGCACAGTAGTTAGGGTACTCTTTTAGTCATGGTACTAGATTTTTTTAAAAATAAAAATCAGTATTTTATATATAGTAAATATCTAGAATGTTCCAAAACTTCAGAGTTGGTTTATTTATGTTGATGGCTTTTCTCCCCCACTTTGTTTTCTTTTTTCTTTTGTCATTTGTCTGCTTACAAACATATAGGTGTGCTTCAGAGTTCTTTTAGACATCAAAGAGTTCTGTTTTATGTTTTTTTTTGTTTTGAAGACACAAATTATGTGTGGGAATCCATTCAAATGGGTTTGAATTGTAGAGACAGAAGAACAGACATTGCTATCTTTCTAATCTGCCAAAAGTATTAAATACCATGAATAATTTCCTGTAAGCCTGATAACGTGTAGAGAAAAGTCAAAGTGAATGACTAACTAGTAAAAATTTATGATGAGATCCCAAAAGACACCTTAAGAGCATAAAATGTGACTTCTGTGGAATTTGTCTATTGTAAATGAAAGAACCAGAAAACCTCTGCTTAAGTTGCAGAAAAACAAAATTTAAAAAGCATGTCAAGCACTTTTTTAATTTATCCAAAGGTGTTTTTTGAATGTAAAGAATAAAGTTGTAATTTTTTTTTCCATTTATTCACATATTTGTTTTTCAACCCCCCTTATTTTCTCAACTTCTTTTAAAATTTCTCAACAACATCTACAAAGTCAGAATCAGTATCATACTGATATCACACATCACGGTTATGATTATTTAATTATGTAGTAAAAATTAAGGCATAATCAAACCAAACATGCCAACTACAACACCTCCACAGAAATTGACCTATCAGTTTATTTTTCAATAAATTATGCAGCAATGTAACAAAAGATCAAGTAATTCCAAATTAAGAAAAAAAAAAGAAATCGAAATACTCACTAAATGAGTGAAGAAGAAAACTGAAATTCACTCTGCGAATTGTTTACTTTAAATAGTTCTTCCAGATTAGTCAAAGCATGTAAGATAATCAAAGTAAAATTTCTACCATTATGTAAATATGATGATGATGGTTCCGTTTTTTAGCTAATTTCTACAAAAAAAAAAAAAAAAAAAGAAATCTTGAAGTCTTCCTTACCAAGAACATTAATCAGTGTTATCTGTCCTGGTTTTTGAAGGATTCAAGTTTATCTTGTGAGATTAAATGCTGCTTAGTTATGGGAAATATCTTGTGAAACTGGTCTTTGAGAAAGGGGACTATGAATTACCCTAAAGAAATATTTTTTGAGATCTCAGATAGTATATCTTTGTCTCTCTTTTGAATACATCTGGCTTTTTCAAGAAGTAGCAAATATATATAAAAGATTTAGAATACATTAAAAATCACATCATAAAAGCAGAACATACATTCAGTAAGTATTAAAATAGATACAGTTCAATATAAAGGAAGTGTCATATTTGATTCCAAATTATAGTTGAACTTCATATTTATAATGTCATTAGTTTCTTCAGCTGATTTCATACTATTTCAATTTTATCATTTTGTCTTATCAGCTCAGAGTTGTTTAGGCTTATGTAATTTTGAAAATTAATTATTGTAGAATCTTATTTGTTGTCATTTCATAATTATTTGCATTGAAAGCAAAATAGCAGAACACTAAGGAAAAAAAGTTAAAGAAAAATACATTAAGAACAGATAGTTTGACGTATCCAACAGAATATTTTTCAAATAAAGTTAGGGATGGCGTAAACCCACATGCTAGTCCTGAAAATTTACATGTTTAAATCATCATTACTCATGTGAATCATCTGACATCAGTGAAACTATTCATACACAGACCTTTACTGTAATAGTTCTCTAAATGTTGGCTATAGCCAATAGTGTGTACACATAACTCCCTTGTCAAAAGATTCTTTAAAAAAATGAACAACCAAAAAAAACCAAAAACCAAAAACTTGCCCTAGCAATGACATAGACTACCACAGCTAATAGTTCTTCACCGTTTATAAAAATATCTACAGTTCTTGTTGCTTGCTTGTTTGTTTGTTCATTTGTTTTAATTCTGACTTTCTAGTTTTACAGTTTATACTCCAAAATCCCTCTGTACTTTCCCACCTAAAGCAGATGAATGGGATTTCCCTTCGAGCCTGTAATTCTTCATTGGTAGCAGAAATTGTTGGTGAACAATTAATTTTTACAACAGATACATAGAATTTTCATTAACAGATATTACAGCATTAGATTGTGTACTCTGCAAAATGGTACAATAATATCATCTTGCCAATCTCTCCTTACCATTTTTGTGAATGTCCAGGTCAATGCGCTGTGGAAAGTGAGATTATCCCTTTCCAATCAATAGGCTATTCCAAAAATGCACAGCTGTCTTTGCCTCACTTTCCTTGTCCGCACATTAATGCTAAAATAATTTTCCTAGCACCTGAAGATGTTGAGACAGTAATTATTCAATGTTTGTAAAGTGCTATATACTCTAAATGTCAAGTATTGTTAAGGACTATTAACTATCCACAATTCATAAGTTTGATTAACAAATCTCTTAAGGTCCGATTAATTTCTCTGGTTTAGTGTTGCTCAAACATAAAACTATCCTAACCATGCATCAAAGAGTGTGTTTGGAGAGTAGATTCTGAACCCAAATAGACTTTTTATCATACTGAGAAATTAAGGGAATTTGCATTTAACTCCAGGAAGTTTGCAAAGTCCTCAAAAATCTAACTATACAGATTTAGTTAATCTAGCTATATATATTGAAATAAATCTGATTATATCCCCAACTGGATTACAGAGTTGGAAAGAATCTATTTGCTGGCACAAGGCCCTGTTTTATGCATTTTATTCTAGTTTTCTACCACATCGAATACTACCCCACTACAAAGATATTTGCTAGTTGCCAATGCTGACTGCAGTCATTCACTGTCAGTCACTAGTCTGCTAGTACGGCAATCAGTTAAAACAAAACACAGCAATGACTTGAAAACAACATTTATAACACTATGCTAACAGTATTTATCAGGTGCATATGGAAAATATTAATTGCTTACAGTGGTTTTGCTTTAGGTCCACAATTTCTGTTTGGAATCTCACATAGCACTGCTACAAAATGCAGTTTAGAACTCAAAATACTTGCTGCCAATAGTTTGGGTTACAATTGAGATCACTTGCTGTAGTCTGAGTACACTTTATAAAGTCTGAATTCTTTTTCAATAATATTTTAAAGTCACTTTGCAAAATGCCCCAAAAACAAGGCAAAGACAAGAGCCTAGTAGTTGGGAAGGTCTGAGGAAATGTAAAGCGATACAGGGGAATCACTACAATAGACAGCTGTTGTTTTTTGTGGGTAAGGAAAATTTGAGAGAAAGAAAAGGTTCAAACAGCATCTTCAGTGTTTCTCTTTGATAATTAACTTCCTACACAGTTGGGAGAATTAACACAATTTTAAAGTACACACAAATTAATAGATTATTTTTGTTGTGATATTTGTTACTTTAAAATCAAAAGAAACACTGCATTAAATTAAAGGACAAAAGGGCGTTAGTGTCCTCTCAAGAGGATAAGGTCTAGTGGCTTAGTCCGAGTATATCATTCATAAGCAATTAGCCTAAGGGCTAAATAATAAGAGTAGAGAGCATTTGTGTTATTTTCCATTTTGTAGTAACTGTATGATGACAGATTATCCAATGGCATTTGTGATTATTCTAACTATAGTTACAAGTTTAGAGATAAGATTGTTGTGTATGGTCAGGTCCTTATTGGACACACATTGCAACATGCTAGCCTTGAAAAATATATCGGTCCACTTCGTTTTTTTTTTTAATGCCTAAGAACATTTATATATTTTAGACTATTGTAGTACTTTGAATTCTCCACAGATGCTTATTTCCCTTTTTTTGCTAGACTCCTGAGTAAGACAGGGTATAATTTAGTCCCTGTCCTAGAAAGTTGACATTCAATGAAGACTGAGAGAGGATATGGAGAAATATATTTCATTACATTTTTTTTACATGGAAGAAATGGTAAAATTAGGATTGTCCATACTTAAAATTTCTGCTGCATTAACTGTCTCTAAAAAGTTAGAGTAAGCACCAGTATCAGATGGTAGAAATATTTATTTTAGCTTACTATAATCTCAGTATCTAAAGAAACAGTTTCTGGCATCATAGAATTGCTCCCTATCAACCCATTGTGCAAAAGAATATAGTTTTTGTTTTCTTTCTGAGAAGAGCCTTCTTTTGGGTGAGCAATTGGCTGATGGGGTATACTCAAAGGGTCATAGTAAATGGGGATACATTGGGCTGGCAGCCAGTCACTAGCAGGGTTCCACAGGGATCCAACTTGGGGCCGGTACTCTTTAGTCTCTTTGTAAATGACTTGGATGCAGGACTGGAAGGAATACTAATTAGGTTTGCTGGCCACACAAAATTGGGAAGACCTGTTGACACTCTCGAGGGCATGGCAACCCTGGATGTACAGGCAGGCTGGGGAACGAGAGGCTGGAGAGCAGCTCTGCAGAGAGGGACCTGGGGGTTCTGGTCAGCGGCAAGCTGAACATGAGCCAACAGCATGCCCTGGCAGCCACAAGGGCCAACTGTGTCCTGGGGTGCATCAAGCCCTGCATTGCAATTGCAGCTGGTCGAGGGAGGTGATTGTCCCGCTCTGCTCTGCGCTGGTGCCGCCTCACCTTGAGTACTGTGTGCAGTTTTGGGCGCCACAGTACCTGAAGGATATAAAGATACTAGTAAGTATCCAGAGGAGGGCCACAAAGTTGGTGAAGGATTTAGAGGAGAAACTGTGTGAGGAGTGTCTGAAGTCAGCTGATTAATTCAGTGTGGAGAAGAGGAGGCTGAGGAAAGGTCTCATTGTGGACTACAGCTTCCTCACATGGGGAGGAGAAAGAGGGGCAGGCACTGATCTCTTCTTCCTGGTGACCAGTGACAGGACCGAGGGAATGGCAGGAAGATGTGCCAGGGGATGTTTAGGTTGGATGTTAGGAGACAGTTCTTCACCCAGAGGGTGGTGGAGCACTGGAACAGGCTCCCCAGGGAGGCAGTCATGGCACCAAGCCTGGCGATATTCAGGAAGCGTTTGGACAAAGCCTTCAGACACATAGTATGCTTATTGGGGCTGCCCTATTCAGGGACAGTAGTTGTACTCAGTAGTCCTTATGGGTCCCATCCATTCTATGATTCTATGATTCTATGATTTTTTTTAGCCCAGAGGTTCCAAAATTAGGGATCATGGCCACAAAAGGGATCCCAGCAGTCAGCAGTAGACCACAAGCCTGAAAGAAATCTGATCATTGTACACTGTAGTATGCAAGTATGCAAGTATATTTAGAGACTGATGAAAAGATACCGACCAAGTAGAGCTGAAGGAAAAAAGCAGTGCAACATACATGTAGTTCTCAAGCTAGGTCGGTAGGGTGGACAAACAAAACACTTACCAGCATAATAGCCGCTTTAGTTCGGGAGAAGGCTCGCTAGTCAGCCTCCTAACAGTGATCTCTGGGACTGCCCAAAGAAGAGTAAGAAGGGGGCATATTCTAGACAAGCAAGGTTGCAAAGCTCTTTAGAACTGAAGCAAAGGTTTAAGTGCTGGTCCTTGATTGTCCTGACTCCTCAACTGATGGTACACAGCTGGGCATAGTTGTGCCCCGTAGCAACTTGCTTTCCCCAGACATAGCCAGGCATGGTTCAGGGGATACACTGGCCAGGTGGTAGTCCTAATGTGTAGTGTGACTGTCCTTACCTGTTTTGAGTGGGAACAAATATTAACTGTACGTATGCAACCCTTGTTATACCATCTGTACTCACAGACAAAGAAAGAGCCCGGACTATTCTATTTTCTTGTTTTAAAGGTAGTCAGAGTGGCTAGACAAGGAGCTATTTAGCTATTTTTTTTACAAAGTGCCCACAGTAAATCGACAAATGTATCATTTGAATCTCAGTTATGTGCCTTTATACACAAGAGCAGTCACTTACTCTGCTATGGGTGAACTAGATTTAAACGTAATTCTTCTATAAACAGCGGCTAAACTACTGTAAGTCTTTGAGTTTTCTTACAGAACAGCAACTGCCTGTCTGTGCTATGCTGAGGCTGCCCAATACCAGGTAACTTGGTGAATGAGATAGGCACAGAATGAGGGTGAAATTAAGGTGGAATAGAAAAAAAAAAAAAAGGCATTCCAGCATTTTATCTCAACATGCAATTTGTCTTCTGACTTCCCATGAGAGAAAGTATGTCAAGAAATAGCCTCGAGACAATGACAATAACAGCAAAAGTGGTTGCATTAATTTATGGGGAGGAGGACAATGAAACATTTCATGAATTACTTTAACTTTCTTTCTCTAAATAATGTTCTAGCAGGGGACTGATGGTTGACAGCTGTGTTCACTGATAGGTAACCTTGTTGCAGGTTTCTGAAGAAAGATGTTCTTCTTCACTGGACTTGTCTCCACTTTGTAATATTTTTTTCTCTCCTTAGAGCCAACGCAGCTATTGTTACATTTTAAAATATTTCTATCATGTATTTCTTCTTTGAAATAATTAATTTTTTCTTTGCACTACTTGGCTGATAACATGTCATAATGTAGGCTGCCAAGTGCCAAATGACTCTCAGATTCATTCAAGCATTCAAAGCAAGAAAAACCATTCATCTAGATAAGATCTTATCTGACAAGTCAAGCTCAAGAAATCTCAGTATAATTATATGGTGTTAATGAAGGCCATGTATACAGGCAGTTCTCAATATTAACCTCTGTGTTAGTCTATTAACAGTAATGTGAATCAGTCATTTTAAGTTAGAATAAGTAAGTAGATTTTTTTAAACAACTAAACAACCCTCTCTCACAGAAACGCTCTATGAGAAATTTTAATCTTTTGCAAAGGCTAGCTAAGCTATACTTACCACAGAGAGGTCATTATCCTGCTACTGTTAACCTGTTCTTCAAACTGGTGTTTGGGTAGAAACAAATGAACAGACATTTTTTAATATACAAGAACTACTGCTTGATACAGCATAGTGATATAAGATTTGTTGTCATTTGTATTTTTCAAAAATCTAAATTTAAAAAGGTGTACAGTTATCCTTTAACAATTGCTATCTTTAACAGTTATATGTTGGAAATATTCTTAATGGCAAGTGTAGTCCTGCCTGACTTTTGTATATGATTATAATGATTATTGATTGATCTAAAATTTATGCAAATTGTATATTTCTACATTAATGTTCAATATTACTTATTTTTAAAAAAATAACTACAACTAACCAATAATAATTTAATGATGTAGTGCTGATTTGCTTGCTTTGGAAAAGTCCGAATTAAGGAAGACAAAACTTTTAAAAATATTTTTTGCATTGCAACAATGTCATAAAAAAAGTTTTTCAGGTGTAAGGCTCCTGTTGCTGAAAGACAAATCTTTTCTCTGGAAGTTCCTATAATGTATAATTTAAAGCTTGCAGATAAGATCCCACAGAACTGGCTTCAAATCCCTATAAGGCATTGGATTACAGTTACCAAAGTGTGTGTGCATGGTATTCCCTAACTTTTTTTGTTTGTTGCCAGAGTTCACAGTTTTGCTCTATAAAACCAAGTTTTTCCCCCAGCAAAATGATCACCCATAGTACGTACTTTCATTTGTTTTTTACTTTTTCTTTGTTACTGAAGAACTATTTAAAATTAATATGAAATTACATGTGATGGCTTGTTATGATAATCTTTCTGGTCAGAACAAAACTCTGTTTTATGATACTGTATTTGAACATAGAAGAATTGGCAATGGACAACTGCAGAATAACTGGAGGAAGCTTTTGGAGTCTCTGTGAAACCATAAAAAAAAGGCATTAAATTTGTAAAACTTCACTAAATGGCATCAAGAAGTACTTCAGCATAACAGAGAATAATCAAAATTGGTATTGTACATATATTTATGTATGCATATATATGTGTTGATAGGTACATAGGTAGGTAGGTAGATAGATAGATCAATTGATCACCTTCTACCAAAAACCAATATATCAACAGAAAACAATAGCAGAGTATTTACCAATTAGGCAAGGGTTCATATACCTCAGCCATGAAAATGGTTCGGTCCCAGGCCTCTACAGAAATGTTTATACAAAGAGTATCAAAATTAATCTTCTGTCATAAGCAAAGGAACTGTTCATATTGACACAACACTGTGCTTAGGCATGGGTCTTTTTCTGAACTCCATTGTACCCCTGTGACATTATTCTGCTGTGTGTGAGCCAAGATCCGAGAAGGACAGCAATACAAGCAGGGGCAGTGACCTCATGAAGGGGGTCATCCCACTGTACCTAAACAGGCTGAGCAGAGAAGGTGTCAATAACCAGTTTCAGCCACGACTGGCAAGCAAGTCCAAGCTTAGTTAAAGCAGGGCCATAATCAAGCCAGCCAGTCAAGTTAGTGAGTCAGCATCAGCAAGGCATGTGGCCAGGCACAGGCACACCTGCAAGGTAGACCAGGTGAGGGCAAGGCTGTGAGCCTAAATGCAGTTATGAAGCAAAGGATGAGGGAATGCAATTAATGCTTTTCACAGTTCCTTCTCACACAGCTCTTTTCACACAGGTTACAGCGGCACCATACCTGAGCTGGGCTGGAGCACAGGCAGCCAAAACCCTAGAAGCAGGGAAGAGTTTGCAGAGTCTGTTGGTGTCCTTAGGGCATGAAAAGTGAATACAAATTTCCTTTTTTTAAATCAAAACACAACCAAATAAAACTTTTTTTCTCATTGTGTGGTTGGCTAGTCTTTCTCTAAAAGTTCTAAGGTGTTTCTTTTTTATTTTTAAACAATATCCCTTTAGTTCTTTAAGGCTTTCATATTTTAACAGACATATAATAATCCCATCTGTCTTTTTTTTGTTTTCATATTGGAGAATCCTAGTTGTCGTGGTTCAGCCTCAGCTGGCAACTGAACACCACGCAGCTGCTCGCTCACCCCCCCCACCCCTGTGCGATGGGGAAGAGAATCGGACGAGCAAAAGAACTTGTGGGTTGAGATAAGCACAGTTTAATGATTACAATAAAATGATGATGATAAATGATTATGATAATAATGACAATAATGTTAATATAATAAAAGGGAAAAGGAAGGAAAGGGAAAACAGGAAAAAAACCCGCAGAAACACGAACGATACAACTGCTCACCACCCGCTGACCGACGCTGCCTGTCCCTGAGCCGCGATTGCTCCCTCCGTCCCCCGGCCAGCTCCCCCCAGGTAGCATACTGGGCATGACGTTACATGATATGGAATATCTCTTTGGTCAGTTTGAATCCGCTCCCTTAGCTGTGCCCCCTCCCCTCCCGGCTTCTTGTGCACCCAGCAGAGCATGGGAGGCTGGACATGTCCTTGACTCGTACAAGCGCTACCCAGCAACAGCCTAAACATCTGTGTGTTATCTCAACATTTTTTTCCCTGCTAATTTCAAAGCACAGCACTATACCAGCTAGAGTGAAGAAAATTAACTCTATCCCAGCTGAAACCATGACACTAGTTTATTCAATCTCTCCTCACACGTAAACTCTTCTATAATTATGGATTTCTTCTGTTTTTCTCCCTGTACTGTTTTTGTTCTACCATATCCTTTTCTGAGGCAGGAAAACATTATAATTGGTAGACAAAATGTAAATCCACCTTAGATTTATGCCATGAGATAATTATGATTTCTGGTTTTTTCCTTTCCTAGGGATTCATAGCATTCTAATTGTATTTTTGGCCATTTCTTAGCTTCAAGCTGATATGTTTTAGGCTGAGGTTTTTTTAATGAAATGATTTGCAATGACTGCAAGATCTCTTTCGTAAGTGGTAAAGGCTAATTAAGAGCAAATAATTGTGTACATGTAGTTTCTGTTGTTCTTCCTCATGTATTTTTTTCACCTGTCAACACAGAATTTTGTCTGCCATTTTATTTCACAGAGACTTAGCAGTGTAAAATGCTTCTGCAACTCGTTGTAGACAGACTTATTTTTTTATAGCTCTCAGTAATGGCACATCATCTAGTAAGCTTTATCAACTAACTATTATTTCTCTAAATATATTGACCAGAACAGGTCTTAGCAGAAATTACTTTGAAATTTCACTGTTAATTCTCCTACACTTGGATTCAGCAGGGGAAAGGTGATATATCTAGTCTTTTGTTGTCTCTTTTATGCAGTTATTAATCCATCTGTACAACTCCCCTTTGCTACTATGAACCACTGTAGTGATTTTTTCAGGAATCTTTGCAGAAAGCTTTCTGGAATTCCATATGCAGCAAAAAACCACAAAGCTGGATGTTATTTCACTCCATTAATGAAATTTAATAGATTTAGTAGTCATTACTTACACCTGCAAAAATGTTTTCTCAAGTATTTCATATCTAAGTATTCTAAAGTGTTGATAGCACACCCCTGCTGTTATACTATCCTATTTGGGCACAGGATTTCAATACAAAGACATCTGATGTTCGTTGTCAGTAGTTAATTTGCTCTGCTTATTTCTGCATTTCAATCTAATCTTTTTTTTTTTTAACATACAGTGCCACTCCTCCACACATACAACTTATTCTGTCGTTCCTAAGGTAAATTGTATGCTAGCATCCAAGCTATGGTTCTTCAGTGTATATCAGCCTTCTGCCACATTTCTTTGATCCCTAGTATGACAATACTCCTACTTAAAATCAGGACTTTCATCTTGGCCAGCTAATTCTTTACATTTCCGTAATTTGCAGAGAACCACTTATATATTTGGCCCTGTTTTGGCTGTCAGTTTTTTATGTGCTCTGCTTCAATGGAATCTTATTTATAGAGATTGCTCCTACCTATTACCTTCCTGAATGTTATTGACTTCTGTTCTGTCAGGTTTTGTAATACTGCAGAGATTTTATTACTTCACCCTTGTACACCTGTTGGATTTTCCTCAGTCTCTAGTTTAAAACTCCCCCATAAACTTTATTTTAGATTTGAGTTTTATTTGCTTTAGATGGAAATTATCCTTCCCTTATAGGCTATTTTAAAGGTTTCCCCTAGTTCCTAATAATTTGAAATTTTACCTCTCTAGTTGGTTGCAAATGTGGCATAAAGAACATTTCAAATAGTGGAATATGAGTTTACCTTGCCCTTTAGAAACTTCTTCATACATTTCTCCCCGTATTGTTCATCCGCCCAAGTATGATTTGCCTCCCAGGGCTTACTGGGAGGCAGACGACTTGTAGCATTTGCCACCCACTGGCAATTTACTTTGACATCCTCTCTGACATCATTAGTTGAACACACCTAATGGTGGAGAAAAAAAAAACAAACACAAACGTACTCATGTATTTGTTGTTGCATCTTTTCTGGATATCAGCTGGAATCCTGTTTTGCAACGGGATCTATACCACATATGTTGCAATTTTCCAGCTGAGTTAAAAAAAGAATCCCAACTATTGGATTGCCTTCCCCACAGGCATATTACTGATTGCAAAAATACTGAGAAATGGGAATTTATCTTCTAGACTTCTGCTAGTCTTTGGTTTTATTAATAGGCTGTTATTCTATTGTGAATGTGGGGATGAGGTGAGGAAGCACAGGACAATAAATAAAATACATGTCTGTATGTAAGGGTTACAGTTTTGAATTTGTACACTTCTGAATGAAATGTGTAGATCTGCTACAAATATTTTTCAGAATGGTAGATTAGTGAAAACAAAATAGGTGGGCATTTTTTTTTCTAAGCAGCATTTTTTTTTTACATATTTATCATATGTAACATTTTAAATATCATACTTAAAGAGTGTATGCCCCCCTTCCAGCTCAGAGAGATGGCATACCTATAGGAGACCTATACACACTACACATGTGCAGGCTGCCATATTATTTATCAGTATGGTTCTGATGTTTAGTATTTTTCTTGAAACCTGAGGTCTTAGAGTGAGAATCAGGTCAAGAAAATAGACACCTACAGATCAGTTGAATTGTCTAGTGCTGGATGTCTAGTGCTGTTTGACTGTCCTAGGCTTTCACAGACATGATATGTCATAATAGCTGTCAGAGTTGACATAGCGCATACAGAAGACTCATGTCCATGAGCGTCAGCTGGACACTGGATAAGATACCACAGATCATCTGAAATAACACTAGATGCCTATGTTGAGGGGACTCAATCAGGTCTTTAGTATTTATCTGTTCTACTAACTAAATCACCACTGACTAATGGCACTTAGACCATTAGACAAATGTTATGACTGAAAATGTCCACACTCTAGAGGTGAATACTACTCTTGCAGTCACAAAAGTATTATAATACTCTAAGTTTTCTCTTTTCTTCCTCCTCCATAATTCACATTTATAAAGAAACAGCACGATCTAAGCATGACTTAATGTGGACTGATTTCTGAGATAGTTTGAAAAAAATTCTCATAAATGTATTAAAAGCCCAAAGGTGTCCTTATAATCATTAATAAAAAGAAGTCAATTTCGTAATTCAGGAGATACTCAAACATATGATTGGTATCAGGAAAGCTGTATTTTTTTAAAAAGAGACTTATGTTTGGTATTACATTATTTGGTATGGCACATATCCATATATCTGGTTGACAGTCACATCACAGTACCGGATATGATGATTTAGGAACCCTTCTCCAGTTCCTTTTTCCTGTTTATATCAACTACATTTAGAGGTTTTCTTTTCCTTTCCTTTATTAGCAATTATATTATGTTTCTTTATAGTTTGGATTCTTTTACACTGTATTTAATGCTGAATAATCTGAATATGATCCAGAAAAAGTAGAAAGAGAAAATTTGCCTTATGTCTTCTACACTTATATGGAAAGTTTTCCCTCAATTTAGGGGGTGGTTATGTTAATTAATGCATTTGATCAACCATGACGTAGAATTAATTGCATTTTTTGTAGAACACATTTTGCCATAGCAAAATTTCTGCCTCCTCCTTTATAGATTTGTTTAAAAGACTCTGAATAAGAATGAGAATCACAGAGAGATAGAAAAGAACTACAAATTTACCCATTAGATTTCACTATTCGTAGTGTCTTTTACTTGATAATTCACAACACTGCTTTGAACACAAAAAAAAGGATATAGCAGTGAACTTCTAGTAAACTCATATTATAATTTTTCTGCAAGGTAGAGGGTCTTCAGGACATATGAATCATATCTACTGAAGGAGTAAATTCAGTATCTTGTTCAAGAAAAAAAGCCATGTATTAAATACAGATCATATAAATTACAAAAGCCCAATTCATTCATTTTCTGATTGAAGTAATACAAAGCTTAAAAAAATCTTATTATCAGAAATAGATTATGCAATAAGAAGAATATGTTCATAACAACTGTCATTTGTTTTAAGTTTAAAATGGATGTAGTAGGGGAGAAATGGTGTAAATGAATGCAAAAGTTGCTGTCTTTCATGTAAATTTGTCAGTCATTGTGATTGCCTCAAGCCTACTTTGATTTTAAAGATTGCTGCTAAATGTGTGATTTTTAAAAAAATTTTTTCCTTTATTGTGACATAATCAAGATAGATAAACCAAGATGTCAGCATTTGCTGGAGAAGTAGTCCTCTTTTCCCAAAAGACAGAAAAAATATTCTTATCTCCACTGTTGTAAAACAAACAACAGTCAAATGAAGCCCAAAAGAAATATAGCAACAATAAGTAAAATACTACAAAACCTTTCTTTTGGTGTCTTCCCTAAATTTCAGCTAGTCTCTGAGCTGAATCCCAACTTACCCTATCTCTTACATGTGCTACTCAGACCTTTCACAATTACCAAAAACCACATCCACATAAATAAATAAACAAATCTAAAATGTTCCTTCACTGTCGTAGCCATCTATTATGTGATATTTTACCTCCACTTTCCCCAAGTAATGATGCGGTTCATTTAGTGTTTTCATGTTTTTAAAGCTCAATTTCCGTGAAGGCTGCTTGTAAGAGTTCCCTTTCTTTCCTGTGCTCGCAACCAAAGCTCCTTTTAACTCTCATCTAGCAAGCTGCAGCCACTATTTTGCAATTCAACTCATTGATTGCTGCTAGGTGGATCTCAAATCTCAGCCACTGCATTTGTCAAAGGAGAAAAACGGGTTACCATGTATCAGAAATGCACCGTACCAGTTTATGTGACAAATCAACACAAGGCTTACACCACAGTAACTATTCCTCATCTCAAACTCCAGACCACAGTTTTGGCCTTTTGGTTAAGTACTGAAATCAAAGGCAAGTGGTCAAAGTCTTGGAAAGCTGAGCTGTAGCTGCCATGTTAACTTGTATAACTGAGGAGAATAGAAAACAGAGCTTAAGAAGACACTGCCATGCAACACTTTTTTCACCTTTTCTAACGGTACTGGATACTGGGAAAACATTCTTTATTAAAATAAATAAATGATAATATTTTATTTTACAGCACCCTTTAGGTTTTCACATTTCTGGATATACGTCCCTTTCCTGACAGGTTTTAGAAAAGCACCCCCCCTGCAAACACACACACACCCCCCAAAAAAAAAAAAAAGAAAGCTTCAAATAGATGCAATTTTTCAAGGAAAGTATCATCTTTTTACTGTACACAAGGAAGACTTGGAAGGATTTTATTTGTTTATTTGCTTTTTTCTCAGTCAAAACAACACAAAAGTGTTTTTCATTTTTGACTGACTAGGAAAAAAAAAATCTATGTTCCCTACACAATGACAAAAAAGTTTGCATTTCAGTTTGTATGTTGTGTACAGTGTGAATCCATACTCTTCTTTTTTTTCTTTTCTTATTAAATAACCACCCAGGTACTCTGGTGATAGGCACTTTACATAATGAATACTTATCCAGAAACACTTTTTCCCCCCACTTAATTTACATATCAATATATTGTTTAATTAAAAATAAAAGCAATTTTCTACTAATTATTTTTAAAATGTTTATTTTATTTCACTTCATGGATTTAATTGATATAATAGAAATTATTTTTTCTGTACCAAGTAAGAATTATTCTCAGTATAAAGGAATAATTCTGAAAAATTATGTAGGAATTTAAAAGATAGGTGTTGCAATAACTAACTTTTACGTTAGTTATTCGAGCAGTGAAAAACTGCATTCCAAGTGAGCCACATACCAAGTGAAGAGGCACAAGCTAGTTCTGATACAAAAGTTCGACTGTGCAGATGATTCTCTAAATAAAGGCTAATATATCCTGCTGAAAGATGACAACGTGAGCCACTATTTCTGTGTTGTTGCAGAAAGGGCTGCCATTTTAAGATGTCACTGCCCACCAGTTGCTTATTGCCACCTCTCAGCTGGATGTTATCACCTCACGTAACAGCCAGCTGGTTTCAGTATAATGCTGTACAGTTTCATGTAAATTCTCTGAGCAGACTTTAGAGGATCAATCTGCCATTTGCTCATTGAAAAAGGCCATAGGAACTTCCATTGTAAGGAAGATATACTGAACCTAGAGAGAGAGAGTAAAGAAAAAGTACTTCAGTATTTAGGAATGAAAAAAAATCTCCTTTAACCTTCTAATTTTTTGTTAGTTACAAAAGGAAGCAAGGTGCACAGTAAACCTGGTCCAGTGACTTACTACAGATAAAGAGATTTTTACCTCCTTTAAATTTTTATATAAGTAAATATAAACTTTATTAATATAAAGTTTATATAAACTTTATTATATAAAATTTATACAAACTTTGCTGCACATTTGCTCTTATGCTAAACAAAGTGAAAACAAATTTATATCCAATATAATAAAAATGCTCACCAAGAACACTTTGTCCCTTTTAGATGGAAAATTAAAATATTATATTTCAGACATGTTATCCTTCTGAGATTCTGTATGTGAAGGAGGTGGTATTAACCAAACGACTGAGCAGGCGGGAAAAATGTTTTGCCCCCTTTTATGGATTTTTCATAATTCTAGATTCTGCTCCTGTAACCTTGTACTTTCACTAACATTTTAATCAACAGCAGAATGGAACAATTATTTATTTATGATCAATATCCAGCACAATCCAGGGAACTGATGGCATGATGCACAGAGCTCTGGGTCCTCTTGTGCCTTTTATTACTGCACCTGCTAGTTTGTTGTTACTGACATACTAACTGATCTGCCAAGTGCTGTCTCACTCTTGTCACCAAAGCCTTATGACTGCTTTTCTTTTTTTAAAAAAAAAGTCAGGCCTATTCACCTTTTTACTGAGACTTTTGCTTTATCTTGTTTGGACATTAATTGCAGACCCACTATGGCAACCAGTGAAGTTTTGTTTTAGCAATTTAAAGAGTATGGGAACCCCTCAGGTTTCAGCATGGTGGAGCAGAACTCTCTTATTTCCTTCCCCTTTCTACTGAAGTCAGGAGTCATATATTTGGATGTTCTCTGTCCTGGTCTACAAACTCTTAATCTGGGGACATTTGGACTATTCTGCCCAGTTGGCTTGAATTCAGTCAGGGTTGTTTTATATTAGATTTCTAGATTCAGTGAAGGCAGTATTTGGTATTATTTGTGCTGACTGAAAGAATTCCTCCAATGTAATAGTGGTGAGATACTTCAGGTGGATGTGTTTCCACATCTATGTGCTGGAGAACTACTCTAAGGAATCTCGTCACCTTGCTATTGAAACAGTTTCATCATGCATTCTGTGCTGACAGTTAGCTAGCTACTCTGGCAAGTCAGAGATTTGGCTAAGGTTAAAGGAAGTAGACCTTTAATTCCATTTGTCCAAAAGAAAAGATATTGACTTTGACATTGGCATTGGACTCTATATTAACTGGGTATCCCTTGATATTTCTAGGTTTGCATTCCAATGTTTATTTCTACCTTCTGTCTAATTCTGAATTACTAAACCTACCTTTAAGAACAGAAGTAGATTACTACTCAGTGTGGTTGGAGAGACACCAAAACCGGTAACCATGTATATCTTAGGACCTGGAGTCACAAGATAATAATAACAACCACCACAACCACAACAACTACTACTGCTACTACTGCTGCTACTACTATTACTGCTAAATAGATGTCCACCAGGTATATTTTCAGGAATGCATTCATTGTGAATAGTTTCAGACTATTCATATTCCCTGTGAATAGGCTAAGCATTGGCTAACAGCCCCGAAAGCAGAAAGCTTGGAAGTGAGGTCAAGAAACGTGGCTGGGAAGCTCAGGACTGAGACTCAGGAACATAGAGGCAAGCTCAAGAGAAGGATCAGAAGAAGTATGAAAGGTCTGGGCAAGGCAAGTTCAGTGTGGGTGTATGTGGGATGCTTTTGGTATAGGTACTATACTTTTCTCATTTTTATCCTCTCTCTTTCTTCTCCAACTTCTCACTTCCCTCCACCCTCTTATGCTTGTCTCAGAAATTCCCTGTTTGTCTATTAAAGTCAACGGGGGGCTACTCTTACTGGTGAGAAGGTGGGAACAGCAATGAACAGCTGTCCTTTTGAACAGAAGGCTGAGCTGAAAAAAGAAAAGCATAAAATTGCCTGAAAATTTCTGAATCAAAATGTGGGGTTTTTTTTGTTAAAAATAAAAGATAATAATTTTCTATTTCTGTGGGTAGAAGATTGGTAACCTTATCAATAACACACATTTCAACATTTTTGTGACTATGACTAAACAAACTGTTTAAAAAACATAGAGGAATTTATTTGTAAACTTAGCCTTTTACCTGTTATACAGCTGTGATGTATTTTTGCTCTTGCTCGTGAATGTAATATTCAAGAGCTGTTACACAGATTTCAACATCTCCTTGGGGTGTTCTTTATGTTATAACAAATGAAGAAAAGTTTCTGATTTCAATTAACAAGGGTATGTACCTATCTGATCCTCTGGAGGTATTCTCTATTGTCTATTGTACACATGCTTTTCCAATGACTTATGTCCTTGAAAAAGCTAACAGAAACTACTTCAGCTAATATCTGTATGGCCATGAAAACCTTACAGGCCTTTCTTCAGCATGTTTCCATCAGGTAGAAAGAAGTAATGTTTTAGGGGAATAGGCACAGATTTGGCAGCCCAAGAGAGGTGAGGCCGCCATAGCTCCATGTCCCCATATCCAAACAGTACTGAGGCTAAGCATTTATTCCCAGTAGGCGCAAACACACGTACACCACAGATACACATATATACCTGGCTGGTAACACAGATGAACACAGACATACACATTCAGCACTCACTTGATAAGACAACCCTAATGGCTCTCCTCACTGGCTAACCAGTATGAAGGTCCACTGGTGAGAATATATACATACATACATACAGTGTGAATCCTTCCAGGAGCTGGGCTCAGAACCTCACTCTGCCCAGTACCTGTCCCCCAATCCCAGTCTCCCCAGTTGCTGGCACCTGGGCATACAAATGTCAGAAGCAGCAGCCCCACTCTAATTGCTGGTACACACTGCTTCATTCAACACCACACATCCACATGCACACCTCCAGAGCTCACTGGGACCTCTCTGGTCCCCAGTAACCAGCCCCTATTCATCTCAACCTTAGAGGGAATAGAGAGAGAGAGACACACACACACCTTTCAGTCCTGGACACCTCCAGACCCTGCAGTCTCCCTGCCCAGGTCCCACCAATAGCCTGATGCTCCTGTGGTCTCACCCTTAGAGTCTCCCTTGGCTCACAGGCCACTTTGCCAGCTTACCAGCTAGTCTGGCTTGATCTTCCCTAGCTGGATTTGGTCTGTCTAGGATGTAGTTAACTTTCTTCATAGCAGCCTGCATGGTGCTGTTCTTTGCACCTGTGGCTAAAACAGTGTTGGTAACACACCTATGATTTGGCAATTCCTGAAGAGTGCTTGCACATTTATAAAACCATAGAAGAGTGTATGTTGGAAGGGACCTTTAAAGGTCATCTAGTCCAATCCCCCTGTAATGAGCAGGGACATCTTCAACTTGATCAAGTTGGTCAAAGCCCTGTCCAGCCTGACCTTGAATGTTTCCAGGAATGGGGCATCTACCACCTCTCCAAACAACATGTGCTAATGTTTCACTACTCTCATTGTAAAAAATTTCTTCCTTATATCTAGTCTGAATCTATTTTAGTTTAAAACCATTACCACTTGTCCTGTCACAACAGGCCCTACTAAAAAGTCTGTCTCCATCTTTCTTATAAGCTCCCTTTAAGTACTGAAAGGTGTCCCAGAAGCCTTATCTTCTCCAGGCTGAACAACCCCAACTCTCTCAGTCTGTCCTCATAAGGCAGGTGCTCCAGCTCTTGGATCATTTTTGTGGCCCTCCTCTGGACCTGCTCCAAACGGTCCATGTCTTTCCTGTGCTGAGGGTTCAGGAGCGGGATGCAGCAGAGAAGAGTAGAGGGGCAGAATCACCTCCCTCAACCTACTGGACACACTTCTTATGTTTCAGCCCAAGAAATGGTTGGCTTTCTGGGCTCCTAGTGCACATTGCCAGCTCATGTCCAACTTTTCATCCACCAGTACCCCCCGGTCCTCCTCTGCAGGGCTGCTCTCAATCCCTTCATCCCCCAGCCTGTATTAATATCAGGGGTTGCCCCAACCCAGGTGCAGCAAGGCTTTCTGTCCCCTTCCCCACCAAAAGCTAATAGGCTGGGAGTGGAAAAGAGGTTAGGTGGGGACACAACTAGGACACCTGACCCAAACTGATCAGGGGGATACTCTATATCATACGACACCGTGTTCAGCAACAAAGAGCTCAGGAAAAGGAAGAAAGGGAGACATTTGACTTCCCAAATAACCATTAGTTGTGCTGAGGCCTTGCTTTCTAGGAAGTGGCTGGGCATCTGCCTGCTGATGCGAAGTAGTGAATGAATTCCTCCTGTTCTGCTTACACACAAAACTTTTGCTTTCTCTGTTAAACTGTCCAAAAATCTTCTAAACTTTGTTCCATTTTCTCACCATCCTATGGGAAAGGAAAGTGAGAAAGAGGCAGGGTGGATGTCTGGCTGCTGGCCAGGTTCAATCCACCACACTAGCACTCACAAACTCCTTTACACATCCATACTTGTTCTAGTTGCTGAACTCATGGGCCCCTTGTGACCTGAGGTCCCACTCCAGCTGCTGACACTCGGATCCCCATACACACATGCACATCAAATAGAGAGACCCTCACCCAGGGAAAGGGTTAGAAATTAGAATCATAAAATCATAGAATCAATAAGGTTGGAAAAGACCTCTAAGATCATGAAGTCTAACCATCAGTGCAACACCACCATGCCTCCTAAATCATGCCAAGTCTACACATTTTTTGAATAAGAATTGAGTTTAATAAGAAGATAGGACAGACTACACTGACCCCTTGCACACAAGCAACAAAATGTTTACATGTGGCAAACAAATTTAACAAGTAACAAACTACTTACGTGTGACAAACCTTTTCTGACCCCTCAACCTTCTATTTTCCCATGCTTGTTTCTCCCCAGATCAACTAGATCCACCCCTTTCGCTGCCTTTGGCTCCTTCTCTAAACATCGCATAAGAAGTCCTGTGTGATCCCAAAATATTCTTCCTCTGTACCCCATAATGTGGCTTAGGTGGACTTTTTGATGGGCTGATGGCTCCTGTGTTGGGCCTGGGAGTAGTCCGCCAGTGTATTATTCAGGTCCCCACCTGCCATTGTCTCTCTCTGATCATTTGTGGGTGTGCAGATGAGCTTTGTCACATAACCTGACACAATCTAATTGTAGCAAATGGATTTGGTCCTTTGGGGTGTGTTCCTTTTTTATTGTCCCTAGGGCACTCTTTCTATTATAACACAATTAAGGAAGATGAGTTTCAGGGACCTTTATCAACATGAAAGCAGAAAAAGAACTATTAGATTAAGTAACACAGGCCCTGCCCAAAGCAGCACCTGAGTGAATTGCAGACTACTGCCAATCCTCTTAACTAAATATGATCAAATGGAAAGGGAGAGTGTTCCATTGTCTCCACTGGAATACATTTCCTTCTGGATTACTGTTCAATTAATTAACCTGCCAGATACTACTTACCCCATGGGCTTTAAAATCTGTGTAATTATTTATTATTATTTTTGTATTGAAATGGATCACACACATAGTATATTGCATAGCATCTGTACAAGATCATCACGTATACGTCATTGCACACTCAAACAAATGTACAAATACACAGGCTACAATTTTTAAAACAACATGCCACCATTTTTTCAGGAAGTTCTGATGATGTTGGCTAGAGGTGTCAGAAAGCATTTTCTCTGAGGCATTTTGATCTATTTTTCAACACCATTGTGACATCAACTTAAGGAATGATGTGAAAGACATATTTAGGTTACACACACAAAACCAGAAATCTCTCCTAGCAGTAAGAATAGCGAAGCACTCAAATAGATCATCTAGAGTCAGTGTGCGATCCCCATCACTGGAAGTTTTTGAGAACAGATTGATAAAAGCAACCGTCCAGAACATTTGCTGTACAAAGTACAGTTGCTACTGACTTTGGGCAGGAATAAGCTAGTCAACCTGTCAAGACCTATTCCCATCCTCTTTTTGTCAGAAAATGGTATTTCTATGATCGTCACAGTTGTACCATCATTTCGCCAGTGACTGTAACAAGATATTGGAAACTGATTCCTTAAATTTTTATAAAGGGAAATGACACTGGAGTTTGGCTATATCTGGAGACTTATTTCCACATAAAATGGCAAACATGCTAGACTGAGACAACAAAGAATTAATTTGCCTCAGAAATATCAATCCATCAACTGACTTTTTGTCCCCAACAGGAATTCAGCTTCAGCAACTGAATTTAGAGACTGAGAGAAACTGCGTACTCCTTTTTTGCAGGTACATTTTCCTCTCTTTGTAGGATGCCCTCCAAAGAACTAAGAGATCACAAATTCTACACCATTAGCATCTGATGATATCTACCACCTAACAATAGGAAGAGAAGAACCAATATAACCTAAAAGACAACACTTTTACTCCCATGTTGATCGTTTCTGTTAGAACACTCCCTAATAATTAACACAGTCTCAAGCTACAGACTATAGGTTTGTGGAAATGCTTCTGTTTGTTGTTGGATCATGCTTTAGGTGTTTATTATGGACAGTACTGGCAAGTCTGAAGGTGTGGGAGAGGATGTTTATATATGTAGGGCTATTAATTCGAATTAGCTGAACAGGGATTTCACCAATGTTAAATAGTTACAAAAAGCTACTAGCATCTGAAAGCTAATAAATATATCAATTATCACTGACAATTTTTTTTTCCACAAGAAAAGTGGAAACAAAACTGCATTTACTAGACTAAACAGTTTCACCCAGGGAGGCTTAGTGTAACAAGGACTGCAGCTGGCTATGGAGCTGTCATGCTGCTGTTGTGCATAGTGTGAAATCACTTCTCTTCTGTTGATATTTTATCATCTACATATAAGGGAACAATATCACCCCAGGAGAAGCTCTGTTTCTCTGTCGATGAACTGTTCTTGGAAATCAAGCTGACATTGTGTCTTGGTGAAACATGCAGGTACCACTTTGTAGCACCAGTTTCTGAATCCTGAATATAGGGAGGCAGATTTAGGTAACAAAGCATCTAATATCTACAGAGGAAGGGACTTCAACCAGAGCTGTTCCCAACATTTCTCTGTTGGTTATATTTAGGCTGGCATCTTGTTGTTCTGAAAGGTGTTCCTTAGGCACTGGGTGTGGAGCACAGATATTTAATTTAAAGCTGGAGATTGTGCTCCAAGGGGCAATAGTGGACTTCTGCCACTAGTTCAGCAGCAACCAGAGTCTTCACTGAACTTGGGCCTCTGCAAGAAGGGAACAAAAGGCTAAATATAATGTAGGGGAGAACTATATAAAATGGCAATAAAGATAATATTTAGTATACAGCTTACAATTTACAGCATAAAGTACACGGCATGTAATGTGTAATATATAATATGTATTGTGCATTATGGAATATGTAATACACATGGAAATGAAGTATACTGGGAGAATGCTGAATTCACAACAATTAACAATGGCATCCTTTTCTTTTCCCTTCTCTGCTCTATGGCACCTTTTAGTGTCTTTGAAAATTAGGGCCATAATTTTCCTACATTTCCTCAGAACTCACCAACTGATTAAGAAAAAAAAATACTGCTTGGAATTTGTGCTTTGTATGCATGGGAAATCCTTAAATGAGGTGCTTCAGGCTGTGTTTGATTTTCAAGGCTTGCAAAAAGGTGTTTAGTCACTTGTGTTTGGCCAGCAGGGACTAGATTCTTTGTGTGCAAATGCATCCTTATATACGCAGATGAATGTATGTGTATTGTAGGCCTTTATTCCTCCAGTGATTTTGTTTGACTTGTTTGAAAGCATGTACATTGTTCCTCTTACTTGTCTTTCTTGCTTTCAAAAAATGAAAGTTTTAAAAAAATACAAATCCCCCAAAACCAGTACATTTAAATCAGTCCATCATTAAAAAATCATGGCTTCTAATTAATTATTAATTATTGAGAGGAAAGACAACATGCAGTAGCCTCAGGCTTGACAAGCTGTCAAGAATGCCTGCCAAGGCTGCCAGGCTCACCAAGCTCCTGGGTAGTCACCACATTAAACACAGAAAGTGAAATGACATTTCCTGGAACCTGGAGAATAGCAATTGGGCATGAAAGAAACTTTCTTTTTTTAAAAGAAAAAAAACCAAAACCAACATTGGTACCCTTTGTTGTTTCTTACTCTTGGCAAAAGATAGAAGACAATGGAAAAATCTGTTAAGCAGACAGCGGCACATAAGTGCTGGAGGAGCTAATAGATTCCTACAACAGCATGTGGACAAAACAGTTTGGAAAGACAGTTATCACAAAGGGATAAATTCCTTCCTCATAAAAATACTTTGTGTAAGTATAAAAGAAAAAGTGATTGAAGACAAATATGAACAAAATTCACAGTGTGCAGAACTGTCATCACTTTAGTTTACAGTGCAAGGTAATTTTAGCTGGCCATTTACCATGCAATTAGGTTTTATTAACTAGCTGAACAAGGAGTAAGGTTGTATCATGGAAGTCTTTCACCTGTTGTAGTGTTCCATGCACCCTGTCAAAATGGTCTTAAAACATTGTGAACAGTTAGGGAAAAGAGAGACCCTTTTCTGAGAAATAGTAATACAAGCAGTCCTTGTGAAGAAAAATATATGTTCTGTGATTCTCTTTGAAAGGAAAGCATATTAAAGGAGAAGGAAACACCATGATACCTCACATATTTAAACACCCAGAGTGAAAAACAATTTAGTAAACCTTCCAAAAATGTATTAGTCTTGGGGACTGGTCAGGCTAACTACTGAAAGAATATTACAAGTAGAAGTAGGCAAATCTATCTGAAGTGAAAAGATGGTTTTCCAGTTAAAAACACATGTTAAAACAATCTTTTAATGCACCATGTTCTTAAGAAATTAATAATAAAACATAAAGATATTTTGAAACCTTCAAATGGTACTTGGAACTCTAGAAATCATTACAGGTAAAAGTAATATCTTAAAACAGCCTTTAGAGATTCCTGGAATTTCTCTGGCAGAGTTCTCAGACTTGCAAACCCTTTCCTGAATGAAAAAGCAGAAAGAAACATATTTTCACAATAGCTATATATATATTTGAAGAGCTTTAAAACCTGTTTCTAAATTGCAATGTCCATGTAAACTGGAATATAACCTAATTTTCCATAGTCTGAATGGAAGTCAAAATGTTTCAACATTAACTGATGAAAGATCAGAGGTGGTCATTTTTGTATGATCTATTTTACCTTACAAAATTATATTCAGAAAGAACTAATGTGGAGATTACTGTACATTGTCATGGTTAAATGTTTTATTGGGAAATTATACTTACTGATGGACTATTACTGAATAAAATTTCCCTATACAAGGGTCTAACATAAATGAAAGCTCTGTTGTTAATTTCAGTGGGATCATGCCTTTAATTTCTGTACTGAAAAATGGGAAAAAAAATAATTGGGGAAATGTTGTATGTGAAGTCAATATTTGCTGACTTCATTCATCTAGAAATTTCTACCTGTACCAAGGATATATCTGAAAACTGCAAATATTCTAACCCATAAAACACTAGCTTTTCTCCTCTATTTCTTCAAGACACTACAAAAATGTTATCATGAAAAAAACCACCAGAAAAAGAGCATAAGTAAATCTGAGAATAAGCATGCCATGATTACTGTATGTTCAATGTTATAAAAAAGATGAAGATGAACAAGTTAAACAATCTCAGTAAAAACAATTACATACATCCAAAAACAATTTTCAGTTCAGCATACAATAAATGATCAAAATAATACAAAAGAACATCTCATAAAAGCCCTACAAAAATTGTAGAAGGTGCATATTCTTCAGGCAATTGTGAAAGTAAACAACAGCTTTTTTTAGGGACTGTGTTAGGATTGAAAAATGAGGCGCACAAAAATCAAACTAGTATGGCCTGTATTTTTTTTTATTACAGATGACTTATTAGATACGGTTTCTATAGTGTATCATAATATATATACACAGAATAGTGAATAAGAAGCCAGATTCAGCAGTACAACTAATTCTGGTGCAGTAGGATTTTAATATGCACACTACTGTCTGGTATTTCTCCTGCCTGCCATTGCCAAAATATTTCATCATATTTCATTATCCTCCTGAAAGACACATACACTTTCATTGTTATTGCCCAAGTATCTGTAAGCTGGTCATTTCAAATTAAATCATGAATTTGAGTGGATTTGTATTTTGCCATAAAAGATTTATGGGGTGCACGTGACTTTTCCCAATCTGTCTTTCTCTCATTGTTGTTTAGAAATGTTGTGAATGTTCTGTTCCCTAGGGAATTCCTCTTTTATTTGAAAGGCAGCCCTGAGCCTTCAGCTCTGCTTTTTAACCCTTCCCACAGCCATTCCTGCTACATCTCCGAAACACACGCAGGACTACTCTTCCTGGCACTGTGGCTGGTTGGGTTGAAAGAGCCTATGTCCCCACTAATAAACTCCTTTACACTCCATAAAAAGGTTCCTGTATCCAAACTACATCCTGGGAATGATCCTACTTCCACGCAAACTCATGAGCCACAGCCAAGAATCCTTTGGCACAGGACAAAATCTTGCCAGAGACTAAGTTAAAAATTTAACAGTATAAACAATTATGTTTCAGTACCTGGGAACATTGCCTGGCATTGTTTAATTTTCTAGTATGGTTATAACTTCAGAGTTTTCATAGGATATAATCACACAAGGCTGAAAAGCGTAGGTCCTCAAAGGTATTTATGCATCTAGCTTCCATTTATTTCAATGAATTTAGGCCCCAAAACTACCTTTAGGAAGTGGGCCAAAGTGCACAGAATAAGCACATACACCTCTGCGAACTGATGTAGATCCAAGTCCTGTTTAGTGTGGAAGCAGCTTCCTGGAATTCCGAACAATTGCACATACACAACATCCACTGCTGTAAATCAGCTGTCTGTGACTCCTCACTCATTTTGGTTTGCTTTTTATACAGCCTCCACTTGGACAATTCAAAATACCTCTGTGAGAACATCTCACCCCTCACTCTTGAAAGCTCATGTCAAACTAATGGTGGTAGCTTATGTCACTAGCTAGAATGTTAGATTTAGTTACCATTCGGAAAATACTGCAACTATGTTTAATAGCACAGTCCTCCCCTTCCAGCAGATTTTAAACCTATAAAGATGGTTGGCTACTGTTTAGACAGAAGTATAAATGACATGAGGGCAAACTACTTCTGCCATGCACAGGCAGTTGAGAGCAGCAGTAACACAGAGGGCTGTGCTTTGAACTGCATAATGTGTACCCTGTTTTCTGTGTGGACAGCAGTGTCCTGAAAATCTCTCTCAACAAATTTCCACACTATCACTCTGTTGTGGCTGGCTGGACCTGCCAACTGAGATTACTTCTCATGTACTGTCTTTGTCTCACCTTCTGGCTGTTGTTCGTCTCCCTAGGCATTTCTGTTTTGATTCTTTGTTTTGTAAGAAGCTTTAGCAGGAACTCTAGCACATTAAGCTACAAAAAAAACCCTGTGCTCAGCATACACTAAGGGTTTGAATAATACCCACAAAAGCAAGCAGACTCAGATCCATAGTAAGGCTTCACTGTACATCTACCTGAAATGTCTTATAAGGTGGCAATTAATGTTGTGCCTGCATAATATTTATTTATTACTGTACTATACAGCATTCATACACATGCTTAGATGTATTCATAGACATATACAGAGCAGGCCTCTCCAGGAATTTCTGTCATAGAGGATACACTGAACAGATCATCTGGACTCCAGTGTGTTTCTCCCAGTGGATTTACTGTTACTGAGAGGCCATTGATGTTGTTGTTGGCATTATTGACTCTGGACAAGTCACATAAACTCTCAGTGTGATAAGTATAGACAAACTGACAATGATTTTACCCCTTGAAAAGTATTTTGAGATCTACAGATAAAAATTATAGTACTGTAAAGCAGTTTGTCCCATCTGAAATCTCAGGGACTATTCAGATAGAATACAACCTCAGCATGAACAAAAATGTGAGATGAGAATGAAGTTACACCACATGGTTACCAGAACATATTTATTTTTTATTTGCCTTTCACTGAATATGAGCAAGGCTAATAAACCCAGTAAACCCAAGGTGTGTGCAGAAAACATGATCAGTCATCAAATAAATCAAGTATTATTGTGAGAAACAGAATATGTGAAGGCTTATATCTTGTGACTTTCCAGCTTTTAAAATTTGAATTAGCAGTTTTCTGTCACTAAAAACACTGATTTAGATCTCCACTCCAACAGATGCTTCCTTTCATAAAACCTGTAGGAACTTCAGGTCTATACTTGTAATTATTCTGGGAATATGTTCAAGTATCAGATCCCTGATTAGTTAAATATTAGCTCTCCCAAAGGCTCTGGTTTGCATTGATCCAACTAGATCTCCTAGCTATACAGATCTGCTCCTGATGAAGTTAGTTGTAAACACATGTATACATGAGTCAGGGCCACTTGGTCTTACAGCACTGGATTGAATTCTGGCTCTTTTTCTTTTCAAATTTAGCAATATAAATAGAGATCACCATTGTCAGATGTGGTCTAAATTTATAATCAAGTTAAAAACATTACTACAGACAACTGATAGACAAATACAGAAATATATGAACTCACACATCGAGACAATCTTTTTGTACCACCATTAAATTACGCAACCAGGACAACAGCTGATTCCTGAATGAGCAATATTGTCAGTATCAATATTGTTGTCACATGCAAAGCATCTTAGGTTCATGGGAGGGATGTGATCTGAAAATAAATGTAAGAAGAAAGCTTTGACAGGACATGGTAGAAAAAAAAAATCTTAATTTTTAATTATTTTTTAAGAAAAGCAACACATTTCTTTTCAAAGGTCTTTCCTGAAGATCTAGCTTTTTTTGCTCTGTGATTTTCTGGCTAATCCATTAACTTACTTTATGTGCAGAGGGGGAGGGCAAAATTCCTATTTTTTTAATTTGCTCATCTAATGTAAGATTCATCTCACTAACTTTAGGGAATCTAAAATTCATTCATTTTAGTCTACAGTCATCACATAGTTTCTTTCTAGAGTAAATGGAGAGGAATTGGCATCACCACAGAGTGATTAATCTGTTCTAACATCGGTGTCTAAAATAGGTGAAAGAATCACCCTCTGGAGGTGCCTACTTTTCTATATCGCCTGTAAAGCCACCTCCAGTAAGTCACTAACAATAGACATCTAACTCTGAAAAGCATACATTTAAATCTGATCAATTCCATCTCAACTGATTTTTCCTGTAACAGACCGTGATTACTTGAATGGTATTTCCACCAGTGACTAGGGTAAAGTGTTCTTTGTTTCAGCGGCACAAATCATTCAGATTCCCATTCTGCCGTTCTGACCTACACAGAATCATGCTTTATTTGTAGTGGAGAATGATGCTTAGCACTGGGGAAGGGTGGAAGAGCCTGGTGCAAAGTTACTAAGTCCTTGTAGAGGAGGCTGAAGCATTTACCTGCCAGAAGTTCCTTTTCACTGTTCGACTGCACTTTACTGATTGGTAAGTACTTGCATTTCCTGATTGCTTTTGAGTCAGATTGCCACACAGAGGATGGTTTTTTTTCCCCTGTTTCTGTCCTGATACAACTGATGGGGTTTTTATACAATGTTCTGCCTGGCCTTTTTTGCCTTGTGTTCAGCTTCAGTTTTGTAAGTTCATCTATGGCAACCCCAGACCACATATATGATACTATCTGTCCTGTGTTACATAAAATATTCAAAATTCACCTTTGTTTCCAATATTCTTCTCTTTGTGACACTTGCAGTTTTTACACTACTCTTCTACACTTACAGCTTTTGGGACATTAGACTTAAACTGCCTCTGAGATTTTTCCTAGTAGCAGAAGCAGGTTTGTTCCCCTTTACAATACATAAGAAATTCCTGATATCCACACATTATTTTGAGCACTGGAAGCAAGAGGCTGTGTGTCTGATTAGAAAAATCCTTCAGCATCTGTCAGCCTTGTTCAAGGTGTGGAAAGCATACCTACTACATTCTCATATATTTCCTTTCACCATGCCAGAGATTATCTCCATTTAACTCATTTAATATGGGATATTTTTTCTGATCTGCTAGCTACATCTGATACCTTGGGCAGTTTGCTTCACCTTTCTGGCCATATACGTGGCTTGCAGTTCATAATCAAGTCCTTCATAAATTATTTCTGAACTCATTTATCAGCTTTATGGTAAATTGTACTAAATTGGCTTGTGGTGAGTGCTAAATAGTTTTATATATTTACATATTTGATGCTGTGGAATTCATATATTATTTAAGCTTTTACTGCTTTGGAAGGTTTTCTTTTTTAATGGAGCCATTAGAGGATGCAGTCCTCTTAAACTCACTTGATTATCCAGAGTATCTTATTTCAGGTGCTCTGTGGTCAGATTACTCGTAAAAGCAAGATGGTTTTATTTTTCTGGAAATAAGGGTCAGTGTCACACCCCTGAGTCCTCTCCTCCCCAGGGTACAGCTGTCTGGGCCTAGCACCAATCTAGAGACAGTGTTGCTGGTAGCCATGAAAGAGTGAGCTAGAAGGTGCTTCACTGGAGGCTTCACCAAATATCTCTGCCAGGAAGCCTCAGAGGGGCTCCCCACTCCTTCCTTGGGAGGTGCGTTTAAGCCCAGGCTCCTGTGCTCGGTGCCCACCTGAGCTCCCACCCCTGTCGTGTCGCAGCCATTGCTTTGCCCAGCTGTGGGCCTGATCCCCCACCCATGGACCCACGTCCCAGCCTAGCCTCATCCTGTCCCCATCCCCAAGGAGGTGCCCAATGTTTGGGCTGGAGCTACCCCAGTACCTCCCAGCTGCCCTGCTTCTGGCTGGGGTGGTGGGATGCACCCTGGCTGCCAGTCCCTGCCCCTGCCAGGCCTTATGGTGAGCACCCCCATCCTAACCTCCCCTCCCTCAGGGAGCCCCAGCCTGTGCACTGCCATGGCAGTCAGCTCCCTAAAGCGAGAACAGACAGGTCCTAGCTTATCCCACCTGTTGTTGATAATCAAGATAATCTGTTTTGCAACACTACATGCATCAAAACAGAGCAGACACCCTGTAATAGCTTTTGGAAAGAGCCCTAAATACCCAAGCCATCCAAAAGTTAAAAATGTGAAGATAAGACGAAAGTGAAGAAAGCACAGAAAAATGATTTGTTATTAGTCAGAAGGATCACAAAAGTAGAAAAAATAAATAAAAATCCCTTAGCCTAAACACCTTTTCATTTTTTTACTAATTTCAGGTTTTTGTAGTTCAACTCACTTTGCTTCAGTGACTCACTTCATTCTTAATGGTTCACTGAACTGGGACAATAATAGACTGTACAATAAATGTTCCTCATGTGTTGTACCGATTTCATGTGTGGGGATGATTTTGATGAAATGCACTGCTTATGAAGGGAATCAATAGGCAGTAATAGCCTTAGCTGGGCCAGATACATGGAAGCAAGAGGCTATACAGGCTTTTGCAAGTAGGTCTGCCAATATGTCTCTATTACTTACAGCAACTTGACTCTTCTGGTCCAAAACATGCTGGAAGGGGTGTTTGGGATCAATTTCTGATTGCTAAACTGCCAAATACAATCTAAACCTTAGAAACCACATTGTGAACAAACCTGACCCTTGGGGTCTTTAAGACCCTGCTCGATTAGGTGATGGAGCTGCCCTTCTCACATTTTGTGAAACTACTAATTGAAGTTGCGCTAGTCAACAATGTTTTCTTTCTTTTTTTTTAATTATTCTGAATATTTGCAATTAATATGTATACGATGCTTGTATTTGTGTTTGTGTGTATATTTGTATAAATATGTATATACATACCTTTTTGTATGGGAAAATATTTGGCACAAACAATGTGAAGTATGGTTGACACTAGGTAGATGTATAATTATACCAAACCATTGCATTCATATGTCTGCCTGAACCTGAAAAAATATTTTGGGACAAATGTTACATCATGAGCAGTAGCAGAAATTTTATATCACAAGCAACGGTGGCTCTCTAGTGAAATAAGGATGGAGGCAGATCCTGTTCTTTTCTGACTGGTGAGAGCATGATAATTTTTTCCAGGGGATATGGAATCACAACTGTGTGGTGGCCATTAAGATGGAGCACTTAGTTTTGTAGGAACTAAACCCTTTAAAGTGAGGAGAGAGATCTTGGAAATAGAAATGAATGAAAATCCTTACAAAGAAGAAATGCGTTGCATTCTATTTTGTCATTTTTCTTTTTTGTACTTGGCTATATTGTGAGAGAGAGGCACTTTGACTTCAGGAGATTTCAATCAGACATCTTTGTGGTAAGTCCAATAGCTTAACTAACATCCTCACATTGTGTGAGAGGAAAAGAACACCAATTATTAACAGGCTGGTCTGATGCACAAAGAAAACCAAGCAGAATGAGGTGTATGTGGATATAAAAAAAGAATCAGACTTGCCCTTCTTACTCCAGCCACTTGTATTTTGGGGTCAATTCTAACACAATGTCAATCAGAAAAATATCTGTCTGTTACAACCTTTTTTAAGAACAGATAATGAATTACATATTCTATGCCAATTTCTATGTATGTATATTTGGAATAAATAATTCCAAAATTATTTGTTGGTAAAACACAAACAGCTATGCAGTGAAACTCATTTGTATTCAGAACCAAGCTGAATCCCAACTTTATCAAACTATGTGACCTTAAAGTTTGCTGACTGAAGGAAGCAAATGAAAAAAAGCATATATGTAAACTAGAAGGGCAGCCATGAATTATCTGTGTTATACTATTATTTCCCTGTGTCCACTTCAAAATCTAGTATCAGAGTTAATAAGCTTCAAATTTTAGTATAATAAGTTTTTGAGTTTTCATTGTTTTGCTTCTTTTTTTAAGGTTTAGGTTTCTTTAAAGCTAAGAAAGTTTTTTGTTTTGTTTTGGTTTGGGTTTTTTTAAATTATTTTTACGGAAATCACAGGTCTTTCATTTCATGTGGAGAGATAATGTAAACTGAGGCACTGCTCTGGCATGACACTTGTATGCAGAATACTTTTTTGTGTCCTGTATGTCAACAAAATGCACCCCTCATCTTCCATGAGGTTGCAAAGGATATAAGGAAGATGACAAAAGTTGTGGCACCTTCTTATAAACTTGTGTTAGGCAGTGTGACTTCAGCATGTTGCATTATAACTTAGAGGGGCCTGAAACTTGGAGATCTTCTGAGGTTATGGTGGCAACATTTAAAATGTGTTGCAGGGAAATGGTCTGTTCTTTATAAACCAGCAATAATATGTGTTGAATCTGCCCTGGAAAATGCACCCCGTGGTCTCCCACCTAAATATCCATTGTGGCCAAAAGAGAATGAAAGATCGGTTTTCATTTACCCTCCCACAAGTAATATTCCTAGACTAAGCAGGGTAGAAGTTTGGTCTATAAGCAACTAAAATGAAATGGCAATGAGTCATAAAAGTAGGCTTCCAAGAAGTAAAGGAACTATTTGATATAAAGTAGGGTGGTTTCATGGTGGGCAGGAAAGACACAAGAAACATAAATTCCTCTCAGGAAGCTAAAAGCAATATAGAAAGAGGAGAAATACTGAGCCAGTTGCTAGTCCTCTAACATGTAGGAAGAGCAAATATAGATAATCACAGGTATCTGAAAGCCAAGAGCCAAGCAAACAGGTGTAATTACCAGGATTCACCAGAAGCACCTTATCCACACACTACTTACCTCATTACACTTAGATTATTTGCAGTCCTTTTCTAGAAATTATTCACATGAGCATATAAGGTAATTCAAAAGGCATCAACATGCTCAAGAGAGGTCAGTCAGAGCAGAAGAATAGGACTGGAATTTTGCAATGCATTGGTACAAGATTTCTTAACACTTAAGCATTTTGAAGATCTATGAAGTGATCCAGAAGTGCTTTGTGCATTTGTAGCTTGGGACAATGCATTAAAAGCATGTTACAATATTGTCCATCTTTTCCTCTTTTAGTAATGTTTTGTGAAGGTTGCCAAGTTTGCAAGGAGGAGAAAATGAACATTATGTCCTGAATTTTATCTCTTTTCCATTTCTATTATAATTACTTTTTTTTCCAGATAGAAGAAATTCTTCTGTTGTCTTTGTTTTTTATTAAGCAAAAGTTTAGCTAAAGAAAAAGTATGTTTTAGGTTCCTATGTTTAACATAGTCATTTTTTTAGTTTTAGTTTTCTGGACCTTACTACTGGGTATTTAACATAAAGCAATGTATTAAGTAGTATCAGGACTAAGCTCCATTGGAGCAGAATTATGGAAAGTCACCAAAGGCTCCATACTGCAAAAACCCACAGAAAATTAATTTTGACAAAAAACAAACCCTTAATTATATTACAAATATTTAGGTTTGGAAGTAGGACTTTTTAATATATGTGCTATAAGCAGTTACTGACAGCTGCCCAGAAATGATGAAGCAGACTTCCTCTATTGTTTATATCCTATGTTGGATATGCCCTGCAAAAATGAGTTGAGTCCCCAGGATGTTACAAGAGAAGAAAGTAATTCTTTGTCTTTTATGTGTTATCAAGTCTTTTAAATATTTTTAAAATATAATGACTTCTCCCTATCACATATTAGTCACTCCAGTATGGCAATGTTAAATGCAGTCATACTTTAACAATGTGGTGTCTTTTTAAAGACCGCTTTTGTCAGTGACTTTATTCAACTTATGTGTGCTGTCAAATCAAAAGACTGGACATCTCACCGTCACGCTGGTCTATAGACCTCTCTTCTGCACTCATTTGACAACTATTTTAACCTGCTCAGTTAGAGAAATAATGACATTTAATTTTATATTCAAGAAGGCAACATATAATTTTAAGTTTAGGGCACAGAACATGTAGGTTCTATTCTTATTTTCATGAAAGGTGTCCAAGGCTATATTTCATTCAGGTAGAACTATGATAGTGATCTTCAGAACCTCAGAAGAGAGATGGACAGATTATAAAGCTATAAAATAGTTCATTTCTGCCTGTACAGCACTGATTACAAAATTTTATCTAGTTAGTTCCTTTTTTTGAATGGGAATGTACCATTTCACGGAAGAAAATAAAAAGATCCTCAATATGACATCTAAGTTGTTGGTAATAATAATTCAACCAAGTCTTGTTAAATTTTCCTGTCTCATTTAGCACATAAATAAAAATGTTGGGCAGCACCCATAAATTCTCTCCATACTGTGTGATCGGTCCTGTGCATGCTTAAAATACGTGTTTGCAATTAATTTTACAGCTGTTTCTCAAAAAATCCACTGATTTTGGAAAAAAAGGACTTTTGTCTTTCAGATTAACTTTTATTTCTTTGTGGATATGTCTATTATTGAGGAATTGAAATATTTCTTCAAAAACCAAATGCCTGCATCCTCCAATTACCTCGTCCAAATAAACCCCAAGAAATATGTTTTTATTTAAAAAATATTATTTCAGTAAAACATTCAGGTTTTATTTATTTCTTAACAAAGAGAATTCACAAAAAAACCTAAAATAATCAACATGGCCCAAATCAAACAACCACTTCTCTATTTCTCTGGAATATTGTTTGTTTGTTTGTTTGTTTTTTCAGACACAGATTGAAAATAAGTGAAGGAACCCCTTGTCATGGAAATTCTCTGCGTTCAGGTTTCTCTCTCTGCAGGTCCCTCTGCACATTTTAGCCATAGATTCCTTCAAGCAACAGCGATAAGCAATCCTCAGTCTTGATTTTCTTTCTGCATAATGATGCCTCAAGTCTAACAGAAATGTAAGAGTATCACTTCAAACTTGGGACACTTTTACAGGAATTCAGCATAGCAGGTTCATAACCATTTGCAATGAATAGGTGTGACCTGAGTGAGTAGAGCTAGTGGTTCTCAGACAAATTTATAAGTTGCATGTTTTAGCAGTAGACTTTACTATGCAGTGTGACACCATTGAATATTTTTATATGAGTAAGTGGTTAGCCAATAAATTTAACTCTTTAATGCTCACTTCTCAGCTATTGTGATTCCTCAGGTGGGTATCTGGAATAGGAAGCCTGAATAAGCTTTTAAGCATTCTTTCAAAACCACCATTGTGAATTGGATGCATTATTACAAGTTTAAATTGCATTGTGAATGCATTAGGCCATTATTATTACAGTGGGATGGTTGGTTGGTTTGTTTGTTTGTTTGTTTGTTTTAATAAAAAGCATGGTTAGTGACGTATAGTCTTGACAGGAGAGGTTCTTAGCCCATTAGGCTTTAATAAGAACACTTGGCACAGTAGTGATAGAGTCTGCAAAAGGCCATAGGATATGAAAATGTACATTTTTAGAAACTGAAGGTGCTATCCTAATTTCTGGATTCAGATAAACTTATTGAGGTCTAACCTCAAACTGAATATAAATATTGATTTAAGGTGGAGATCTGGCCATCCTGAGATAACCATTTCAGGTCCCCACAGTCTGCAGAGAGAGGCTGATTCCTTGAGAGGTCTCTAAAGGGAGAACATGTTTTCCTAGTTTTAGACATCCAAGTTCAAGAACTGACAAGACAAATATGAATAAAATTAACTTAATTTATAGCGCTTCTGTTCAGAAACTGTTTGAGAGTTAGCCTACTGATATATTTCAATTTCTAATTACAGAAATATCACTATTTATATTGAGTTTAGGATTATAATGTTCAGTTAATATGCTTTTATTGGGGTACTAAGATGCTGAACTGAAAGGGAAGATTAAATTTATATGGATCAAACAGAAAATTAAAATCTACAGTAACAGAATTTATGTAAACTGCCACTCTTACGCTTTTTAAACTTTGTATAACATTGACCCCATGGGAATGTAAAACAGATCATTAAGGACTTGCAGCTCACTTGCAGCTAATGATTTGAATGCTTCCTGCTTTACCATGGAAATTGTGAGTTTACAATTTCCTATTAATGTAGCTGAATTTTCACTCTTTTTTTTTTTTTTTGTCTTGGATAGACACTTCTGTTAGAAGAGTAATTTTAAAAATCTCAAAGTTACTACCATTTATTTTCCATGTGACTTTAAGTGCTTAATAAATTAAATAGTAGTTTAACTTCTGAGTTGGGAATGTATTGTCTTCACAGAAGACCATATTGTCTCTTCATCTGCAGTATTGTGTAAAATTCAAAGTATTGTACTAAAACTTGCTTGATGCCTCAGTGTGGACAAAAGAAAATAAATGCCTTTGGACACAAGTGAAACAATTAGCAACACCAATGAAAAATCATAGTTCTTGGTAACAACAGGATTTTAATTTTTTTCTAAAAGTTTGAAAGGAGATGTCAGTAATCAGAGCTGTTCTGAAACTACTGACATTTAAAGTATCTTCAAAATTAGAATGTTGTTTGGAGTAATTTGTTAAGTTATTTACAAATTTCACAATAAAGGTATTCCTTTTTAAAAGGCAAGTACATCTTGTTAGCCAAAAGGTTAATGATTTACCATATAGCCACAACAGTTATTGCTCTGTAGACTTGAAAATAGCAATAGCTTCATGTTTGTTTGTTTTCTTGTTTTTAACTTGGCAAACAGACGTCTTTGTTCATAGAAGAGCAATGAAGCTGGTGAAGGGTCTAGAGCACAAGTCCCATGAGGAGTGGCTGAGGGAACTGGGGTTGTTTAGCCTGCAGAAAAGGAGGATGAGGAAAGACCTTATCACCCTCTACAACTACCTGAAGTAGGTTGTAGTGAGGTGGGTGTCAGTCTCTTTTCCCAGCTAACAAGTGATAGGACGAGAGGAAACAGCCTTAAGTTGCACCAGGGGAGGTTTAGATTGGATATCAGGAAAAATTTCTTCACAAAAAGAGTTGTCAAGCACTGGGACAGCCTGCCCAGGGAAGTGGTTGAGTGACCATCCCTGAAGGTATTTAAAAGTTGTGTAGATGTGGTGCTTAGAGACAGGTTTAGTGGTGGATTTTGCAGTTAGGTTTATGTTTGGACTCGATGAACTTAAAGGTCTTTTCCAAACTAAATAATCCTGTCATTCTATAAAGAGTAACATTAAACAGTATGATCTGAATAAGGGAAAAGAAGATTATATGTTCTGGTTTGTCAACATAATGCCAACAGCCAACACTCTGGTAGATTTGAGATGTAAGCCCCATTAAATACGCAATCACCTGTGAGACACAACAGCTGCATTTTCTTGCCCTCAGTATTGAAAAGTTAGACTGAAGACTATATATTGTTGGTATGCATATCAGAAAAAAACAACAGCACAAAATTCTGGAGGAAAAATCTTCCTGAAAAAGAGAAACCTGCCGTTTCAAAGCAACTCCTTGGAGGAGGCATCTGATTGGGAGCCGCCAAGAATTAACAGTAGTTTAAATAGATTAGCTGCAGACAGAGAGGATGCATGCATCTCTAAACTTCAACTCTCCCCAAAGTTAGGAGTTAAGTCTTCACTAGTGGTCCAATTTTATGACCTGCAGGGCATCTCCACTTTGATGTGAAGGGAAGATGAACTAATATGGCTGCAGATGTCCCTGTATCAAAGGCTTCCTTACTGATCAAAACTCCTTTTCTTGCCTTTTTTTTTTCCTGGTAGACTACTTTTAATATGTTGGTTATTAATGACATGAAAGGATGCAAATGTATCAGAAAAGTAAAAGTAATCCTCAACCCTCAGAATACTCAAGTGTTAACTCAGATGCCTCGCAGTAAGTGTTTTACTGAAAAGTCAGTGTTTATCTGTTTGACCTGTTTGTGTGAAAGAAGGATTTTTCACAGATCTTTATACAATTTACCCTTAAAGTAGTCACATGCGATGAAGTGTACTTACAAAAAACTGATGAAAAATTTTAAGTCAACTGAAAAGGGGAAGATCCTGGTCCTGCATTCCATCATAGCTCCTCACAGTGCCTAACCTGTGCAAGTTTCTGTTGCTCATCAGTTACTTCTCAGAACTGTTTGGTTTCCTTACAACAGAAAAAAAAAATAATGCAGAAAACTAGTATATAAGTTGTCTGCCATTTTGATGAGTCATGTAAAAGGAACTAATTTTTTGGATGAAAGATGTAAGAAGAGTATTGCAGTTTTCCTCTTACATAGTTTTTGTGAGATATCAGCTTTCAAGACCTACAGAATTGACAGTTCTGCAAATGAACAACTGGTAGTCCAAAACTGTATGTTATGTGTGTTGTAAATCAATCTTTATGTAAAGTAAAGCATGTAAAAAGAATGGTTAAACTGGTGACAGTTTTCTGCTTCATGCATATTTGGAACAGATTTATTTTGCATAGTGTGCTTATTATTGGGATCTTGTTCAAATACATTCATAATCACTCCTGTATTTATAAAACTTAAATTTTCTATGATTTTTCTGGCATGTCACAATATCACTAATGTAAAAAGCTCTATTTTCAATCACTTGCAGGATTCACGTTCTTAGAAATTATTAAAATGTTCTATTAGACACCTGTCTGCTACTGAAAATAAAATAGTGCTCATGCGTATAAATGTAATGCCCAAAGGGAGATGTTTTTGTAGGACCCCAGATCATACTACTTCTTCCATAATCTCACAAATCTGTCATTGCTGCCACTAGTACTTTTGTTTTCCATCTTTCAGAGATGAAGCTTGTTCTCCCCCCACCCTTCTTTGATTTTCCTGCTTTATTTTTTGTTTTTCCTTTTGGTTTTGGTTGTTTGTTTTAGGTAGGGGCCAAATAAAGCATTTCTGTATTCAACAATATTGAAGGTCAATCCCCAGTTTAGTTTGCAGCTGATAGACCCAGTCTGTGAATCATATTATCAATCCTTTGTTGCGTCTGTACCGGCAGCTTCAGATTTATACCAAATCACTGACACAAACCTGTTCCCTCTGAAGCAAGCTGTAAGTGGTACAAGACACTGTGAAGCATATCAAGTTAGGGAGCATTATGCATGTCTGCGATCCTTTAAGCAGAGTTTCCATTTCAAGGTCACTAGTCTGAGGTTCAAAGTTATCTATGGGCAGGCATTTACTGGCAGATATGAAGCAATTCTGAACTCTTTGATTGTCTCAGCTCAATCCCAGGGCAAGTCCAGGGCTACAGCAGCACCATCCCTCCGCTTCACTACATACCATGACTTCTGAAGTAAGAAAACAGAGTATGAGCTGGAAGACAGTTTTTTGCACTTTGTTCAGTTTCTCAATCTGGCTGAACAAATACTGTGATACAAGGGCACATGGTACAGCCAGGCTGTTTACCTTTATAATACTAAGATAAGTCTGTGAGACCAACCCTTATGATGCTTATAACTGAGAAAAAATATTTACAGAATGACTGACTCAAGGCTAGACACTTCTCACATAAAAAAAAGGCTTTTCTTTTCCATTAAAAAAAAAAAAAAAACAGCAGCAAACTATCAATCCTCATGGGTTTGATGTATCATTCTCTTTCAATCTCAAGTAAAGCACATGTGGGGAACAAAAAAATAATCTTTTTTTTCTTTTTCTTCAGAGAATTCAGAAAAACAGAAAGACAAATAAGTTGTTGGTTTCATGTTTATTCAAAAATGAACTCCTCCTTTAAATAAACAGGCCTAGAGCTACAGGATCAATATTAGGATATGAATAATGTTCTGTCAAGGCTTCCAAAAAGAAAAGTCTGCACTTTGATCTTGAGGTTTCAAGGTCAAAAGGAAGTTAATGCCCCTCACACTCCTGTTCTGTAACTAAACTGTCAGCAGCAGCTTGCCTCTCTAGCCAGGACTATATGTGAGATTTTTCTCTCTAAATTTGGTACATCAATGGAAGTGCCACAGAAACTGTTGGAAGAGTAGTTTACTGATCTCTTGATACAGCTGTCATTTATTTCTTGGGATCTTGCAATTACAATGAGCATTGAACTACAGATGCAGTTCAATGACAAAACTGGCAACCTTGCTGTAAAGAAAGTGGAAGGTTATTTTGGAAGCTAAGAATACCAAAAGCATCCTAATAGATTTCTTTGTGAACTCTGAAACAACCAATATATGTTAATATTTTTTGCCCCAGAATATCTGTCCGATCACATTGGGGGGTTGGGGTGGGGGTAAGGACAGTGAGTCCAATTTTCCCAGGTGAACAGGGCACTACTTACTGGAAATACAGACTAAATTATGCAGTATGTTAACAATTTCAGGATGAAGTACTTGGAAGTATAATAAGGAATGTAATATGTTGATGTTGTCACAGAGGACTTTTGTACATTGAAGTTTGACTGTCAAAGTCTGTGGCCAACACCCTTGCCTCTACTTTTCAAGAGGAATGATTTCCAGGAGAACACTGAATAGCATCAGCTTAATTTTTTTCTTGTTTGTTTTTATTTTTTTACTTTTAAAAAAAGATTAAATCTTTAAAGGCAGTAGGCTGTAGGTAGAGATTGCTTATGTCACAATTTTTGTATGGACTGTTGAATAATTAGCACTGAGTGTTACTGCTTTCGCAAGCTCCATTTTGCAATCGATAGTCATTTTAGCATTCTGTATAGCTCATATTTAACCCACAGTAGTTATGTCACAATACAAGAAATTATTAGCTTTTTTTTGTTTGTTTTTCTTGCATTGCATGGAAGAACAACAGCAAGCTGAGGGTATGACTGGCTAACTGCCACAGGTTGAAGTAGTCATGTTGTATATTATGTGGAGTCCTCACTCTTTAGGGTAGATAACATAAGCACAAAACTTTTTTTCTATCTAGCAAGACATCATGCAAAAATTCTGTGCAAGCACCTACAATGGACATGTAGAAGTGAACAGGTGGCAAGGGCCTACCTAGAGGAAGAAACTACTGTTTGCCAAATTGCTACTTTGGCACGTAAAATCAGATTGCCTAGATTGTTTCGCATTGTCCATGTTTCACACAGTCCCCACCCCAAAAATAGACTTCATGAAGCTCTGATGAAGGAGGATCTCAGCTCAACTTTTCTCAAGGTGTCTGCTACTGACAGGACAACTCAGCTGAGCAAATGTTAATGAGATCATTGCACAAAGAATGCAGGCCAACCTGCATCAGCCTTTCTTTCAACTCTTGTGGAGCTGCAGGCTGATGGATGACCTTGCTTCCCCCTTCACAGGGTTTGAGTCCACAGCCAGAAAGAATTTCTCTCTTAAAAGACATAAATGTATAGGACCTCTGCTCTGTGTGAGGAGAAGACCCTGTACATTTCAGCCTCAGCTTTATATCAGGATCTATAGCCTCATGCACGAGGCATGTTGCCACAGTGTTTGTGGACCCGACATACCTCTGCTGTTTCTGCTTCAACTATCGGTGCTGGTACACTGGAAAGTCCAGCCATCTCTTCTCTAAAGAGTTCCTCACTATTCTCAATGAGGAACTGCACCAGGCCCGTCACCTGCACACATTAAACCGTTGGGTTGAAGATGAATGACTGAAAACGGATCAAACAGCCTTTCCCACTCCTGACCTTCACTTTTGTGCTCAAGGTACTGTCTAGTCAGCCTGAGCGAGGCTGCAAAGGGGCGTCCTGGTGCTGGGCAGTGCTGCCTGGCAAAAGCCTGACTCACCCCAGTGCAGATCCATGCCGGCACAGCGCCATCCCTTCAGGCGCTGGAGCTGTTGCAGGGGCAGTGCCGGGTCAACACAGCATCCCATTCTGACCCCAACTGTTGCACTGTGGGTGATGGGGTGGGGGGAGGAGCACTGCAGGGCTCTTCCCAGTGTGTCCATAGTGGTTTCCCCATATCTGTGCACAGCACTGAGCAGAGGGTAATGGTCGCCTCCCTCCAGCAATGGGCAATGCTTTGCCTGGTGCAGCCCAGGGTGCCACTTGCTGCCTTTGTGGCAAGGACAGCTTGCTGGCTCCTGTTCAGCTTGCTAGCTGGTTTTTGTCACAAGTATGTGTGGATGTTTCCCTGGATGCTTCATGCCCGTGATGGTGCCATCTGCAGTTGGTCCCACCATCTTTCTGCAGGTCTCCCTGTGACACTGCTGTGAGGGTTAGAAGGGCCTGTTTGATCCAGCCAAAGCAGTGGTCAAAGTGGAAAATTTCTCTCTTGTTAGGGGACAGGGAGAAAGTGGATGAACCTTGGTGACAGAGTCCAGAGACAGAGTTTCCATAGGCCAGCAAGTGATAGCCTTGAGTTATTTACAAAATACAATATTTTGTTAGCATTCAGCAATACTGCCATAATATGATGAAAACAAGCCAACTAACCAAACAAATTTCAAAAAACTCCCAAAGAAAGCAGAGGTGTAAAGAGAGCAGATAAAAGAGCAAGTGAGCAAAAATGGTTCTACAATGGCCTTTGTTGTGTATTTTTCAACCTCTAAATGCTAAAACTGCTTTCTCCTTCTAATACTAGTGAGAAACTTGTTCTGCCTGTGAATCAACAATGTCACCTAGACAAAAATACTAAATAGGACCTTTCATTAGTGTATCTGTTACCAAATGTCGTTGTTCCAGACAGAATGGTGTATGCATTAGGAAACACACTTCCTAACCATTCTTTTTAATAGGTGTAGTAATTTTAGAGGTGTAGATTAGAAATACTTTTCCCACCTACTCCTACCTCCTTTGCAAAAGCAGAAGGACTGACACATAACTCTTGTCTATCCTAAAGACATGCAGTACTGCTTCAAATAGAATAGACAGACACAGGCAGAAGATGCTAAACACCAACAGCTCTGGTAAGGAAAAAGACCCAACGGTCAGAAAGTGTTCTGGTTTTCCAACACAAAAAGAAAGATTCCAGGGGCTATGTCGTAGGATGTATCAAATGGAGCACCTTCTCAGAAAGTGCCTTGGAAAGTGCTTTCTCAGAAAGTGTCATCTAGAAACCAGCTATAGGTAAACTTCTCCAAGAGGCCACCCAGGATTACTGCCTGCTTTGGAAAGTTCTATCAACGATCTCAATCAGTGTAAGCTGGAGTTAAGACGACTTGAAATTTTTAGACTTGAAAACTTCAGAGCACTTAAAGTTTTAGATTTAAACCAGCATCATATGTTTATTATACTTGGGCAGAGGTGCATAAATGCATACATTTGCTAAATTCTGTGTAAGTATTTAGGCATGAGACTGCTTATGAAGAATTAATTATTTATAAATACAAATAAAAGCCCTCTTTTGATACCTTCTTATGGAAATTTTAAAGGTTCTTAGTTTTATGTGTTTGGCCTCTTTCAATGTGACAATAATCTACTTGTGAAAGATAGGTTGAAATCCTTGCTAGACTTAATGTGTAGGTTCTACTTTGCCTGCTCTAGACTGCAGCAATAGAACTGCCTGGAATTTACAAGACTTCTCCACAAAGCCAGGGAATATGACACAGCACTTGTGAGACAGCTACACACTTTGAAGTACTAGTAGTTACTCTAAGTTCAGTAATGCAATTTGGTTTGAAAAGAGGATACCTACATGCAGACAACTATTACAGAGGTCTAGATGTAAGTTTGGTATTCAAAAGCTCCAATTATAAGCAAAGCCCAAGACACTGGACTTCAGTTGATAATGATAATAAAACACAAAAATTTCTGCTACAATTTCACCTTCAGAGTATGCTCCCGTGCTACCATGGAGCATAGAGTAAAGAGATACTCAGCTGAACAAATGTAAAGGTGACATTCAATTTTTTCAGCAGATATATTTAGCCATATTAAGCATGCTAGGGCGTCTTGTATGGATTCTGATGTACTCCAGAAAGGCGTCTGTGTCATTTCTGCCTACCCTGTCATAGACTCCTCAAACTCAGTAGACACTTTTCTTTTGTAGCCCTCTAAATATAAATTTACCATTACTTATAAAAAGGCATAGGTTTCATGTTGATCTGGCAACCTCAGGGCTTTTTTGTGGCTTGTTTAGGCCTAAGCTGTTTTTAGCTTGTTTTAGGCGAGGCCATTTTCTAATGATCATGTCTTTTGATCATAAAAGCTATAAGGAATAACAGCTATTTTAAATTGACTAAGTTTTAATATTTTAGCAGTTGCAAGGATACCACAGGGTACTGAAATACCATATGAAATTTACATGATAAAAGGAAAAAACTGCAAAAATTTTGCCACTGAAAATGTGTGAGGTCTTTTATTTTTTTTTTTTTTTCAATTGTGTTTTACTTTGATAGTAGAGGTTGTTGTGCATTATTATCATTATCATTATTGACTAAAATTAACCTGTACCTAAAGGACACACTTAAAGCACTTTTGTCATGGAGCATAACAAAATATCACTTGATGATTTTGCCTGCTTTTTATTAAAATTTACATATGCATAGTTTCTGGAATTAACCAGTGAATATGCTTATTATTTATTTGTTGCATTGGTATGAATTTCTGAAGTTCATTTTTCTTGGATTTTTTTTTCTATCAGATTTATGGAACAGCTCAATCTTCTATCAAATGCTGATAATTTCTTCTTAACACTGATGGAAACCACTGATCCTTATAGGCATTGAAATTTGTTTGCTTTATTATTTGAAAGTGAGGACTGAGGACGATTCACCTTAAAGAGCAGTTTTTGCCTCAAGGACCAGTTGCCCAGGGTAAGTAATAGCTTTTCCTTTTTTCCTTACCTATACCCGTGGGCACTAAAAGAGTGTGGGCACAGCCTGGGCTGACCTAAGCACAGTGGGAAAGGAAGATAATTTGCAATGAGTCAAGCAAATTCTTGCCTCCTGATAAAGGCTCCTCTCTGGAGCAGAACTCCATTATGTCTTTCTGAGGCATGATTCTTCATCAAAACTACTTAAATGAGAATGTCGTAAATTTATACACCATTCTTCACATTCTTTCCCAAGCCAGCATGCTTTTACTTCTTTGCTGAGCAGCAAGAAGAGCTTAAGGCTTTGCTAGTCAGCCTCCTATTTGGAACAGAAATTATATAAAATCATATATCCTCCTACAGATTTATTTGTCAGCTGTGCACAAGTCCTCAGTACTTCTGTACAGGTGGCAAGAAACAACAGGTGAAACCTCTGTTTCAGTATAACTTGACCAAGACTTTTAAGCTATGGAGGTGAGTGGCCCAAAAGGTGACCTGGTTTGAAGGGGAAAGTTAGTGAATAGAAGAAAATGTCTGCTGAAATACTAACAGAAAAAATGCCTGACAGCCTGGGAACTAGGCCTGTGAACCAGAACCATCCTTGAACAGTGCAGCTGGTGTCTTTGAAGTACAGCTGGGTACCGAGAAACTGGAGACATCCTGGGATAACATTGATAAGCATAAAAAGAGGAACTATAAGGGTAACTTTCCCTTTGAAAAGGGAAAAAGTAGTCTGGAAGAAGGGGAAAACATCCTGAGAAATAACAGTCTGTAGCTATTGGTAACTGCAAGAACAGGAAAACAGCCTGGAAACATAAAAACCCGTCTGAGAGAATAGAAAACAAAATAATCTATTGGTTGTCCCAGGTGAAAAATAGAAATTAACAGTTGTGGTGTTCAATGCCCTTTTATGTCTCTGTGATATCAAGGTGACTTAATTTTTGTCCCAAATGGACTTTCTCTTTCTGAGAACTTCCCATGCTGCACATAATGTAATAAAGTGGAGAAATTTAAAGGTAAACTCCTCTGTGTCAGTGTGTTATGGAGTCCTGTGACCCCAGGGTCCATTCTCTCTGCATCTGTAGGCTGGGTGATCCCAGGCAGGTCCTGACAGCTATGTAGCCAAAGCTGAACGTTTCTGCACTCCTGGCTAAGGTAGCTGGCTACACCTGTCTAAGGAAGGAGAAAGATGATGGAACTGGTGTAGTAATATCTAAGAAAAAATCTGTGAGGATTCAGACATGATAATTTTCCTTTGTGCCACCTAGAAGATTAGCAGAGCAGGGAGCAGTGACTGCCTTTGCCCATAGGCATAGCCATAGCCCATGTGTTATAATGTCTCATGATGGCAGTCATACTAGGTTTTCAGGGCTTTGGACCAACAAGCTGAGCATAGGGCACTTTCTGTTTTCATCTGCTCAAAGAATTACGCTATTTTGACAATGCTAACATCTGGGTTTCACATTTGGCCTTATCCAAGTCCAAAACAGTATTCTAAAAGAACCTACCTCTCCACTCAGAGCAGGCCCATATTGCATAGTACAAATTAGTAGAGGCATATCTAACCTAGCTCTAAACAGGTATGGATATGTTGAAAATATTTTTAAGCAACAGGGAAACAACACCAGCATTAAAGAATGTAATATTTACTATTTCTGAGTTTTCAGAAACCTTAGTCAATTTAAGAGTATGCTGAAAAATATTTGTATTATGAGAATGGCAGGATTCAAGCTTTACATGGCTATGTTGTAGACATGTATGTGATGGGCAACCCAAACCTTCCTACCAGGCAGATGAAGAGAAATAAGTAAATTTAAGGCAACTATTTGTACGACTTAGCTCAGACAACTGCTTCAGATTTAAATACCCTTGCTGTTAAAGTTCCTATTTTTCTCTGCAGACTAGGGAACTTAAGAGGGCTAGTTTTGCATCTAAGAGATGATTTCCACTGCAGATGTGGTTTCGGATTATTTCCTTATCCACACATACACAAACAGACATACTGGTAAAATAAGCATAATTTTTTTCTACTTCCAACTGGGCAAAGAAAGTCAGAGTGCTGGCTTAAAGAAATTGGTGCTATATTTAACCTGAAGAAAGAACTGACAGATAATTAAGATTAATGAATGCTGAGCCTTTCAGATTATTGCTAATCCATTCTCAAAAATGGAATGGTCTGTCCAAATTATGAATTATACGTTCAGAAATTTGATCAAACTTATTTCTGGGCCCTGGCTCCAGAAAGAAATGTTATGAAGCCAGGTTATTTACCACATTAAGAATTTTATTGTTTCAGCAAGGACATACTCATGGTGTAAACAGGTTTAAGGATGCATTTAGAGTGGAGTTGTCAAGAGTGCTTGTCCTGATTTCAGCTGGGATAGAGTTAATTTTCTTCATAGTAGCTAGTATGGGGCTGTATTTTGTTTTTTTGCGGGAAGTGGTGGTGATAATGCAGAGTTATTTTAGTTGTCGCTAAGTAGCACTTACACTGGTCAAGGACTTTTTCAGCTCCCCGTGCTCTGCCGGGTGCACAAGAAGCTGGGAGGGGGCACAGCCAGGACAGCTGACCCCAAATGACCAAAGGGATATCCCATACCATATGACGTCATGCTCAGTATATAAAGCTGGGGGAAGAAGAAGGAAGGGTAGATCGTTCAGAGTGATGGCATTTGTCTTCCCAAGTAACTGTTACACGTGATGGAGCCCTGCTTTCCGGGAGATGGCTGAGCACCCGCCTGCCCATGGGGAGTAGTGATTGAATTCCTTGTTTTGCTTTGCTTCCGCATGCAGCTTTTGCTTTACTTATTAAACTGTCTTTATCTCAACCCATGAGTTACCTCCCTTTCACTCTTCTGATTCTCTCCCCCATCCCATCCAGGGTGGGGAGTGAGCAAGTGGCTGCGTGGTGCTTGGATGCTGACTGGGGCTAAACACGACAGTGTTCCACATTGTTCCTGACTTTCACATAATGTAGAAAGGTAAAGTTTGCATTGAATTCCAGAGATAGGTTTAAGCCAATAGTAAGTACTTAGAAATCTCAGCACTAAAATGTGATAAGTGTTAAAAATAAAAAGTTCGGTCTAAAATGAGATTTCTTTGAGAGTTACTATAATTTGAATTACTATAATAATTTGAATTTTACACCTTCCAGTTATTTTCAAAATTCACCTGAATTATTCTCATCACACTTCTTATCAATCTTATTATGAAGTCATAGGAACAGATTAATTTCCATAAATTCAAATGCTTTCTACCTCACTTTAATATTGAATAGCATCTGGTTATCTAAGCCTAGATCTGTACTTCTAAATTAAAAGAGGCCATGTTCTTCAGCTATAAGACTAAATGGCATAAAAACACTCAGTCCAGAACAGTTTAGGATAAATATTTCCTCCTCTACAAACAAGTAGCCATACTACTGGCTGAAAACAGTGCCTATATCAGTCATTGTCAGTGAAGTGATTAGGAATAAGGTAAAACTATAGGAAAAAAAAAAATATGTTCAACCATACAGGGTTGTTTCTGCCCATTACAAAATGATCATCTCTGAAAAGACTTGACTCAACTTCAGTGCTCAATCAGCTGTGTATGAACATGAGACCCTTCATGCTGTAGAGGCTGCACTCTGGCCATGCTTAAAGACTGAATTTACATGCTTACAGTATTTGAATGATGTCTGTGGGCTTACATTTGCATAATTTAGACATACCAGGGGAAATTTCACCATTTAGGTCAGGCTTATGATATACCTGTTCTGAAAACATGTCCAGGAAGACCGTACTATGAGACCATGTATATAAGTATAGGAGACCATACTGAGTCCCATGATTCTCTGGCTGGACCCCCACCCTGCCTTGAAATTCAAGCAAATTAGCCAAATTAGTTTAGTAATCAGCAATGTCTCCTCCTGATTATGCTTGCATTTTGGATGGTAGAATCTTTTGAACAAGGACTATATTTGTTTTGTCCTCTAAAATGTCAATTTTAGGTCAATGAAAAGACTTTAAATGACTAAACAGCTTTTTAGATCAAATCTACTGCCAAGTACACTGTCCATGCTTTGTTATAATCATGAAAAAGATCAAAAAGGCAATCTTATCCAGTGGATGCTCAAGCAAATAACAGAGCACTCATTCCTGATACTATAATAGTCACTACATGAAGTTAAAAGTAATCCATATTTATCAGATTAATAGGATTTTTTTTAGGATATTTAGATCCCAATTAAGAAAACCTTTGCCTTTATTAATATTAATAGTTATTTTTTTTTATGTTATCTTTTCTTTTAAGTGTTAAGTCTAGCCTCTGTGGTTAACCATCCAATTATTTCCTCTTATTATTGATAACACTGCTCTTAATTCAACATTACTGCTCAGTAACAATCTGTAACATTCAAATCTACACAGTGCATTAGAAACAAAATGCATGCACATTCTTTTTTAGGTTAATTTTTATACAAAAAAATACTTCTGTCAGCAGGAAAGAAGCTTTATTTAAGCTTTCGTCTCTCCCATGTGTGCTTCTCAAAGGAGAAGAATGGGTTATTTATTTGAAAGACAGAGGTAGTATTGGAAGACTTGACTATTACTCTTTCCTTCAGCTTCTATATGGCAATAAAAATTACTTCTAATGTCTTTGACGTTTCTCTGTGTAGTTTCAGTATCTTTGGTACTTTAGGGAATATCTTCCTAGTTGCGTGCAAACTCTTTTGTTGTATGCAGAGAAAGGTAATGTGATTTGCCTTTGGTAATCTTTCCCTTTATGCTTCTAGGCATAAATTATTTTGATAGAGTTAACTGCACATCATTTAAAGAAAATATTCTGCTGTGACACTTTTGTTTCACACAGTATATTACTGCACAAATTATTTAGCCTATTCAATTAAGTTATCACAGCATGCCATACAAAGTAAATATATTCAAAATAAAAATCTAAAAAACCCTTTACACAGAGATTTCATATTCTAACTCAATAATGTAGGCAATTGTGCATCATTAAATGGATGACTGAATAGCTACATGTTTAAAAGAAACTTAAATTCAGAATGTGATATTCATAACTAGAGATTTGGTAGGAGATCATTTTACAAATTAGGCTAATGGAGTATAAAAGTGAATGCCTTGTCTTCAGAGAAGTCTAGATCAGGAGTATTAATAGGGAAGGGGGGAAAAAGACTGACTTGTAGTGAAAGGAAAATGTTTAGGGTCTTTGCCACTAAGGATGGGCTATGCCTAATAGATATACACAGGTAATTATTGAAATCAAAGAGAAAAATATCATGTCTCAATTTCTTACCATATCTTATCATCCCTTAATTTCAATAATCTAATAAATAAGCATTTAAAATTGTAGTGAAAATACTGTATAAATTAGCACACTTTTCCATGTCAAATAATCAGTAATTCTTCTGATGTGCTTTAGTAGGAGAGAATGTTTGTATGGATAATGAAAATTCTGTGGTGAAAGATTATTTAAAGCTTGAAGAATTTACTTTTTTTTTCCCCCTACTAAAATACTGGAAAATAAACTACACAAGTAATTTCATCCTTCTGAAAAGCAGGACATGCCAAGTCATTAAGACTATAAACAAATGTTTCAGATATCATGGTAGACTTTTTTTAAAAAAACAAGTATTAATTCATGCTCCAAAACTATCTAAAAAATGTACTAATGGGGAATAGCGTACACTGCCACAACCTGCAACTGACATTTGCTGTGAATAAAGAGTCAGCACACACAGAGTCACAACAGTATCAGAAGCAGAGATAAAAAAAATCCTGTGTTGGCAAAAGACTGGATAGCTAATTCACTTGTACCTTCCACAGCAGAAAACATGCTAGAAAATGCCTCTTCATCACAGTATTTAGGGTGAAATCTATCTTCCTTGCTTTTAAGGTCTGATGATAGGAGGAAAACTCCAGGAAAAGGTAATTCTTTCCATTAACTATAAAAGAAATTATGTCTTTATACAGAACTCATCTCCAGCATGAAAAGGACTTCTTCCAAATTTCAAGAATAAACTGATATTGTTATTCATAGCACTAACTGGTCTTCAAACTGGTCAGTGAATTCCAGCAGCATACTTCCAAAACTGCTCTGAAATAATCTTACCTATCCTCTACTTCAGTCTTACCAAAGTCTGTACTCCAACTGGATTATATATTCCTGCCAAGAAGAAAACAGTTGACTGCCTCATCCACAAAAACTGCAACCACACTAGATCTTTGGGGGCTTATTCTGTAATTTTTAACTGTGTCTATATAAGTAACTTGGAATTGGGAAGAAATTGTTTTTTTAAAAACAAAATTTTTCTGTTCCTGCACTTCTGAATAAAAAAGTGTTTATCATTGGTTGAAGTGTGTCATCTTGCCTTCAGTGCTTCATACATTGTACTTTCCTAAGTGGCAGGAAATCTGATGTTTGATTCACCATGGCTTGCTTTAGCCTTTCAAATCTGCCTGACACTGCTTGACACTAATTATCTGGTTGGTCAATGTGTTATCTAGTCACTGAGAATTTTTGATATCTTACTACTTTTAATTGTTTTTCATTAGAAAAATAAAATCTGTCCTGCTGGCATTAAAAGCATTATACCTTTGCCCTCAACTTATGAGGATTTTTTTAAAATCCACAAACTGTGGACACCTGTGTAAACTTCATAAATACCAATAACATGGCAGATTAAGCAATTCTTTGAAAGGGTCTGCTGATGAACATATTACAACTTTTCCCATTAATCTCTCCCAGTCAACTACTCTCTGTCTCCAGGATCCTAACATACTTTTTTACTTCTTTTCAGAATTTTTCTCCATCCTACTAAGACTGTTCAGCATATAATACTTTAAATCCTGAGATGCTTGTGTTCTAAAAGTATCATGTAAGATGATGATATGCATGGAACTGGATCTGAAATATTAATTTTAGATATAGTTGCATCATCAGTTAACCTGGTATGAGTGTAGACTATTAGGAAAAGGAGCTGCTTCTTTCCCTCTTTTCCCCTATTTCACATTTGCTCTGCTTTCTCAGCAATCATGAGGTCGAATGGTGATCAATCAGGGCACCTACCCCAAGACACACAATGCAAAAAACATAGTTACTTATGAAGCAAATCAATTGCCTCTTGATCCTCTCAAGGCCATCCAAATACTCAAATCTGCATAACAAAGGCACTGAGAGCACATAGCTGGGAACGGAAGGGCAAAATAGGAGTGTCTTTTTCAGCAGCAACCATATTAAAGGGAAACAGGCAGTATTGTGAATCTTTTTTTTTTGTTTTTCAAAGATACTGGTTTCAACGTTTTCATCACTTTCATCAAAATCACTTCACTCAGTTAAGCAAACAAGCCCAGAGATTTTATACATGAGTACTCTCACTGAGAAATGTACTGTCAATCGTTGTTTTCTTTTCACTGACAATGGAATGTAGGATCCAAATTATCTCCATACTGTAGGTTAAAATTACTTTTTAAGGGTTGCCTTCTGAACCAACAGAAGAAATCATAGAATCAAAGTATCACAGGATGGTTTGGGTTGGAAGGGATTGTAAATATCATCTAGTTCCAACCCCCCTGCCACAGGCAGGGACACCGTCCACCAGACCAGGTTGCTCAAAGCCCCATCCAACCTAGCTTTGAACACTTCCAGGGATGGGGCACCCATAGCTTCTCTGGACAATCTGTTCCAGTGCCTCACCACCTTCACAAGAAAGAATTTCTTCCTAATATCTAAATCTAAATCTAAATCTACGCTCTTTCAGTTTAAAACTGTTACCCCTCATCTAATTACTACACTCCCTAATAAAGATTCCCTCCCCATCTTTACTGTAGGCCCCTTTAAGTATTGAAAGGCCACTATAAGGTCTCCCCAGAGCCTTCTCTTCTCTAGTCTAAACAACCCCATCTCTCTCAGCCTGTCCTCATAGGGGAGTTGCTCCAACCCCCGATCATCTTCATGGCATTCCTCTGGACACACTCAAGCAGGTCCATGACCTTGTTATGTTGTGGGCCCCAGAGCTGAACACAGCACTCCAGGTGGGGTCTTATGAGAGCAGAGGGGCAGAATCACCTGCCTTGACCTGCTGGCTACACTTCTTTTGAAGCAGCTGGGGATACAACTGGCTTTCTGGGCTGTGAGCGCATATTGCTGGCTCATATTCAGTTTTTCATGCACCAATACCCCCAAGTCCTTCTCTGCAGGGCTGTTCTCAATCCACTCAAATGCCAGCCTGATCTTCTGATGGAGCATCCTACACTTAAATAAGTTGACAAAATTATGTACATATCAAGTTTAAAAAGGACATTCTTTGGCTTCGATAGCTATAAGGTACCATCCACTCATAGTTTCTTTTGGGTACTCCAAATTATTCATGCTCAAAAAATGCTTGAAAGTATTTCAAATGAAGTATAGGATTTGTTTCACTTATCTTTAACAATCCAAATGTTAGGTGTCTGCTCTAGCCATAGAGGCTTGTTTTCTAATCATTAGGGAAAAAAAATATATGCAAGATACTTCATCACATCTTAGACTCTTTTTCTTAGGATTGGATACATGAATTTTCTTAGAAATTCTTTCTGTCCTAGTGATAGAGAAGACCTAGGCAGGCTAGTACAAAGTCTAACTTTTAGATTGCTAAAACTGATAGGGAGAAGTATCTCCTCCACTCAGTCTCTTCAGATCTTCAGTTTTTGTAAATGATTCTCCAGAGGTTGTTTGACAGTTCAACGATTGTCTTATGATCTCTATTTTGAAGATATTTTTTTCATAGATATTTAATATTATTTTTGTGTTACTAATCAAGCCAGGAAATTGCATTTTTAAAGAAAATCTTATCGCATAATTTTCAAGCTATTCACGTCTTTAAAAAATTATATTTTCTTTAGAGACCAAACAGCAGAATAATCTCTTTTCTCTGTTTTTCATAAGCTTGAAGGTACCATATGAAATGCATTACCTTAACACGAACTAGTTCATTATCTCCAGGTGCAAAATGATTGTCTGGCTATATCATTTTCAGTGCCAGTAAGTGAGGTCAAGAAAAGAATATAGTGACATCATAGGATACAGTGACATGACCATATTGGGACTTGCCTTCTCTAAAACTGTGTTTAAATACATTCAAAATGCAATGGTACATGAGAAAGTTATAACATCAGGACAGCTTTGGGTTTATTTTATTCTGTTTCATGCACTGTCCTTTGACAAAGTACACTAGCAGAATGCTGTTCTTCCCAGCAAATAATATAACCAAATATTTTTGCTCTAGATTTCATCACAGATGAAAGTAAAAGGCAGCTGGATAAAGATAACATTTTTTTAATGATCGATAGTAATAAAATTTAACTCAATCCTTGTATTTAAAATGATGAGTAGAAATATTTAAAAACTGTAAGAAAAGGTAGTACACATCAGTATCTTTAAATTAAAAGTTTTGTAACAAGGAACGCTCTTCTTAGTAAAATCACAGGTTAGCATGACATAAAACAAATATAAACCTGGAAATATTTATGGATGGAATTGCCAAATGTATTTTAGTAGCATAATATTAATAGAAAATACTTACCATGTTTGGGGGATTTTCATTCCCGTAATTTTTTTATTTGGATTTCTGAAGTAGCTGCCAAAATTGCTCTAAGTTACCTAACTGTTTGACTGCTATGGTGTATATTGTTGCAGTTCCCCATTATCTAAATGCCTTTAGATTAGGAACCCTAAAGCTTCTAGACTCCCATAGCCAACTGGCTCCCCTGTTTTCTTGCTCTTTGCTCAGCCAGCACTGAACTCCTAATTAAAAAGGCAGTCTTAAAGCTCTCTGACTTGTGCTCTGGGAAAAAGTAAATAATAGGATACCCGGTTTCCAAGTTCCAGGCTCTCAGCTCTGTTTTACAAAGTCTGTGATTTATACATCCACTGGGAATAGCTCAGCTCCCTAGGCAAGCTTCAGTAAACTAGACTTCCAGGTATTCTGAGACCCACAGCTGCTTCTGTGGTGAGAGCTGAGGAAAAATAGATTCTATTAATTCAGCAATTAGAGGTAAGCAGCCATAAAATTCTCAAAAGTCACACCAAGTCCTGTCATCAGTTACTAGTGCTCCTCAAATAGGTGGTTGTGCTGTAGTGTGGCAAGTGGGTTAAGAATTCCAATTAGCCTGTGTTATCTAACACCCTCATACTTTCAGATAAACTGCTATATGGTTGTAGTTCCAGAAATATTTTCAGATTCAATTCTTTGTTTTATAAGGGACAAAAAAAAAAACCAACCAACCCCAAAACAAACAAAAAACCCTAAAACCCCACATGATTTATGTGTAAATACAGTTGAGTTTCCTAAGGATGGCAGATCTTGGCTCAAAAAGGTCCTAAGGGTTTGTGAGCACAAATTGCGTTAAGTGTGTTCAGTCACTTTTTTTGTCTCTTAGGCTATAAAAAAAGGTTGGTGTCAAAGGCCATGTTTTCTCTCTTCCTTGCCCTTTCTATCCTTGAGAGAGTTTGCCTGTGCTGTTCTTAAAAAATTAAGATCTGTTTTTAACATGTTAGATCAGGCAGGATCATTTCCACTGACTATTTTTTTATTTCTTTCCAAATGAATGTCTTACATCTTCTATAAGTGCATCTGAAAAGACAATTAAGCTCTATACAGGAGAGAGCGAAGTTAAATGGAATGTGAAAAGGAAAATAAAAAGTTAAAAATAAATATAGAAATTCCAACTAATTCCATAATATCTTTTGTTTCTTGTAAGTAAAAAAAATAATTGAAACAGTTTAATGAAAGTTTATGACTGAAGCTAAAGCAGTTGATAAATTGATAGATCTCATATTAATGGAGGTTAGGAGGCAGAAGTTACAGTATGTGAGATGGCAGTAAGTCTCTATATTTAAAGAACTTCACTGAGTGACTTGCCAAAACCATCCAAAAACCTTAGAATATGATTCAGATGACCAGACATCAGGAATTAGATTCTTTTGTCAACAGCTTACATGAATCTAGTGCCATCTGGGAACTCTTACAGTGCTCTGCCTACCTTCCATTTGTCACTCCAGAAGGGCCTGAATATCTCATGGGTTGTATATTGTCTCTGTCAACTCCATCAAAATGTCTGACATACCTTAGGACATTTAAGATTGCTAGATGCTTGTATGGACTTGGGTCCTCAGTGTCTACTTTATGGTGAGCTGAATTTCTCACAAGGTTACATTGGTAGTATTGACTGTGGCCAGGATTAATTTAGTAAACATACATTTTTAGTGGTATTTTTAGGAGTTGTGGAGTACCTACTAGTCTTCAGATGCCCCATTAAAAATTAAGTCCTGTTTTATAATTCCAGGACCATGGAAGTATCTTGAGTACTCTACATGATCTCAAAGAGCATGGACATCTATATTTAGATGTAGATTTATCTATATCCGATTGCAGTCAATTGATTTAAATAGTATATTAGATCCTTAGTTGAAATGATCACACCTACATTTAGACATCTATGTTTAGTTATCTTAATTTCAAGGTGAATCAATATATCTTAATTTTCTTCTTTACAAATACAGTTTTACTTGGCATTAGATGTTTTGAACTTAATAGTTTATAAGCTATTTGGCATTAGATGCTTTGAACTTAATAGTTTATAAGCTATTTTCAGCTGTTTTAAGTTAGAATTAAAAACAAGCAATAATTGTGGACATTGTCACTCTAAACATTCAAAATCTGCACAGGAAACAAGAGCTTCAGAATTTTACCCTAGTAATCTTAACCTTCGACTGAATCTCAACTGAATATTTTGAAAAATATAGAATCATAGAATCATTAAGGTTGGAAAAGACCTCTAGGATCATCAAGTCCAACCATCAATCAACACCACCCTGCCTCCTAAATCATGTCCCATAGTCCCAACACCTCCAGGGATGGTGACTCCACCACCTGTCTGGGAAGCCTGTTCCAATGCCTGGCCACTTTTTCATTAAAGAATTTTTTTCCTAATATCCAATCTAAACCTCCCCTGACGTAGCTTGAGGCTGTTTCCTCTCATTCTATTGCTAGTAAATTGGGAGAAGAGACCAACATCAACCTCACTACAACCTCCTTTCAGGTAGTGGTAGAGAGTGATAAGGTCTCCACTCAGCCTCCTCTTCTCCAGGCTAAATAACCTCAGTTCCCTCAACCTCTCTTCATGCACCTCTCCATAGGCATAATACTATATAGACTTGCAACACATTTACTCTTATATGAAATAATGTTTTGTACACTTTCAGATATGACTGCCTTCCACAGATTCATCAGGGCATCCTGATTCATCCTCAAACAAAATGCTTACTAACACTTAATCTGTCTCACTGGTGAGCACTAGCCATGTATAGTAGTCATGGTACTTCATTCATAATTCCACTTTGTTCCACGGAACTCTTTTTTTTTTTTTTTTCTTCCCTATCTTTGACCACTGCGGTCATTCTTTTACACCATCCATCTTTTTTTTTTTCTTTTTTTGTTTTAATTGAAAAGCAATTAATTTCCTCTTTACTCTTAGGAAGCTATTTATCAGTATTTATTACTCCTAGATTTTAATAATGTAATGAACATTCTATTCTTTGCAGTATGGTGTGGTTTTGGCTATTTTTTTTCATACTGCTAATTCAATATAAGCTTTAAGAATGGAGTCAGGAAAATATCTTGGGTTTTTAATGAAATAATAGGTGCTGAATGCAATGGGACTCATGATTTTCTTCATTTGGTTATATATCCCAAAAATTTCTGTAACAAATTGATATTTACTAATTTTTAAATGGGTCTTTATTATTGTTATTAGTGCAATTACACAACCATAAGAATTCATGGTATATTTCCAAACTGACTTAGCTATCTTAGCTGCTTTTCTTTCCACGTAAGAAAACATGTAAATTCTGAGTGTGAATCCTCTTGTGAATGAAGCGAGTACCTGAAGGCAAAATTGCATCTCTTTCAATGTCCATTCTTTTCTGTGTGAAAATATCAGGAATTTGGCTGTTTGATAAAGTGTCTCTGAATGAAAGTCAATGATACAAGACTTATCCCAGCATCCCAGGAGAGATTGTTATGAGGTCTGTGCCTATCTTCCTTAAAAAGATCTTCAAACCAGTCACACATATGTTATAGCAAGATAACCCCAACTGGGAAGTTACATACATATTCCTGAAGCAATCTTTGTATCTATCATTATTCAAGACAAGTTGCCAGAACTTTTACAGCCTCCCTTCACTAATGTACCTAGTGAAAACAGGAATGGAGTGTTTAGACAAGAGACATTCCGTTACCAACAGCATGTTTGGAGATGGTTCTCACACCACCATTCTGAACATCTTACCAGTAAAGAGGACATGACTTAGACCTTCTGTAGCTTAGAGCTAGAGTACTATTCCCATTTAGCTTCCTACTAATTTTCTTATTACTTCCAGAAGAAAAAAATTTACCGTTACTTATAATCATAATACGCACTGAAATTTGAAACACAATACTGCATTCTTAAGTTTATTTGTTAGAAATGCTCCAAATAATTAAAGTTGAATTAATGTTAGAAATTTGTATGACATCTTCACTAATTCCAAAAGAACTCTTCTGGATTAATGACAATACAGTAAATATCAAAAGAATTAATAATGATTAGGCTATCATTTTAAAGTGCCATCCTTACTTAAACAACCAGCAATTTTCATATATTTTTAGCAAGTTTCTGTGGCAGGCCTTTATAAGAAGTTACAAATCATCATTATTTCTTTTCATATTCATGTGCTAACATTAATCAGGGTAGCTACTTATGCATATGTGTAGATAGCAATGCAGTAGTGGATCTCCTAGAATTACAGACTAATTGAGTGTCAAGTGTTATTACAGCAGGCATTCTTTTGAGATTTTTCTCTGATGTTCATGCTTTGCTTTTTTTGTTTATTTATTTTTAAACCTCTTTTTTTTTCTCCATTTTATTCTGTTTTTTTATTTGAAAGAAAAGGCACAAAATATCAAATGATTGTCTTTAGGAGAAAACTTGTATATGTGTTAAAACCTATCAAACTAAAAGCAAATCAGCTTTCAGAGAATTGAGTGCTTTTAAGTGCCCAGTCTCAAATATCCTGAGGATAATCCGAAGGAGGTGAGGGCTCCACTGCTTAGCATTTTCAAAATCTTAGTAACAGCCAAGGTATTTCAAGCTGGTTACCCAAAAATGTAGGACATCTTGAATATTTGCAGAGTGGAAAGTAGTCAAGCACACTCCCTGACAACTTTATAAGTTTTGTTTCATGACAGCTAATGCTCTCCAGACACTGCTTAGGAACAGAATGGGAGATAGCCATGGTTGAGCCATATTGTTCCCAGGTGTCAGAAGAGAAGTAATTCTATTTAAGGGGAGAAGAGAGTTAAACTGTAGGCAGCAATTAGAGAGAAATGATCTGCCACTTGTCTTCAGGAGCAGATAAAAGGTTCTTCTGTATTTTATCTTCTACTATGAATGTAGCCATTACAAACGGCTGCAAATCCGTAGAACTATGAACAGTATTTATTTAGTCTATTCACCCTTCTTCATGCCTGCAGTATATCTTAGGATATGTCATGTTGATATTGCCTAAGTTCTTAAAGAGATTTGGAATTCTGTTTTTCAATTACAAGAGAAAAGTTATAAAACATAGAATCAAACCCACAGCTTTCAGGTATTTTTTTTTTGTGTATGTAGACAGTAGTATCTCTTGCCAGAGCTAAATGATTTACACAGCATGTTAGACACAATATTTTGAGCAAGTTGTTAACTATTCAAAATATGATGAAAAAGTGAAGATACAAATCCTAAGTAAATTCAGAATTTTTTGGCTCTCCTAGCTATTTAACAATGACATGAACTGAAATGGCAACCACAAACCTTTATAGCTAAAGAACTTTCAGCTATTTTTACTATTGCTGTTAAAATAAAAGTGTACTGTCAGTCTTGCAATAAATCAGTGTATCATCAATTTAGCAATACTTATTCCCTCCATGGATTATGACCTTTGCTTATCTCAGGCTCAGTAAGTCAACAGCAAAACCTGCCAAGCTCACCTTGATTTCTCGCCTCCAAGAGCAAATGGAGTTTTTCAGAAAATTAAGTAATTAAAAGCAAATAGTGAAACCACACTGTAGGTTTTTTTGGCTTTTTTATTTTTCATGAATTGCACTGTTAATTCCGCTTGTATATCTGGTACATCATAACAATAAATTTTTCCTCTCCTTGTGGTTTTCCATTTTGACATGGGTGACAAAGCTATGATTCTCACAGCACCTTCTCTGAAGGTTGTGGTCTGTCTCTTGTGGCATGTCACTTTGAAGTCTCCTGTGGCATTTGGCTCTCTGATACTATTTCAGAGAAGAAATGGTACACTTGCTTGGTAACTTCACTGCAACATATGTCTATATGATCCATTGAGAATAAAGCATCCATTGCTATTCTCCTTTGCTGAAAGAAACCAGCACGTATAAATGCAAACAAAATAGAGTAAGAGAACAGTAAAATGTACTGCCTGAAAGATTTCAGTAACACATATTTCCTTCAGCAGTATCACTCTTGGATTTTTTAAAACGCATGCCTGAACAAATTTTAACTATAATTTCTAAATAAAATGTCAAAACATGGCAGGTCATTAGAGATAGTTTTTAATTTTGTCTGAATTGGAACTGCAGCCTTAAATTTTACAAAAGCTTAGTGAAAATCCTGACAATTCCAAGAGAAAACATTTAAATGAAAAATTCCTGCTCATCTCTAGTACCCAGCTAACCACTATTCATTTTCATGTTTCGTTCATATGAGAACTAAAATTAACCTGCAACAGCTGAAGAAGAGGAAATAGAATGAAAACACTTTAAATACCCCTTCTAAATCTGTGTTAAAGGAGACAGAAGAGGCAGAAAATGTGCAGAAAAGATTAAGATAATTTATGTATAAAAGAATAAAAGACACTGAGAAGATTAAATTTAGTCTTTTCTGGCAGTTTCATAGCAACAAGTTAGATCGAAAAGGCCTATTAGATTATTTATTTAATCTCTCTGTCATGGCAGGATTTTCTCCAACTGTATTTTTCCTGTGCTTTGTCCTGTCTAGTGTTGAAAATGCCAGATGATGAATCTTCTACCACTACCCTTAGGAGACTATTCCAAAACGTAATACATCTCCCTGTCGGGATATCTACTGATACTCAGTCTAAACTTTCCATTTGTCATTGTGTTGGTTTTGGCTGGGATAGTGTTAATTTTTTTTCACTGTAGCTAGTATGGGGCTGTGTTTCGGATTTGTGCTGAAAACAATGTTGATAACACAGGGATGTTTTAGTTACTGCTGAGCAGTGCTCACACAGACCCAAGGCCTTTTCCTGCTTCTCACACCACCCCACCAGCAAGCAGGCTGGGGGTGCACAAGAAGTTGGGAGGGGACACAGCCAGGACAGCTGACCCCAACTGCCCAAAGGGATATTCCACAACTTATGACATCATGCTGAGCATATAAAGCTGAGGGAGAAGAAGAAGGAAGGGGGAGGACTTTTGGAGTGACTGTAGTTGTCTTCCTAAGTAACCATTATGTATGATGGAGCCCTGTTTTCCTGGAGATGGCTGAACACCTGCCTGCCAATGGGAATCATAGAATCATAGAATGGTTTAGGCTGGAAGGGACCTTTAAAGGTCATCTAGTCCAAGGGAAGTAGTGAATGATTTCTTTGTTTTGCTTTGCTTGTGTGCGCAGCCTTTCCTTGACTTGTTAAAACATCTTTATCTCAACCCATGAGTTTTCTCACTTTTCCAATTCTCTCCCCCACCCCACTGGGGGTGGGTATTGAGCGAGAATATGTGTGGTGCTTAGCTGATGGCTGGGGTTAAACCACAACAGATAGTCTCACCTCATTAATTCTAGGGTAGCCTGTTTTCTGTAAAATAATTTGTCTCTTTTTCTCTCCCTCTCTGTCTCATTGTCTCTCTTATCCTCCTTAGTTACTGTTTAGCTAAAATCTTTTATTTTTAGCTCTATTCATTATTACTCTGAAGTAATTTCCTCCAGCTCCCAATATCACTTTTTCTTCTTTTCCCTGACTTCTGCCAAATTGTTGTTATTTTCTTGGTAACATGATATCTAAATTTTTCTGGTAAGACAGAAAACTATAAACCAGTAGAGGTTTAACCATAGATATCCTGCTTTCTAGCTATCTTTATACCTAATAAAATTTGCTTTAAACTGTCACCTTTCAGCAATTAGGCAAAGGAGGAGAGCCATGATACTGCAGGATATGCAATTTATAGGAAATGCAAAGCCAATGTAGAAAAATAAGGAAGACATTACATAAAGATTAAAATATTTAATTTTGATATTGTCAGCTCGATCAAATCTAAATCCCTTCTTAAAAGTCTTTGTAAAAAAAGAAAGAATCTTACAGAAACACTAGGAGGAAGTTTACATGGAAACTGGAGTTTATTTTAAAATAATCTACAAAAATGTTACTTATGAATGTCTTGCAATTCATAGTTTTACTTTCATCATAAATTAATATGAAAGAGTATGTTTATGACTTTTCATACCTAGATATACATGTAAAAGGTGTATAAAGTGAAAAGTTACACTTGAGATCATCAACTTTTCAATGGTAGCTTCTTTCCATGTTGATGAGTCTTCTTTTTCTATAAAAATTCCTGCCATATTACATTTTCAATGATCCTGTATGTGTGATAAAACTATAACCTAAAACTAAGCTACAGAGAATAGATGTGCCTAAAGCTAATATAGCTGGTTTATTTAAATGTTCTGTTTTAATCAGATTAAAGATAAATTATCCTTCTAGAAAGGAATTCATAAATACTTTCATACATTTGAAATAATCCTACTAGATTTAACATATTTTGATGAATTATGTATTGTCACTGTACAGCAGTGGACATCTAAACCAGCTGAACTGCATATCTGTGAAATGGCTGAACTGTAAAATGAAGACATAAAAGAACTTTCTCAGATAGGGTAGAAACACTGCTGTGAAATGTGGATCAAAATTAGAGGCTGTCACTTAATAATGAAGCCAACAATTTAAAATTCTGGACAGCAGTTCAGACTGCTGGTTCTTTATATAGTCTTAAGCAGCTGTTAATACGAGGATTTCTGAGCCTAGGTGGAGGAAAGGTTTTGATAATGACATGACTAAACTCAATGAGCACAATGAGGACATCTAACTTTAACACCAACAGAAGTGTTTCCATGTTCTGCTGTATTGAAGAGCATAGTCGTTTTCAGTAACACTCAGCTCATTTAACTCAATGAAAGAAAGTCTGATAGTGATCTAATCCCATTACTTTCTTTCCATGGAGTGGATTAGAGACTGTGAAGGGTTCTTGAGGGGTTTTTGTGTGGTTTATTTTAAGTGATACCTTGAAGTGCAGGAAAGGAACATTTTCTCTTTTTTTAATACATTGTGGTATTTTAGTAGTATAATACTGCTGAAACTGTTCATATTGGAAACAATACATTAAGACAGGGGAATTACTAGAAATTGTCTTGTTTAAACTGACTGTAGAGATGTAGGCATGCACACTGACATCCATGGTATTTCTCCGCATCAAAATTTTGGCTTAAAAATTAACTTCTGAAGGGACATTTGACCTTAACATACTAATTGATTTTAGCACTCTTTTCCCTATTGTTTTTTGTTTTATGTTTTATCTTTCTTCTTTTATTATTTCCTTGGTGGTTCAGGTGAAAAAAAGGCTTTGACTTTAATTTCTCATTTAGTGATATTAGAAGCTGTGAAATTCCATGAGAACAGAAATCTCCATCTTGAAATCCAAGTTCAGTTCAGGCTGCCTATTTCAGGCCGCCATCTCAGCCTCTCCAGTACCTTGAAAGTAGGCACCAGGCAGTGGTTGGGTGATTGAGAGAGTAAGTTACAAAATGTTCCAACTAATTCCAAATGCCATATTTTCTGCCATCTGATTGTTCTGAAGAGGCTAATGCATATTACTTTCTGAGTCCAGGTTTTACCTCTTCACTGTAGATGTTGTGACATGAGATGACAGGTCCTACTTCCCCTGCCTCTCCTATTTTTTTACATTATTGAAACAAAGGATATTCATTAAAGTTGTAGCTGAATGTAAAAGATAATTGTATCTCAGGATCACTGTTGAAAAGTATATGTTTTAGTCGTCAGTCAGAAGTTTTCTTCTCTAACAATTTGCTGCCACTGCTACATACTTTTGCTTTTTATTTTCTAAACAAAATTGAAATAGGGAGCAGAATTTTTTAGATGGCATAAAATAATGCTTAGGTCACCTAAATAACAGGTCTTACTGACCATCTCAAGTACTGTGATGTGATCAAGCTGGGATGTGCTACTCTCAAATCAACCTTTTTTGATATAAAATTATGGTCTATACTACTAATCTTACCTTCTTCAGTACATATATATTTTTTCCATCTCACTTTTGTTTGTTCCTCCTTTGTGTTTCCAGTTCAATTACATGCTTTACTCTATGATATATGCTTATGTCGCATGGAGTTCTGGAAAAAACGCTTTACACTGTGATAATTTCTGATTTCTACTTGTTTCTTGTATGGCTATGGGAAGCCATAATTTGGCTTTTGTTAAATCTGAAGGCTTCTTTTTCGACACTGGTTTTGCTTTAAGTAGTTTCACTTTACCTTTCTCCTAACTGGTCTAAAAATGATGGCCCAGCTGTTCACTTCTGCCATCTATAGATTAAGCTTTGAGTAAGTCTATACAGAGAACTGACCTACACTTAAAAGTGATTTAGTGGCTCAGTTGTCTAAAAATGAAACTGTAAATGGCTACAGTAATTTCTTAGAGACAAAGGAATGGAAATACCTGCTACCGAGAAACTGGAGAAAGGTTCTCCATTATCTTATTTTAAATATTTAGTTTCAAAATGACACTTTTCACCTGCACAGAAGTAAACACAAATTCTTGTAAATTGTTTGACCACCTTCTCTATGTAATAATATTTAATCCTTCGTAAGAGAATGTCACACTGGATTATGTTGTCTTTGCTAATCAAACGCAAATGTCATGACTGCAGCACATCTTTTTCAGATTACTTAATAAATCAAAAGAGTTTGATATTTCAGCAGGTTCTGCACTCCAAACATTTTTTTTAAGTAGTAATACAGAAAATGATGAAACATTTACTAGGAAAACTAGAATAATGAAACCTCAAGCCTTTTATTTTGTTTTCTTCCCCCTTCCACCCCACCCCATGTTTCACTGAAAACTTAGCAAAAAGAAAATTTTTTATGTTTGCGTTTTGCCAGGCTTTATAAAAAGTTGTTAGTGTGGCATGTGGAATATTCTATAACTGACATTAAGAATAGGAAAATCTGTAGGTCATATGTGCTGGTTTTGGCTGAGAATGGGTTAATTCTCCTCACTGTGGGGGTCGACTACCTTTCCAGCTTCCCGCGCTCTGCCGCGTGGCTGGGGGGGGCTGGGAGGGGCAGGGCCGTGGTGGGGGCGGCTGACCCCGACTGGCCAATGGCAGGTTCATTCTATACCACGTGACACCACGACCAGTATATTGAGGGGGGGCAGTTGCGGCTCGGGGGCGGCTCGGCATCGGGTCGGTGGGCGGCTGCGTCGCGTGCGGTTTGTTTCGGTGGTTCGTTCCCCCTCTCCCCTCCCCTCCCTTCCTCCTCCCCCAGGGCTTTGCGCCTCTCGTTGTTCTCCTTTACATTGCATTTCTATTGTTGTTTCTAATAATTTTAATTATTAAACTGTTCTTATCCCAACCCACGAGCGTTACCCTTCTGATTCTCTCCCCCATCTACCGGTGGGGGAGTGAGCGAGCGGCTGTGTGGGGCTGAGCTGCCAGCTAAACCACAACATCATAAGAGGTGCATTTTATAGCTAAGGCAGGTTTTACTACTTCTTTGCAACCACTTATCTTTGCAACCACTAATCTTTTTCAACTTTTCTCATCTTTTTCTCAGAAATCTATTCCAATTTCCTCCATGTTTCCATTTCTTAAACTATGCTAATGTTTGGTCTTCTCTACAGTCCCGACACACAAGACTGTTCATTCTAACTACTTTTACATTGTTTAGAAAAGCTAAAAAGTAGACCAAAACTTGCTATTTCCATACAACTGTATATTTTTATGGCTGCCTTTACATGACATTCTTTTATCAATCCAACTCTTCCTCTACCATTCCATTGTTTTTTTAAAAAGTGAACTCTTAAAATTTCATGCATTTCTCCTTAAAATGACAGATTACTTTTAAATTAAAAATAATTCAGGTTTCTTTTGCCCCCAGTTTTTTCTTGTTGAGCACTACTCAGATGTGCCTAGGTTTCTATGTGTAGATTTCAGTGTGCTTCATTTAGAACAGGTTGTGTCAAGTGTTAAGAAATATTCCTGATATCTATGTGAAGAGGCAATCTCTTAAGACTCCTTAAAGTGATTTTCAGAGACTAAAACAAGGAAATAAAGGGGGAAGAAAGATTACAGTAATCCCATAAAAACTGTACACTAAGGATATACTGCTCTTCTGGAAAAAAAAAATAGATTTCTGTCTCCAAGGCATTTATTAATCCAACATTGTTCATAGACTCAATTATAAAATCTAAAACAGTGCAAAAGGAAAATTATAAAGTGAATAGTCAGTGAAGGAGAAGAAAGCAAGGATGGGAGTTATGAGAAAGAATATGAAACTGTACATTTATAGACAGCCAATAAAAATCTTTCTGCATTGGATGTATTGATCAAGTGTGACATTAATAGGACTTTGTATTTTTTAAAGTATGACCAAGCCCTTGCAACTTAAAAAAAAAAAAAGAGGAGACAGAAAAATTGACAAAATCATCAGAAAGTCAGCACAACAAACCAAAACACAACAATTCTCACTACTGTTTTAATATTATCATTTTGAGGACAAAACATTCAAATCTGTGGTTGCAATAATAAATTTTTTATATATGAGCAAGACACATTTTAATTATTTTCTTTATTAAAAATAATGAACAAAAACCTGAAAACCATGCAGGAAATCTATATCTACATAAACAAACACAGTTATTTTTATATTTTATAAAACTTTATAATTAGGCCAGTAAGGGGAGGTCCCTGTTCTCTAAATACGCAATTTGGGGTTGAGATTAGATAGTGAATTGCTTTGTGCTCTACACCTACAAAAATAGTTCAAGAGCTAAAGTCCAGGTCCTTTACTTTGTGAGAGATAATTAGTTTTATAATTAGAAAATCACAGTCTTTTGTTTTATACTGCAAGATTATAAAATAGTATAAAATAAACAAGACCAAGACAGTGTTTTTGAACAGTCTGAAGAAAATTCTGATGCCATTTAATAAGGACTACAGTGAAGTCTTTTGCAGATGGTGTTAAAACAACCAGATCTTAAATGCTTTGTATTCTACACCTTTCTCAGCAATACTATAATTCTAGATACATTACTTAAGATAGGAGTTTTCAAGTAAAAGGAAATAAATCATATATACTTTGGCTTTAAACTTTTTTGCCTGCATTTGAGGGTCTTAATTGTAACATTATTCCGTTCCAGTGTCTTTCTTCCACCTTGAACAACAATTCTATTGACCTTACTCATGTAAGTAGTGGTCAGCATATTTATAAAGCACTTAAGATACCCTGGTCACAGCACTTACTGTTTGACCATAAAGTATATTAATTTTTAGCAGGATCCTTTACTTTGGGAAAATTATTTTGTGGCTGTATGAACCAGAGAAGCCTAAGCAATCTGAACCCTGGCCAATGTGTGGAAGAGATGACCAAAAGTTGTCTTTTACTCACCAAGATCTACTTTTGTCTATCAGGCAATTCCACTGAGTGAGCAGGCAATTCCACTGTGCTGTAAGTCAAGAAAGCGGGGCAGAAGACCAGCTTGGCTGAACAAGGAACTCCTCACGGAGCTCCAGAGGAAAATGAAATTGTATGATCTCTGGAAGTGATGTCAGGCTTTGCAGGAAGAATACAGAGCTGTATTTATTTTGTGTGGTGAGAAGACACAAAAAGCCAAAGCTCAATTACAGTTGAAACTGGCCAGTGTTGTTTCAGATAACAAGAAGGGCTTTTAAAAGTATGTTAATAGCAAGAGGATGTCTAAAGAAAACATTGGACCGATACATGTTGAAGACGGTCTTCTGACTAATAGGGTTGAAGAAAAAGTGGAGGCATTCAATGCATTTTTTACCTCATTCTTTAATAATATTGATAGATCTTGGTCTGTCTGGTCCCCTGAGTCAGAGAAACATGAGTGTGGGAACAGTGACTTCCTGTTTGTGAACGCTGAAACTGTAAGGGACCAGCTGTATCAGCTCAGTGTTCAAAAGTCAATGGGGCCTGGTAGGATTCATCCCAAAGCACTGAAGGAAATAACGGATGTCATGGCAGGACTCCTCTCGATCACCTAGGTCTTAGGAGTCTGGGGAGGTCCCACTGACTGGAAGCTAGCCAATCTAATTCCAATCTACAAAAGGGGTGTGAGGGAAGACCCAGGGAACTACAGACCTGTTAGTCTAACCTCAGTTTCTGGAAAAATTACAGAGCTGATTATACTGGCTACCGTTGAAAAGCATTTAAAGAATAACGCAATTGTCAGGTACAGTCAACATGGATTCACAAAGGGAAATTCCCATTTAACCAATTTGATATCCTTCTATAATACGATCACCTGCCTAGTGGATGAAGGGAAGGAGGTGGATGTAGTTTTTCTGGATTTTAGTGAGGCTTTTGATACTGTCCCTCACAGCATCCTTCTGCACAGGTTGTCCAACTGTGGGATGAGCGGGTTCATGGTGCGCTGGATGAAGAACTGGCTGAAAAGCAGAGCTTTGTAGCTCAACAGGGTTGTAGCGAATGGGGCTATATCTGGCTGATGACCATTCACCAGTGGTGTTCCTCAGGATTCAATTCTAGTGCCAGTCCTGCTCAATGTATTTATCAACGAACTGGATGCAGAAGTTGAATGCACCGTTTGCAAGTTTGCTGATAATACCAAACTGGTAGGTTCTGTTGACTCTTTTGAGGGGCAAGAGGCTTAGCAGAGGGTTCTGGATAGATTGGCGTTTTGGGCTATGATTAATGGGATTAAATTTAACAAGTCAAAATGCTGGATTCTGCACTTAGGACAGAGTAACACTGGGCACAAGTATAACTTGGGAGAAGAGTGGCTGGAGAGCAGTCCTGCAGAAAGGGATCTGGGGGTGCTGGTTGACAGCAGGCTCAATATGAGTCAGCAGTGTGCCCTGGCAGCCAAAAGGGCAAAAAGCATCCTGGTGTGCATCAAGCACAGCATAACCAGCTGGTTAAAAGAGGTGATTATCCTGCTGTATTCAGCATTGGTGTGGCCTCAACTTGAGTAGTGTGTGGGTCCCACAATTTAAAAAGGATGTGAAGGTCCTTGAATGTGTCCAGAGGAGGGTAAGGAAGCTGGTGAAAGGGCTGGAAGAAATGTGCTATGAGGAACAGTTAAGGACTTTGGGCCTGCCTAGTTTGGAGAAAAGAAGGCTGAGGGGTGACCTCATTGCTCTTTACAGCTTCCTGAGGAAGGGAAGTGGAGAGGAAAGTGCTGGTCCTGGTATCCTCCCTGGTATCCAATGATAGGACGCATGGGAATGGTTCAAAGCTTCACATGGGGAGATTTAGACTGGACATTAGGAAGCATTTCTTTACCAAATGGCTGGTCAAACACTGAACAGGCATTTTAAAGAAGTGGTCGATGCCCCAAGCCTGTCAGTGTTTAAGAGGCATTTGGACAAGGACCTTAATAACATGCTTTAACTTGGTCAGCCCTGAATTGGTCAGGCAGTTGGACTAGATGATTATTGTAGGTCTCTTCCAACTGAAGGAAGTCTATTCTATTCTAGAAGAGACATATTTGAAGAAATGTTTTAATCAAGAATATTTCTGTGGACAATTTGACTAGGTCTAGAATTCATATTTTTCACACATGTATCACTATCAGATTAAGACCTTTTCTCCATCCATACCAATGGCTTTCATTCCATGGTCCATGTTTTATACTGAAGTTAATCATAGCCTTCTTCAGATGCCTGTTTTCAAAGTTAAGCATTATATATTAGAATACCAATATCTAAATATGAAATGAACATGACAGGATTAGTTCCTTAAAGATTCTTTACTATTGAAAATAAGGTATTCTCAATGACAACAGACCCCACAATCTGATGTAATAAACCTAATTCAGTATTAGTAAATATCCCTTAATTTGGCTTGGAGGAGACTACGCCTTAAACGTATGGAGACAAGGCAGAAGAAGAATCTAAGACACTGTTGTTTCTTATGAAAATATCCTAGGGAGGGATCTTAGTAGAATTCAGCAAGATTTGAATGTTTGTTTTAATAATCAGTGATGAACTCAGTGTATTTTAATGAATTAATACTACAGCAGTATTTTGCTCAGAAGTATAACCTGACACTTGTCTGTAGCATTCTTATTGACTTTGAAAATCTAAGACTAACAAATATTTTTTATGTGAAGGATATTCTTTTTCTGTATCTTTTATTCTTTGATGCTCATCCTAAATGTATCTGACATTCATGTGCAATCAGATGATAAAATATACCCTCACATCAATATGAGCGCATATTTTAACCTGGTTAAGTCAGTTTTCAGATTTTTCCTGAGAGGGACACAAGGAGGTCAATTACTTGTCAATTTAGACTGCTACTAACAGACAGTTTTATGAGAAGGAGCATCATCAAAGGCCTGCTTTGTCTCTAGTTAAATTAAATTGATAAATTTATTTTCAGAATATAAACACATTCAGCAGCTCTAAACAAGAGAATGGCCTGATTATAATACCAATAAACATATTGAATGTTATCATACTCCCATTAGACACTAGGAGAATGGTGATAAGTAATAGCGATAAGTTTAGAAATAAAAGCCACCTGAACTGGTCTTTCTTTTTTTTTTTTCCCTTCAGTCTGCCTGGTTTTCAGTCATCTGTTAAGTATTTGTATAGAAAAAAGGGGGGAAAAAAAAAAGTTGCCTCCATTTCTCCATTTTAGATTACCACATCTCATACGTCATCTCCAACCTCCTTTAAAGCAGTATTCTGTAAGGGGAGCTAGGAATCTGAATGAAAAGACGTGAATGAAAAGACAAGTAACTACTCAACTTCAAAAGTCTCTAGATGAGACCCAAGATTTAGTTGTGGTCAAGCTAAAATATGAGATTACTTGCACTACGTTCAGAAATATCACTGTACCTGTGAATGCCATTCAGCCCGGTCAGTCGGCGACGAACGCAGCTGCGACCACGGTCAGCGCCGCGGCCGGGCGCTGGGTCGGGGCGGGCGAGGGGGCTCCCGGGACAAGGGCAGCCCGAGGAAGCGCGGGGCGGCCCGGCAGCTCTCGCGAGGGAGGCTGACGCGGCCTGGCCGTTGCCACGAGCAACCGCGGGAGGTTTAAACGGCCCCAGGGAGCGCGAGCGACCAGGAGCGCTCGAACGGGACGGGCGGCCAGGGCGCGGCGCGGCGCGGCGGTTCGCGCAGGCAGGGCGAGCAGGGAGGGCGAAGCTCTCTAGGCCTCTGCCGGGTTGGTGAGCGCTCGCCGCAGAGCGAATACCAGTGTTATTACGGCAAAAGCTCCAGGGAGGTCTGACGCACCCACCCAGAGGGAGCTGGTAAGGAAGGAGGCTTCAGTACAGGCGGTAGGTTGCAACGAGTGCCCTGACCCTTCTCCTGATGTGAAGGTAAGTACCTGCACAAGGTGTGCACAGGTTGAAGACCTGTTGTGCCAGGTGGCTGAGTTGCAGGAGGCAGTTAGAAGGCTGCACAGTATTGGTAGAACTGAGGCAGAGACGGATAGGTGGTTTCAGAACCACTCTCCTGTAGCAGACACCGCTGAGAAGGAGGCGGCACCTTGGACCCTGGTGACCCGCAGAAGCAGGGCTCTGCCTCAGCCCCCACCTCCCAGTATCACCGCCAACAACAGATTTGTAGGTTTAGTGCCTGCAGCCACCCACGAGCAAGGTCCACAAGGTGCAACTGTACCATCGGCACAGAGTGGATACTGTAAAAAGAAGAAATGAGTTCTTGTAGTGGGTGACTCTCTTAAAAGGCACAGAGGGGCCCATCTGCCGTTCTGACAGGGAGTCACGAGAGGTTTGCTGTCTTCCAGGAGCCAAGATCCGAGGCGTGGCTGAGAGAATGCCACAACTTGCCATAAAGCATAGATTACTGTCCTATGCTACTCTTCCGTGTAGGCACAAATGACGCTGCAAGCCAGAGTCTGGGCAGAACTAGACAAGACTAGAAAGCTCTGGGAAAGCAAGTGAAAAATATTGGTGCCCAGTTATCTTCTCCTCCATACTACCTGATGGAGAGAAATGGGCAACGAGAAATAGGCAAATAATGAAAATCAACTCCTGGTTACGTGGTTGGTGTCACATGAGAGTTTTGGCTTTTATCACAATGGGACGTTCTTCAACATCATTAGGCTGCTAGGGAGGGATGATCTCGACCTGTCTGGGAGGGGCAAGGGAATCTTTGGCAGCAGGCTGGTAAACTTGGTGAGGAGGGCTTTAAACTGAGGAACTCGGGGGGGGGGAGGCAAACTAGCAATGCTAAAGCCATCACACACAATGGGGGAATAAGACAGGACAACCTGCGCAGTGATAAATGTGCCGTAGCAGCCTCATGTGATGGCAACCAGGAGACCAACCACCTCAAGGGTTTGCATGGCTATGGTGGGTCCTCGTACACCCCACCGGGGAAACCTGTGTGCTCAATTACCTATCTGAAATGCCTGTACACCAGCATCAACCGCCCTGATATTTGCTAGAAAAGCAACTCGGCGAGCCATGCATGAGCCAGAAGGTTCCTGCAGAGCATCGAGGACAACATTTTGGTGCAGGTGGTGGAGGAGCCAACGAGGTGAGATGTGCTGCTCGACTTTGTCCTAACAAACAAGGAAGGGCTGGTTGAGGATGTGAGACTTGGGGGTAGCCTTGGCTGCAGTGACCGTGAGATGGTTGAATTTAGGAACCTGCATGGTAGAAGCAGGGCTATGACTCGGGTTACAACCTTGGACTTCAACAGGGCCAACTTTGGCCTCTTCAAAGACCTGCTATGAGGAATCCCATGGATAGGGCTCTGGCAGGCAGGGGGGCACAAGAGAGCTGGACAGTATTCAAGGACTACTTCCTCTGAGCTCAAGATCGGTGCATCCCCAGGAGGAAGAAGTCAGGCAGAGGAGCCAGGAGACATGCATGGATGAGCAAAGAGCTTCTAGAGAAACTCAAATGGAAGAAGGAGGTTCACAGTATGTGGAAAAAGGGACTGGCCACTTGGGAGGAATATAGGAATGTTGTCAGGATGTGCAGAGATGTGACGAGGAAGGCCAAGGCCCACTTGCAACTAAATCTGGCAATGCATGTCAAAGATAACAAGAAGGGCTTCTTTAAATATATCAGTAGTAAAAGGAAGACTGGGGATACAGTGGGCCCACTGCTGAACAAGGAGCGGGCCCTGGCGACACAGGATGCAGAGAAGGCGGAGTTACTCAATGCCTTCTTTGCCTTGGTCTTTACTGCTAAGGCTGGCCCTCAGGCATCTCAGCCCCCAGAAGAGAGAGGAAACTTCTGGAGAAAGGAAGACTTACCATCGGTTGAGAAGGACTGGGTCAGAGATCACCTGTGCAAATTGGATCTTCACAAATCCATGGGTGGGATATACCCGCCAGTGTTGAGGGAGCTGGCAGATGTTCTTGCTGAGCCACTCCTCATCATCTTTGCAAGGCCATGAGGACAGGAGAGGTGCCCGAGGACTGGAGGAAAGCAAATGTCACTCCAATCTTCAAATAGGGCAAGAAGGAGGACCTGGGAAACTATAGGCCAGTCAGTCTCACCTCCATCCCTGGAAAGGTGGTGGAGCAGTTCATCCTGGAGGTCATCTCCAGGCATGTAGAGGAAAAGAAGGTTATCAGAAGTAGTCAACATGGATTCACCAAGTAAAGATCGTGCTTGATCAACCTGATAGCCGTCTATGCTGTGTCAATGAAGGGAGAGCAGTGGATGTTGTCTATCTTGACTTCAGTAAGTCATTCAACACCGTCTCCCATAGCCTCCTCATAGGCAAGCTAAGGAAGTGTGGGTTGGATGAGAGGACAGTGAGGTGGATTGAGAACTGGCTCAACAACAGAACTCAGAGGGTCGTGATCAAAAGTCAGAGTCTGGATGGAGGTCTTTCACTAGCCATGTTCCCCAGAGGTCTGTGCTGGCTCCAGTTGTGTTTGATATATTGATCAATGACATGGACAATTGGATAGAGTGTGACCTCAGCAAGTTTGCTGATGATACCAAGCTGGGAGGAGTGGCTGATACACCAGAAGGCTGTGCTGCCATCCAACAAGACCTGGACAGGCTGGAGAGCTGGGCCGAGGGGAACCTCATATAATTCAACTAGAGCAAGTACGACGTCCTGCACCTGGGGAGGAACAACCCCATGCACCAGTACAGGCTGGGGGCTGAACTACTGTTCAGCTCTGTGCAGCTCTGTTGAGAAGGACCTGGGAGTGCTGGAGGACAACAAGCTGACCATGAGCCAGCACTGTGCCCTTGTGGCCAAGAAGGCCAATGGTGTCCTGGGGTGCATTAAAAGGAGTGTGGCCAGCAGATTGAGACAGGTTATCCTCCCCCTCTACTCTGCCCTAGTGAGACCACATCTGGAGCACTGTGTCCAGTTCTGGGCACCCCAGTTTAAGAAGGATGTGGAACTGCTTGAGCAAGTCCAGCAGAGAGCTACATCGATGATCAGGGGACTGGAGCATCTGCCTTATGGGGAAAGGCTGAGATACTTGGGTTTGTTCAGCCTTCAGAAGAGAAGATGGAGGGGGGATTTCATCAATACCTATAAATATCTAAAGGGTGGGTGTCAGGATGATGGGACTAGGCTCTTTTCAGTGGTGCCCAGAGACAGGACAAGGGGCAATGGGCACAAGTTGGAACACAGGAAATTCCACCTCAATATGAGAAAAGACTTCTTTCCTGTGAGGGTGCCAGAGCAGTGGAACAGGCTGCCCAGGGAGGTTGTGGAGTCTCCTTCCCTGGAGACATTCAAAACCCACCTCGATATGTTCCTGTACCTCCTGCTCTAGGTGTCCCTGCTCAATCAGGGGGTTGGACAGGATGATCTCCAGAGATCCCTTCCAACCACAACTATTCTGTGATTCTGTGACTAAAAAAATAGTATGTTAGTTAAAGATTGGTTTGGCATAGTGAGACCTAGGATTCCCTACCTGGGTCCCTGGATTATTCTAGGTTTTTTTTCCAAGACTTAATGCTGCAAAGTAGTGAGATCTTGTTTGCCAGATCTAGGGAAGTGTTTGATCATTTTGCAGGCATCCATTTGTATTTACAGTTGCAAAGATCTTAATATAAACCTAGAAAGTTGCATCTAACTGCAGGAACAATATGATCTATAATGTTTTCTACAGTCCAACCATCCAATCTTCTACAACAATGAACCAGCAAGAGTAATTCACATCTACTTTCTTGCCCTTTCACTTGTTTCTCTTCCAGTAGAAACAAGTCTAAGCAGACTGGGGATGGAAAAGAAAGTGTCCAGAGACTAACAAATTTCCTTTGAAAAATACTAAGGATCATTTTTTGTTCTAATCACTTGTTTCCTGGAGATTGGAAGCACTCCTGGATCCAATGATTTAGATGTAGATCTGTACACAGTCATCTGCATTGGCTTCAAGAACAATCTGCCATCATTGGAAGTCAGGCTTTCTTGTTTCCTGTCCCATTTTTCTAGAAATCTTCTCTGATTCAAGGGAACTATTACCTCAAGTATGATGAAATTCAAGTGGGTGTAGAGCTGATAATATCCTGTATCACTGTATGAAAAATTCCTCTCTTTCTTGATCCAAATCTAGTGAGCTGAACTCTAGCTTCATCCAGTGAAGTGTATCTATCAGATATGTAACATGTAGAGAACTGCACACCCTAAGGACATGTTAAGTCAGATGCTATGAAAAAAAATAGTGTAAATGGGAGACTGAAAAGATTATAAAAGGGATTTCTGAGGAAGTTTTTGGAGTCTTTATGTGAGACTGAATCTGAGTATACCAGAACCTTGAAATGGTATTTTCCAGTGGAGAGAGGGAGGTGAAGAAACAATATGGAATTGCCTAAAGTAACAGGTTACCAGAGCCATTATATCATTATTACAAGTCAGAAAGAAATGGAGATTTTTAAGGAAAGTTTAGACGAATATGTGACAAAACCTGTTTTTATGTATTTGGTCAGCAGTATGATAAGATGTAATATTTTGAGGTGAGATTCATCTTGTTTAATGTTAGATATCTAAAATACATCAAGCAGTCACCCTGAGGAGAAATATATTTAATGAGATGGAGAAACATATTTATTATTTACCTGATTTTTTTTTTCTTAAAATATAATTCATTATGAGCCTATATTTTATTCTGCTAATAACAGAGGAATTTTAACATATGTAATTCAGATTATGAAATTTTAGACATAAAACATAAGGCAGAGTAAGCCTCCTTCTCTAGGTGACCTTTCAAACTCCCTTCTAGCCCTGTTTTATATTTTTACATTATTTTAAATCAGTTTTCAGGACCAATCAAACTTATATTTTGTCCTTCAATGCAAGTCTATCTGCTTTTCATGACTGCTCGCTATACATAAACTCAGTACAACATATCATTGCACATCATTGCACTTTCAATAGGCTAAAACTGCTGAACCAGATATTTACTCAGTATAAACAACAGCAGCACCCTCAGCTTAGACCCACTAAGAAACCGTCTGCTTTAAAGGATTATAGATTTTCTCAAACATATATTATTCACTGTTAAACCATAGTGTGATTTCACTGTTAGCTATGGTTTGCAGAATATAAGCTCTTTATTTAGATAACAGTTACAAATTAGGGAAAATGAAGCCTGCTGTTGCCTGTCTTGGCTGGAAGAATTTTTCTTTTTAAGCTTAGTGATTTGCCTTCCCAGATAAAGTTTTTAATTATACCTTGCACTTCTTTGAAGCCCATTAGACATCTAGAAATGTAGCATACTGTAAACATAATTATACTTATGAGAAGTAATTAATCTAATGGATTTTCAGTCTACCTCACCTAGTGAACTGCAACCTGTTCCAATTTATTATGCTGTTTCACAGCAGTAGTACAAAGGGGTAAATATTGTCTTTCATAATAATTTTGAGTGTTTATTAAGGAGATTCCCTGCATATATCATACAATTAACTGTAGAAATTTTCTTAGTTTAGAAGACCTCATGACTGCTGATAATAGTAAAGCCATACTTTATTATTTTTGCTAATTAATTCAGTGGTACACAAAACTGAATATCATCCTTACTTATTTAGGCATCAAAAATCTGATCTAACCAACAGGGATCCATCTGTCTGGAACAGACTAAAATATTGTTCCTGGAATACATGGCAAGCTCTTTTTTTTTTTTCTTGGAAAAACAGAGTTTGATATCATATTAAACTATTTTCTTTTTTCTTATCCTAAAGTACTTCATAAATTGCATTCATTTTTCGACTGAAAAGCAAAACATATTTCTGAATCCCAAATTAATAAAGAGCCTATTGTGAAGGATGGTGGGGTGGGGAAGCTGGGAGGGAGTCCAATCTATACATTAGGAAATTTTGAGAGTTTTCAATACAGTAGTTATACGTAATCTTTTTTATAAATAATCTTTTGATTATGTCTAATGTTGCTCATAAACTTAAACACAAACTACTCTGTCAAATGTCTTCTTTATACTTACAGGCAGTGGGGAAAATGTTAAAGAATTCTTTAAATCTCTTGTTTGAACAGTCTTTTTTCCAAATCTGAGGAAGTTCTGGACTTATCTCTTCTCAATTCATTAAGAATTTACACATAAATGTGAAAAGGTTGAAAAATTAAATGCTTTACTTTCCCTTTTTAAGTCAGAACTGTACTTCTATGTGTACAACAGTGATAGTTACTCGATTGTCGAATTAGGTAGGCACAAAATCTTTTTCCTGCTAGTAACTGTACTGTGCAACACTGGAAACTCTGCATTCCCTATCAGTTTCAGTTTCAGCTTTTTATTTTCTTTTGATCCTGTTGTTGCACAGGATTTTGAAGATCTCATGAGTGCCCCTTTCCTTATGCACAGAGACCAAGAGCACAAATGCAGATTGTGCCTTTGCATAAGAAGATGTGTTGTAACTGGATGAGTTGTATTTTAAGCGAACTGCTGACAGAAGAACCCGGAATAAAATTTCATGGAGAAGACTAGCTATGCACCATCTTTCCTTCATTCAGACTGATTTGGCTCACAAAGTTTTGGGGTATGTCTCTATACAAGGACCCTGTGGTGTGCCCCTATTAGTCCAAACAGATTAAGAGATGCTGTTTTTATGGGCTAAGATACACACAGTATTATTTATGTGTGAGTAAATAAACTACTGAAGATTTGTGCCAAACTGAAATAACTTTTTTATTATTTTCTTATCAAAACACAGCAAATCAACCCCAAATTTTTCATCTTTACCTTCATAAATGTTAAAATGCATACACATGGAGCTAAAAAGTAATTTGGAATGTATTTCTTATTATTTTTTAAAAAATTATCATGTAACCATGCATTGGTACATTATGAATAACCAAAGAATGTACTTTTTCAGTAGTGGTTTACATAGGAAGTTGTGTATGATAATTTGGGAGGGTTTGTGTATTATTTCAGAAGAAAAGAACAAAAAAAGATTAATCAGAAGAGAAACATAGCTTTTTAAAAAGGCTTTATGGATATAATTCTATACCAATTGGTCCATGGCACTACTATTAATTGATTTTTCTGGAGCTGGTCTAAAACAAGACATCTTTCAGATTTTATCCCAGTTATTCCTAAAAATTAAATGTCAGCAATACATGATAGCTAAGAATTCTGAAGGAAATAGGACTCAGATGTAAGTTCAGACTCTTTCATTGCTATTTTGACTTAAATTTTCTTAATTTTCTTTATGAAAGACAAGAAAAACACTGCAAAAAATGCATAAGAGAACTAATTTAAATAGAGTGAAGTTACTAATGATGTTTTTTGACTTGCAAGTCAGCAACACCTCCAGTCAGAACTTCCTTGGAGTTTATAATATGTCATAGGCAATAAACCAGAAAGATGACTCCAGTCACCCCTCACACCCTCTCCTACTGTGGTGGAAGAGCACTCAGAAACATGTACCTCATATCCTTGGATGTAGGTCTGAATGGAAGTTTACCCTCCGAGTTGTTCTGTCTTTCGCAGCCTACTTATCTTCCTAAAGAGGAGTAAGTAGGCTTTCCTCTGGCAATTTGTAATCTTTAAATCATGGCTGTCAAGTATGAACTGTCTAGGGTTTTTTAATTCTGGGTTGTTAGGATAAAGTAAAGACTGAAGATGCATCCACACAGGTTATTTCATTTTGCCCATAAAGCATTTTAAGTCTTATTGTTTGGACATACTTGTCCTAGCTACTTTTTACATATTTATGCAGTTTAGAGGTGATTGAACTATTTTTTTTTCTGTTATGGAAGATCAGCTATTCAACCAAATTTCTTCTCTCTAGTAATAATTCTGTTCTATTACTAAACTTCATGAAGGAGTTTTGCTCTGTATTCTGTATTGATTAATTTTTCTCTACTAAATGCGATGCCATCCTTACAAGAGAAAATTATTCCACATGATTGTGCACAAAAGTTTATCCAGTAATTCAGAACTCAGACTTTGTTGAAAGCATGTATTATTAAAAAAAAAAACAAACCACAAAAAAACCCAACAAAACCAAAGGATAAAAATACCTTTAATGAAACCAGTATGCTTACATAAAGACTTTGTGCAAAAAGACTGTAATGTTAATAAAAATAAAGGGACATAAAAGAACTTGTTGGAGGAACAATAAAAAAAGTTTTATGTCTACTCTTAAAAAGTTTCCAAAAGCTTAATCAGATGCATTGCTGTCAGGGGCAATAAACTCTAAATTAACAGCAGTGGCCCTCTTACGGGCAAAAAGGTATCTAGCATACTGTATACTGTTTGCATTCTGTCTCTGGACTCTCTGAAAGATACTAGTGAGTGGCAGGATCTAAGTGAGAAAGGTAATTCAATCTCATTGAAAATTACAACACCTATTATTCAATATAATGACTTTCATTCCCCCATTCTTTCATCACATCCATTAAGGAATTCTGATTATCTCTTTGGAAGATCTATCTAGCACAGAGTTTACTGAAGAAAGTAACCAAATAGTCATAGATTAAACTTCAGAAATACCAAAAAGTGTATTTATCGATGAATACCCCAAAGCTTTAGATTTCTAATGTTCTTTATATACCTCATCAACTTCAAAAGCAAAACTTAACCTTATGAAAGTTTATGGGATTTGTGTTTGGTTTTTCTTTTTTTTTTTGTTTGCTGTTTTAAATTGTGTTGTAAACTCTCTTTGCCTTTGTTTTCACTGTTTTTGAACTTAACCTAGTTTATTTCTTAGTAACTACTTTCTCTAAACAAAATGGACCATATCAAATCTCTTAATCCAATTTCTTTTATGTAAACAGTAGCTAATTTTCCTTGTTTTACTGTAGTTTGATAAGCATAGCTCTTTCCAATGTTGTTGTACCTTGGGGCTATTATCTCTTAAAATATATTGATATGTTTTAAAGTGAAGGTACAACAGGGAGAAGTCAAACGCAAAAGGTAACAGCTCTTTTGTAACAGATCAGTTTAATCAGGTACAGTTTTGATGTTTTAAAATAATAAGAAAAAAGTTCAAGTAATTTAGAAGGTTCCAAGCTATTTCTTGAGAGGAGAATCAAATTGCAGGGTGATATGAAGTGATGCCAGCTCTTGAACTAACACAGACAGGCTTTGGTAGTTGCAATCAGAGGACTTCTGAATCAAGAAAATGAGTATTTGTATTACCAAGACATAATGTGGTTTCACAGTTAGAAGTAATAGCTGACTACCTAGAGGGATGATTATGCAAATTAGAGCAATTTTGTTTTCTGAAAGTAAGGCCTTTTTTTATTATTTTATTTTATTTTAAAGAAAATAATCTCAACTTCACAGACTTCCCGTTGCTCACTGGACATAGATTAGTCACAAAGACAGCTAATGTGAAAGGAAATGTAGAACTCTAATTAATCAGGCATATCTTTGACTGATTTTTAGCACCCTAGAATATGTAAAGTTCATAAATTTCTCTTTTTCAAATATTTTTAACAGCTTCTCTTAAAAGTATCAATAGTGTAATTCTGATACTGTTCCACATACTTTGGAGAAAAAAAAGATAATTGCTCTGGAGCTATATGGGTGACTTAGGAAGCATTGCCTCTTTTTGTTAGCCATTAGCAATCAATGTGAACATGAAAAATGATGGCTTTAGTTCAGCTTGGATGTCTGAAATTGCAATTAAAAAACCCGGACTAAGAAAGGTGTCTTGTGGTAGGTCCAATACCTTCTGAATTAATGTTGTACAACAAACAATATGGCTTTGACATTCCTCATACAGAGGCTCCTTGGCTTCACTGGCTTTAGTGTCTGGTAAAGTGTGTAAAACTGAATGTCCTGTTTTAGAGGCTGGAATCTGTTCCTTTTCCCTTTCTTTTACATTCTGATGACCATTTCTGGACCACAGCTTGAACTCATTTACATTGATTAGAGACTGTATGCTATAACTGCTCTCCAGCTTTGAACCTTTTCACTGCTTTGGATCTGTTGGGCTAAAACACCACCTACAGCTATTGCAATATTAACATGTTTATGTTTAAAGATGTTTCCCATTAAGCTGTAAAGCTAGTAACAATTTTCAAACAGTCCAAGTCATAGACTTTATTTCAGCATGAGTGATTTGTTCCCATTTAGATCAAAGGCAGATTATTCCAAGTAGAAATAAAGTACAGCTATTCTAGAAATGTTTTCATGTGTGTTTGTTCAGGAATAGTTACTCTGGAATAGCTGTTCATGAATAGCTAATTTAGATTGCCTCCTTTTGCTGATTGGTGATAGTGAATACAAAACAGCAGAATTCAAAGGGTCTTTTCATTCATCATTCTCTTGGGGGAAGAGTGGCAATGTGACTTTATGGACTTTGTAAAAGCATTGATTCTTTGGCAAGTTTTATCAAAAAATCTGTTTTATAGCTTTAACGGTCTGTGTGAGGTTATGACAAGATTTTTTCAAGTGCACTAGAAACTTTTAAATCCTTGTCATTCAGTTAACCATTTAAACCTTATTATCAGAGAAATCCATAAATAAAACAAATTATTAAAATTACAATAACTAACGGAGAAAGTATTCTGCATAGCATGTTTTAAATTTTATGTTACTGGGTACAAGATTTGGGAATGTGTGAATAAAGTATGAAAGACTTTTTTTTTTCTTTTTTAGTTACTAACACTTGTTCTTTTTAAGGTAGACTTTAAAATAAACCTCATCCTCTGAGTCTTCTTTAAATCTTTCTTCCTTCTGCTGTCCAACTCCTGATTCTCCCAGGTTCTCTTCAGGCAGGACAGGCTTTGACATAACCAAGAAAAGCTAATTACCACAATCTGCCCTATTAACAGAATGGATAAAAAAGGCACGAAGCAGCCTAGAGCTGATGATCCTATATATGCTGCACAACCCTATATCCAGAAGCCTTGAAGCAAACAATGAGGTCTCCATGAAAAAATGCACCATCTGAACAACTCTGAGCTTCTTAGTTTGCTTTCACAATCACAATTTTACATTAGAAAGGCCCTGATAGGTATTTTTGTGGGACAGTATCTGAGCTGGTTAACATGAAGATGGTTAAAAGGCCTACACTAAGCCTCCCAGCAAGAGCAGTTCCAGGAATGACGCTGGTATATTGAGTCAGGTCTGAGTTATCAGTGTCTGCAGCTCTATATTGTGTCACTGTTTGTATGCCATAATGACAGGGTAAAAAACCTGATGTGCTACATAAGTCAACAGAACTGTACTAAAGTTACCTACTAGAAACTCTTGCCCGTTAGTTCCGTATGAACAGTTCTAAAGTAAGTGTGTTTTCTGCAGCTGTATATCAGAAAACACATATTTTTGCCCATTTATCTGACCTTGTAACTAGCATGTCAGTCTTCCTTTGCTCTTTTAGTCTGAAGTACTTCTATGTGCTGGCAAGTATAAATAACTGGAAAAAAAAAAAACAAGCCTCCCAAAATAAGGAAGACTGTAGAACCCATCAAGAGCAGAAAATCACCAATAATTAGCAATGTTTTAGTTATCTCCTTCTCTGAAGCATTTAGCCATGACAGAATTAATGCTAAGAACATCAAAGCAAAAAGCATCATGATATTACTGGTAATGGTTTCCTTAAAGATGTATATTTTGTTAGAAAAAATGTTTAAAAAGGTGTTTTTACTTAAACATGGATTAAAATATTAAATAGATTTTGTGTGTGTGTGGAAAATTGCTAATCCAGGATAATAAAACAAATTTTCACCTTCACTACATAGATGTAATGCAAAGCATTATGCAATAGTTGTTTGTGTATTCCTCCCTTCCTCCCTTCCTCCCTTCCTCCCTTCCTCTCTCAGATCATTACTGTATTTCCAGAAGGCATCAGGCTAAGAGAGGAGAAAGCATATACCACCTTACAAGAGTCATTGCTGAAAGCTTGGTCAGAAGTAATAAAAGAACCATTACTCAGCACTGTGTCCTGATCATAACCTTCCAGAATATGCAAATTTGCACTCAAAATATCAGATACTCTATTTAAAGTACAAGTGGAAACCATTAGTGGTAGTCTGGCTATATATAGTTTATAAAGATAAATATACAATATGTATTTACAGTTCATACTTATAAATAAACTACAAATTATATAAAAATAAGTATTTAAATACCTACAAAAGATAACAGATGCAGCTACACTGTTGAAAAATAGAACTATATATTCATTAATTCCTCACCTGAGCAAGAACAAGATCTACTGTTTAGTTTAAAGGGAAGGATGCAGAACTGAGGGACTGCAACTACTGAAGGATGTTGCTTTAGTCTCCTTCAGTCTCCTTGATAAGCCTCAGTGCTTCAAAGATTCCCTTTTTAAAGTGGACTGAGTGCTTTCAGAGGCAGGAAAGGAAATTTGTAATGAGTGCAGACAAATTAGATGATCCAAGCAGTACCTCTTCCATCTTTACATCCTCACGTTGCAAGTCAGGAACAGAGGGTTAGATAAGAAGTGCTAAAACTGTCAGACTCCATATAGGCGGCAGTGTATGTTCACAACTGACTTTTGTATTGTAAACAGTAACTGAATGTGATTATTTGATATCTAAATATGCCACTGTGGATTCTCCACTTACTACTAAGCAGAGGTCAAAGACATACACAAGATACTTTCAAGTAGCTTCTTTCGGATTCTGATGTTTCATCTGTTCATACCATCTCAGTGAATATGAATGTTTGCTATTAGCTATCAGCCTGTAGCTCAGTCAGGCCACCTTGACTTCTAATCCCAATCAATCCAGTACACCAAACAGTGCCTGGATGTTTGCTCAGTGAAAATAGTTTCTGAAATTACTCATCTATCCAGCCTCTGTTTGAGAGTCTATTAATTGTTTCTTATCCGTATTTAGCTCTTGACTCTTCCATTGTGTTTCTAATCTTTTAAACTTAAACATCCACCACTAACTCCAGACACTGGAAGAACACATTTCAAGAATATGAATTTTCAGGGAGGATGGGGAGTGATGAGGAGAGGACAGGAAAGTTTTTACTTAACTCTTGTTAAAAATGGAATAACAAAAAGTAAGCTTAGATGTGATCTTGACTGGTCATTTTTTCCATCCCAAACCCTAAAGCAAGATCATGTCTGCTAAGCTCTTCTGGATAGGTGAGAAATCCCCAATTGCTCTGCCCCCATCCCTCACAGTCTGTTTCAATTAATCTTTATCTTCAATACCAGGAAGAACTTTATTTCTAGCTTCAATATTGCCACTATTTGTTTTGGCTATCTCAGTAATAATTATTGAACTCTTTCATTGTTAAAACCCTCCATGTTTTACAGACTTGATCTAAAAGAGCATGGAATATGTGACTCTTGACTTAGGATAAACTGCTGCACTTTGTATCTTAAAAAACAAAAACATCTGAGGTGAAAAAGCACTTGTATGACAATTTACACTTAGAGAAACAAGTTAGAGTTGTGATCTTTGCTTTATTTCTTTCACATATTTTCAGTTCACAGCTAATACTTCATATATATAAAAATTATACCTCTTTTTTATTTTTTAAAACTAAAGTTGTAATTTTTAAGTATTAGCAATTGCAGTTAGAGCTGGTGAAAAATAATTCAGAATTAATTAAGAAGTACTTTTTCTCTAAACAAAGTATTATGTGTTAGTTTGCTCATATAAAATACTTTCTTGAATTTTTACCAGTTGCATAAACCTTTTTATGAAAAATATTTTTCAGGGATTAGTTAAGTTCTCAAAAATTGAAGCAACCATCTTATTTCACATGTATCTTACAGATTTAGCTTGACTGTCTAATTTTAGGCTGGTGTTGAAAAATTAAATTTCTCACACATGTAGATCATTGTGCTTGACTTATTCAGTTCACTCATTTTCTGCTAACTTTTGAAGCTGTTTAGATTAGTTCAGCTTAGTCCAGTGGTCCAACCTTCAGATGGCTCCAGTAGGTGAGATGAGTGCCACCTTTGAAGTCATTGTTGGCTTCTCTGTGTGACTGAACTTTTCTTTATCTGTTTGATGTTGCCCACAGTCCCTGAGCAGAGCATTACTCACCTTCAGTGAAAGCACACAGAAAGCAGCAGCCAGTCTGGCACAGCTGGACAGTCAGGCTGTCTCCCTCAGTGTCCTTTCACTGGCTGGCTGTAATGTTTTTATGAGGCAACAATTATACATCAGTTTCACTTCATCCTTGCAATAACCATCTCCCTCTCTACACCCATCCCAGACCCCAAAAATAAAAAGAAAAAAAGAAAAAAAAAAAAAAGAAAATGAGATAAACCCTGTTCTTGATATTACTCATGAAAACATTAAGGTGATGATACACTTACCAAAACTTCATTTTGAGAATTATACTGAGGCTGGGACGTCTCAGTATCAGGCTGCTTACTGGCTGTTTGCTGATAAAAAAGAAAAAGAAAAAAAAGAAAGCTGGAGAGGGAAAACAGGAAAGCTTGCTATTCTGAATTTTCATCATGTGAGTGTGAAGAGAGAAACCTGCTTGGGGTCAGGTACTTACTCTAGGACGAGGACGCGGCAATATTAATAAAGGGGAGGAGGATGATGATGATGAAGATGCTGATGTAGGTCTGCCTGCTGCTTTCCAGACTATCTTGCATTCTGGAACAGTGCTGGGTTTTGTCCATCCTGAAAGTATATAGATATTTTCCAGTTTTTGTTTCTGCTTATAGAGGGTATGGTGGAGTGCAGAAAAAACTGCCATTACACATGTGATTCAGCAAACAGCTTTACTGTCTCAGAATTTAGAAGCCAGATAGTCCCATTGGTTTGGAATAACTTCCAGTAGGAAGGCTGGGGCCATACTACATCCATTTCAGGATATGCAGGTGGAGAGTTTGTTTTGTGCCTCCAAAAGTAGGGACATCCATCTTGTGAAACAGGATTTTGGAAGGAAGAAAATGAAAAATGGTAAGCTTATTTACAGTCTTAGGAATGGTTTTGAGGTCTGTTATGAGAAACAGAAGATGTTGCTGATCACTTGCTAAGGTGGCTATAACATTTCTAAGCCTCTGTGCCATGTCAGAAGGTAATTAAACATCCTTTCATATTACTGGAAATGAGTCCTTTGACCCTCTAGGCTTGGAAGCAAGGGAAAGGGTTTAGAAATATGCCAATAGTCTATATTCACAGAAAGAAACATAAAGTTACAAGAAAACAGAAAATAGAATGATAGCCTGAATGTCAAAGCTTTGTTTGAGCCTTCAGCAATGTACAAGAAAGATTCAAATTCAGCTATTTCTGTGCTGTTAGAGAACCTGGGACTACAACGTTACTGTCCTTACTGGTGTATAATGCAACATCCCAAATGCACATAGTACGCTCATGAGAGTGTTATATTACTAGAATTCACCACAGAACAAAAACTCTGCTTTGGTTTATATTTGCCTCCCCATATAAGCATGCCCTGTTCAGTAATGTTTTAATATAGCCCTAGAAACATTTCACAGCAAATAATTATTCTTACTCAAAAAAATTTAATTTGATTGAAGGAATTATATCTCAGAACAGTAAATAAAAATAAATACTGAGCCACAGGTTAGCTTGCAGGTATATTAGAGATATTCCAAAAACTTCAAATTCCCCTGGAGAATTTCCTTGTACTCCTGCTTAACTATTCCTACAGTATGGCTTCTGTGCTCAAACATGTAGCAAAGCAGAAAATGGAAGATTTTGAAAACTCTATGTGGAATTGTTCTGTCAACATAAAACCAAATGTGGTGCCATTTCAGTTTCTGCTTCATGTTATCAGTGAGGAAGAAAAGTTATGTCTCTACCTTGCACAATTACTCCAAAGTTATCTCCTCAAAAATCCAAGCAAAAAAATCATGGAATAAATAAAAGACAAAAGCACTATTCATTCTGTGAAAATGAACACCAAGTAAACTGAAGACTATTGTGCATAACACTTTCTACTCCATAGTTTTTGAAATGTAACAGCTAAAGGACTGAGGATTATTTGTATTAGTTACTATTTCCTGCACCCCATGCAATTTAATATGCTTACTAATTTTTATATTTTCCTTAGAGAAAAGAAAATTGCATTTTTCCAAACTGATCTGTCTGGAGGGCTCACTTCTGTACATAATCTTCTGCTAAGCATAAACCAAGTTGTTTGTTTTTTTTTTTAATTTTAACAAAATTTGGAGGGTTTGCTGATTTCTGTTAACTTCTGAACAAATGTCACCCCTGACCAAGAGCTTGGGCAGCTATATTCTCTAAGTATTTGCTCACTCTTCTCTTTGATCCAGACCATAAGAAGTCAGACTTCACTGTTTTATGACCTCCATGCTTGCCATCTGCATGCTTAGAGGAATGCGTCTTAATGATCATTCCTGTTTGTTATGCTTTGGCTATGTTCAGTTGCAAGCCACTGACAGTGCAGTTGATCAGAGACTCGATGTTTACTGTCCTGATAATCATTTTGTTCCTCTGACTGATACTGATGCTTACATGTGTATGATGTTCATTAGGACTAATAGCGCTGCATGTGTGAATGAAACTGGAAACCTTCAGGAAATGTGGAGGGGTTTTGCTTTTTACTCATTCTGCTCTATTGACTCAGCACTCTTTTGCTTCAGAATCAGTGCAAAATCACCATTTCAAGAATGCAGAGCCATTCAGAAGTCATTGCCTTGACTTTTCCTTATTCTGTAATACATGAACACATGAACTCATTTCTAATTTGAGATAAAGAGTGGAAGACTGTTGTGAAATAGAAAGCAAATCTATGAATTTATTCACTGATCAAACCCTCTGAAAACAGTATGGAGCAGCAGCTGTGCAGTCTATTAAAGCCCAAGGACTGCTATGACATTTTGCAGTCAGTTCTTTTGGCATTCCACAGCTTCAGGATGGAAGAATCAATATATTTTGACCTCTGAAAAAGAATTCTTCCCAAAGCATTTTACTGTGATTTTATGCAAGAAGGGACATTTTTTCCATTTGAAAGAATGTATGTTACTACTTCCAGTACAGCCAAAAACCCTGGACAAAATTTAGTTTGTTCTTCTCTGCCTGCAAAACCAAAATTCATAAGACCTTTTTTCCTTATTCACTAAGTAAATAAATCCACTCAGATCTCTAATTTATCAGAAAAGAAGAAACAAAAAATCTTTATTTAATTAAAAAGCAGCCTGGGATAACACTGGGGGTTTTTTTTTAAAGGAAAGACCAAGTAGAAGTTTAACAAAATCTTGAAGAATCTGACATTATTTAGATATTTCAGGTAGCACAGAATGAGCAGGAAGGGAAAGGGGGTTAGCTAGAACTAATATAGCAAAATATCAACATTCATACACGCAAACTCAAAAGAAAATAATAAGTCAAGGTTTTTGCAGGGACTTTTAGGTTCCTGCTGGCTGCTTCTCAGTATGATTAAGACATCTGAAGACTGAAGAAATTTTTGAAATAGCATGGTCAGGGTTTAGCCTATAAAGTAGAACAATGATATACTTTCTCTTTGTACTAATTGCTCACTAACCAATTGTTGCCATATACTGTTAGGTGAATCTCAGAGTCTGGGAGATTTTTCAAACATATTTTGCTTAAACCTCCAGTGAAAACTTAGCTTTTCCTGAAAAGGAAAAACATTCCTCACCCTGCAAAACTGCAAAGTAATGGTTGAAAATGTGAATAATTTAGAATGAAAGTGTTTGGCCCCTAAAGATAAAGACCGTCTTTCATCCACTTTGGTTTTTGTTTTGTTTTGTTTTGTTTTGTTTTAATTTGCTATCTCTTTTGTTATCTTACCTTATTTCATAATTTTCTGGTGTTGGTGTTGAGCAGCAGTGCTGGACATCCCTACCTGTTGATGCTGTCAGGAAGGCAAGCTGACTATCAATCACCTTCTGCTTTTCTAAGAGTATGCACACACTCACAAACAAATAAAAAGTCAGATTCTGCACCTCAGTGTTTCTCTTAGCACACAGTAGCTGACTTAGACTGCAGTGTCTCCCTCTCTGAAATGCTGTTTTATATGAATAAATATATTTCCTTTCTCATAAATGGAAAAGGCTGTCTAGGAAGATGTTTACTCATGAGAGAACATCCATCTCTCCATTGTGGTAAAACCAGGCTTAGAATATTTTTAATCACCTGGAAAAATGACATATTTCATCCTTGATCTTTTCAGACAGAATGCAAACAGTAATTAAATGGCATTTTATTATTATCAAACTATGATTATTGCTTGCTTGAGTGACTGTGATTAATGTGATGGTTTCTTGGTGGCTGTTTTAGTATAACCTTTGTTGGTATATTTTTAGTTTATTAAGAATTTCTGATAATATTTTATTTACTGAAAAAATATAAATAAACATATATAGCATTCAGTGCATTATACAAAAATACATTAATTATGCTATGGTAGATTTATAAATTGTATAATACCTTCTTGCATTTAAAAGATGTCTGAAATCTTTACAATGAACATGAAAGTATTTTCCCAAACTTTTCTTTTTGTTTTAATTTGTTTCAAATCAGTGTCATTCTGAAGTAGTATATTAGGCTGATAGTACATATCTAAATCTGTTCTGCCATTCAAAAGCACTTAAATAACGTCACCAAAGTTTTCTGACTGTCATTAAAAGCAGATTTCCAGATAGCAATTGATCCACTTATGCACCAGTTCAAAGCTATTGATACCTGTTTCTGTTATCTCCCAAACAGAGATTTGTAAACTGGTCTCCAGCTTAATGCAGAAAACCTCAAATGAATTCAAAATACAGACTCTTAAATGGATTAATTAACCTCTCCACCTCATACTTTACAGGCACTACTGTGAATACCAGCAAAGCATCCTATTGATTTTAAGATTTTTGCTTTGCATTATAAATCCCTTTACTGGCTTTTTCCACAATATCTGGGAGAATTACGAACACCATATTTCCCTTCCTGCTGTTTGAATGCAGGCCCAGTAATTTCTCCTTTGATCTTTCTAAACCTTCCTTGAGCTGTATATTATTCCCTTTCACTCAAGACTTTATTCCCTACTATACATCAACATCTCTTGCTAGCCTTAAAATCAAGTCTAAAATCTGATATGTTACATGTAGACCGCAGGCATTATTCAGCTCCACTGGCCAATTACTACAATAGTATGATAATAACACAACATGTTTTTTCTGTGGCACCAAGAGGCTTGACATATTTATTATTTCTCTTGCATGACTTGTTTTACGTACTTATTTATTTTGCAGGATTTTGAGGCACTAGTCAGAAGTATTTTATGAAAGTTTTGCTGGTTCTCAGAGACAATGATATGATGGACAGAAGAAAATATTTGTGAAGTAAGACTGCAATTTTAGACATTTCCTTGACAACTATTCCCTTAACCAAGGACATGTAATTAAAGAGAACACGTTAAAAAAATTAGGAAGGATAAGGAATCACAAAGGTCAAATTTCTCATTTTTCAGTGGAAAAGAACTGGAGAAAACAAAATGAAAAAAACTGTTCATGTTATGCAATCAGTAATTATACACTTTTATGTATTATGAAGTATGATATACTCTACCTTTAAAATCTAAATCAAAGTATCATACAATCACCCCTGTACAAGGGATGATTTTTTGTCAGTAGATCAAAATGATTATTCCAGATAACCTCAGAAAACCACCTATGTTTCTATTCAAACAATATCCTCTACAACTTTCAATGACACAAAAAAAAGCAGATGAAACTTAACTTTAGTCACTGTTAAGGACAGTGTTTTCATTTTGCTTTCCTGTTTTCAAAGATTTGCCTCTCCAAATTCTGTTTTTTCTAGTACCAAATTATATTCTGGTACAGACTCAGCAACGCAAGAGAAAAGAAGATAAAGGAAGAAGATTATTAACCTTCAGAGCTAGTAACCTGTCAACATTTCCTGATCCACTATTGTAGGACTACAAAATAATTTTCTCCTAGAAAAGAACAGTGGTTCGGTGTTTGGCTGTTTGTTTTCATTGGTTGGTTGTTTTTTTGTTTGTTCAGTTGGTTGCTTTTGTTTGGCTTGGGTCAGTGTTGGTTTTGGTTTTATTCATTTTTTAAAAAATTAATTTTCAACTCTGAATTTCAGATTAAGGATTTGAAAAAGATTTAGAATACTTTGTGGCTTGACAATGAATCTTTTTTCCAATTATTGTTCAATGTCTTTTCATGTAGGCCAGCTTGAATGTACACACCCATCATAGGACTAGACATGGAAATGGAATACTCCTACACATAACTGCAGACATACATAACCTCTTTTCTCCAATCCTATTTATCTTCTTTAGTTAAGTTTATAGTAAAATCAGTTTTTCTAAAATATAGATATAAAATTAATTAAATTAAAATTAAGAATAGGTTATTTCCCATTTGTATTAACAATGATTATAACCCTACAGATAAAGAAATTGATGCACTGGTGCAAATAAAATAGGCAGGATGATACCTTCCCCTAGTTAATTAAAAATATATAGCAGTCACAGAAGTAATTTCTGAATTATAACAGTATTACCATGGTATGTGAGTTCTACTTCTTACCTGCAAGCAAAATTAAAAAAAAATAAAAATTCTTCAGAATATTAAAAATGGATTTGTTCTAGGAAAATGTGAAAATTTAGTAGTAGTGAATTTTTTTCCCAAACAGTATATCACAAACATGAAGTAAAAAGAGCTAATATAAATAAATAAATAAATAAGTAAATAAAAATAAAAGACTAATATCAGAGTTAAGTCACAGCAGTATATACCCAGATAATGTCTTTATTCATCAGTCATGCTTACTATACATAGGCTTCAGGCAAAATAATTTGGAGAGTAACATTTTAAAAAATATTTCTAAGAAACATCACTATTTTGTTACACAGAAAAAATATGGAAAAATGTCTACGCATACATACACACACACACAAAATAAAATTAAAACTCCTAGTGTCCATCTAGATACAATAAATCTGTGGATTTAAGTAGCAGAATAAGAATTCAGAGCCGCAGAACAGAGTACATGACTTTACTCCCCAAATTGCAATTAATCAAGAACAAATGCATTTTTATAAAGGACCAGAAACTTGCCATGAGAGCTTCACAGGGAAAATGATCTCAATAAATTAAAGAAACTCATTTTTCCCTCAGAGACAGAACAGTAGACAGTAATATGTTTCATTGCTCTTTGGAAGATCCTTTCAAAGAGGATGAAGAATCTAAAGGTCATGTCATTGAAATAATGCAGAACAGGGTAACTAGTGTCATCTGTACAATACAGTAATCTAGCTGTTAAATAAGGTAAGGATTTTTTTTCCCACTTTTTAAAGCTGACCTGCACATTAGAATGAATGAACCATCCACCTATCATTATTTTCAATGCTAATTATAGCTGATAAAACGTAAAAAACTTGTATGGGACTTACCGTGCCAGCTTTAAAAGAATACACAGATATACCTACATGAACTGTCTAACAAAAGAGAAATGATACCCGCTTTAAGGGATTACAAGCTCTTACATCAGCAATAAAGAAAACAGAGAAGTACCTTTGCAGGCAGAAACCCATCCACAGTATATATTCATGTCTCTTTGCTGGCGGTGAAGGGAAATGCTAAATACCAGCTTCCACTCAAAAGCACTTTTCCATTATTTTTTTGAAGGACAGAAACATATTGAAACAGAAGATACCATAAGCAGCATCCTGTATAGTGTTTGTGCAATACAGACATGATTTGAATGCTGTCCATTCAGTATAATATGTGAGTTCCTGGTGCCTCCCATCCTAAAGCGGTGTGAACCTATGTTCTTTAGGGTATCTTCAAAGCTGGACACTACTGTAAAAACAAGACTGTAAGAGTAGCTGGAAAAGGGGACAAGGAGAAAGAAACTTAAACTCCATGGCAAAGGAGTGTTTGGTAGTAGACAAGTGCCTGGCAGTAGAGAAGTGCCTGTATGCGTATAGATTACAGAAGTCGCATACACGGGAGACTTTCAGACAATCAGAGAAAACTTCCAGGACTTCATCTGGGTTCCTATACTGTGGCACATTTTGTAATTTAAAGCAGCCTAGGCTATGAGGCCATCCACACAGGGCAGGAAGACATGTCAGGGGAGTCATGATGATCTCATAACTTCCTGGAACAACTGCTCTTGGAGCTCTAGATTTACACTGACTATAACAGAAATTTAGACACCTGATTTACATGAAGACACTGATATGCAGTAAACACTGACACATAGTAGACCTCTGCATTTAGACACCCAATGCACTGATGTCTATTGGCATTTGAGATACCTAAAATGTCCAAGACGACCCTAAAGAACACTCCTCAAAGACACAGATCTCCTATACATTTTTTGTTGTATCTGTCAGCCCAACTGATGCATTTAGGATACTCAAGAGTTTGATCAAAAGGCGCTGTGGGCAGCTAAATGTGATTTCTTAATGTCAAGCTGAATACCACCCTCAATAAGTTTAATTGCTTTGGGGGTGAAACAGTGCTCGAAAGTAAGCAGCTTGAGTTGCTCTTGAAAACTCAGGAGGAGGTTTAGGCACCTAAAGCACCACCCCTGATATTTTGCTAAAAGGAGATGGAACAAGAGGATCAATGCTGGAGGTCTCTGTTTTGTTAGCATCCAGTCTCATTCTGAATTTCAGTGAGCTATTTGGGTCAGTCTTCTACAGCAGTGAATTTAACAAGTTAACAATATTTTGCTCAAAACAATGTTTGCTTTCCTGCAGAGGTAAGATAGTGTTGTAGCTGGAACACAAAACATGAAGTGGAAAGAAGGTTCTATTTCAAGATCTTCCTCAGACAGGTCATTTATTCAATTTCTGTATGAGTCTTTCTAGCAGTAATACAGGCATAGCAATTCTTACTTATTTCACAGAGTCACTTAATGCTCTTTCTGTAAAAAGACTTATGCATGGGCTTACCTTAAATCCCAACTGGGAGTTTCATGTGCTTAAAGTTTAAAAAGTTACTCAATCATCATAGAAAGACCCTCAGTTCACATATTTTTAAAATTTATTTTATATACTCTAAAGGATGTTAGGGGTAGATTTTACATTGCATATAATTATTGTATTATAAATTCAAATAACATTTAAGACAAAAATAATATTGTATCCTTTTCCACTTTATTTTGAAAACTGTGTTTTGCAGTATAGTGCTTGTTAAATAGAAATGCTACTATCTTACTTCTGTACTGTGCTCCCTAACATAGACAGTTACCACTATATTGAAGGTTATGAAGGTTCTCAAATTCTTCAGCATAAGCCACAAAATGTTAAGTTAGCATAAGAAATACTTAGGGTAAAAAAAATTAAAAAATTAAAGCAAGCAAGCAACCAGCCAACCAACCAAAAACCCCAAAGACAAACTCACTATTCGTGGCCTCATAAAATGACATGAAACAAGATAATAAAAAATGGGGGACACATTTTTAAAATGTTTGAAAAATATTTCTTATTCTTTCCTAGAATAGAAAAGCATGCTGAAATAATTCACCATAAAATCTCCGTAAATGTTCTGTTTACTTTACATTTTCATTAGGCTGAATGTGGTCAAGTCACTTAAAAACCTATATCTAGTGCTATATGACATTATGTGTATGTAATAGTTTCTAAATAGCAAATAAACTTTTATTTATGGAAATGCAAATTTCAATCAAATAGAAAAGTAGTAGTGAGGTACAACAATCTGTGCAGAAGCAGATAGAAAAGCACAGCCACAGATACATCGAGCTAAGCTAACAAAACTTACAAAAACCTGCAAATATACAAAAAAAGATATATATACCTGCAAATACACAAAAAAGATGTGGACAGGCTGGAGGGGGTCCAGAGAAGGACTACCAAGATGACCAAAGGACTGGGAAGCTGCCATAGCAGGGTAGGCCGGGAGAACTGGGTTTGTTCAGCCTTGAGAAAAGAAGGCTTAGAGGGATCTCATCATCATGTACCAGTACTTAAGGGTAGCTACAAAGAAGATGGAGACTCCCTTTTTAAAAGGAGTTACAAGTTTTCAAAGTAAGAACAGTCAACCATTGGAATGATCTCCCCAGGGAAGTGGTTGACTCGGCCACATTGGACACCTTCAAGAGTCGTCTGGACAGGGTGCTGGGCCATCTTGTCTAGACTCTGCTCTTCCTAGAAAAGGTTGGACTAGATGATCCCTGAGGTCCCTTCCAACCTGTGACTCTGTGATTCTGTGAAATAAACTTGTGAAATACCTTAAAAAATCAAGTCCAGATTTTAGTTATAATAGCTTAAACAAATTTCAGAACTATCATTGTATAAATTTAATCTGTATTTTGGCTATTGTGTGCAGTGCTTTTAGACTACATTAATTGGAATAGTAAATATTCAAATGCTGTGCAACTATCTCATGGATACCTGGGTTGTTTTGTGGGTTTTTTGTGGTACATCTATAGGATTCTGAAAAGCTTTCACAAAGTTATGAGGCAGGTTTGTCTTTTTTAATGTGCTGTGTAGAATTACCACACGCAGGCAATTTCAGAGAAGTTACATACATTAATACCTTCAAATGGGATAAGGAACATGGATGTCACTTGCCTATGCTTCTACATATTTTTGTATTCAAGCCTCTGGCAGGAAAACAAAGGAATGGCTTAGAAATTAGAAAACTACAAGTAGTAAAAAAGATGAGAAATTATGCAAACACTGAAATATTACATTACTATTAATGACATTTCCACCCCCACTGTTAAGAAATAGTAAAGAAGTTGGATATTTTTTAGTGCTCTCAAAGGATGCAAAATAAACTGAATAAAAATAGAGGATGTTGGATAATAAATGTCCAAATGAAATACTTTCTGTCTCTAACCAGACTTCCAAGGGAATGTCGAAGATGTGTGGTAAATTGTCTAATGATTTTGAAGAAAATGTGTAGAAAAGCTGGCTATTACTACTAAGTGAATTATTTGTGATATTAAAGAGATTGATGTGCCTAGAATTCCATGAGTGCCAAATAAATGGTAAAAAATATCAGCAGCTGAATAATAGAGAGATTTTATTGTTGTTAAAACCAAGAGAGAACAGAAAGAGAAACAAAACAGAATCACAGATCTGGTAAGTTCAGCATCAATCATTTCAAAACCTTATCCATAATAAATGTTCTCCTCAACAGTGGTATGGAAAAGGATTTTTTAAAAATCCAAAAAACATTAATCCTGTGCTGCTATAAGAAAAGATTTATAAAAAATCAAGTTATTACTTGATTGCATTGATTTGTGGAATAGGTTACAGTTAACATTCTATTTCCAAAAGCTGTAAGAAAAAAAAAGGAAAAAAAATGGAGCATTTTTCCAACTACCTCATTACATATTGTTGTTATGTGTGGAAGAAGTTGTTTGTGTTATTTAGCCAACTGTCAGTGCTATATTGCTATCATTTAAAAGTTAACAAATGCTGTATAATGTAAACTGGGCATCATGTTCTCAGCCTACAAGCCAGCTGCATTTTCTATGCTTAGGTTTTTAGTATCTGTAGAGCACTGAGAAACTGCAAAAATATTTATTTTCCTTTCTGTTAACAACCTCTATCAGTTTCCAGTGGGATCAAACCTAGATGTAATTTTTTTTTTTTACGTTTTGTTTTCAATATTGAAAGATACAAACATATATTTGTACGTACATTTTAAAATATTGTCATACCTGGTCAAGGTAAGAAACCGTACCAATCATATTGAGAGCTCTGTCTGTAGCAGCAGAAGTAACCTGAAATTCCAGCCAAAGGCCAGCTTAACTTTTTGTGTGTTTCTTACCTATAAATGGGAGTAGCCTTGGTGATTTACAATTGAAACAAATCAGCTTGTCTTGAAGTCTTTGGATGATTTTGTAAGGGTCATGTCATTTATAGTAGATGAAGTGATTTCATTACTTATTATGTCCAAAAAAAGATAAAAATAAATGTTATTTTATCTTTTTTTTTCTTTACTTGGGATAGAGATAGAGCAGTATCTGTGAAGTTAAAGCATATGATTTTTATTTAACTTGACAGACTTAGAACACAATGTAATAAACGGGAGATTTTGAAGTTGAGTTAGTACCTGTAGATGTGCACTTGGTGGTATCTTACTCTCATAAATTATACAATAATTTGAGGGGAATGAAATATTCGTTTACTAAAATGATGATGAAATACATTACTATAGTCAAAAATTACTCCCCCTCAAGAGATAAATTATGAACTTTTACGGAACTCTGATGCTGATATGATAAAGAACTGATAATTGCCAGAATTTTAATATAATATACTTAGCAAATAATTTTCCAGACACCTAAGGCTGTATATAAGCATGTTCATTTACCCACCCTGAACCCTGATGACTTCTCTGGGGCTCTATCGAGACAGCACACATCATAGCACTAAATTATTTTGCTTTTTTCCCCAAATATAATTATTAGTTTTATATTACAAATACATATTATATTATAAACAATGCAGATTAATTTTTCGATTCAAAGATTAAATAATAGAGGAATAAGACCTTATGTGTAGAACGTGATGCATGTCTACTTGGGATCTACTTGAAATCATTGTAGGAATTTGGCAGTAATGCATTTGAATGGTATTATGACATAAATGAAAATAGTAATTAAATTGTATTTATGCATTTCTAGACGCATTTTTATTTGGAGTGGATACTCCTCAAAAACTGCAATGGATTTTTGCTTATCTAACTCTGTTAGAATATGCTATTATGAAAAGAAAGGGACACACCTTTTATAGATATATGATAATAATTTAGATTAAACCTGACTAAAAGTATAGATTGGGGAGGGGAGGCAATAAATAGGAAAATCAATAAATTTCCCTTACTTCTTAATAATTAAATGGAAAAAATACTATTGCTACAGCAACCTTACTCAATAGCTACTATTAAGACCACAGTTAGCTTAACAATTTCATATTATTGGCTGAAATAGAGAAATCCTTATGTTTTCATATAGTAAAGCATAAATGTTACTTTTATGCATTAAAACAGGAAGAAGCTAGATAATAAATGGTTTAGGTTAATCATCAAATTCTGTTACTGATAGAAAGTAATTAAGTAATAGTTGCAGATTTGAAAGAAGAATCTTAAAAATATTGAAATGAGCTTTTATCTACAGAAGTTCCAGTTTTCTATAAATATAAGTAAGTCATTAGTAGTGTAATATCTCATACAAGGTCCATAAGGTTCATTATTTGCTATAACCTGCTAAATAAAGTGTTGCAAAACTTATTTAAACACACATTCACATGATAGACTGCTGTAATGATCCATGGCAACATATATGCATCCCGCACAGTGATCTTCTGAACACCCTTAATTCATCACAGGAACAGAATGTGTAACTTTCTGCTTCAGAAAATATAGACCATTAATATTCGCGTTAAGAGAACACCCTCAATTTCTAGTGTTCACTGTCTTAGAAGACTGTGCTCTAACACATCATCATAGAAGACACTTAAAAGTTTTTTCTTTGTCAATAACACATTAAAACCTCTGAAATAAAGCCTTTTGAAGCATTATTATTATTTATTGGCTATGAAAACTCTGTACTAGCAAATGTGTAAATCTATGTGATGGATAAGATGGATGAAAATGGAACTATTAAAACATGTTTGGATGCACATTCTAATCTCCTCTATTTATCTTGATCTTGATAAGACCTGAGTTGTCCATTAGGATTTGAAGCTCTCTGGAAGTTCCATTTTGTTATTGACTGTGTATGTGCATTACTTTATCCAGTTAGTATTTCCAGCCTCACATATTCAAATAAAATTACAATCACTAACATGTAAGGTTTCTGAAGGAGGGTAGTATTAGAAAATGTATTTGTAAGATAAATTTTAATGCTATAGAGATTAAGTCTAACTCACACAGATATTCCTGCAACAGCAACACTTCTTTTTAACATCAAGGTTGCTAACTACGACTTATATCTAGCAAATAATTATGTATGCTCATAATTTTATCCTATTGATTTCACAGAGAATAAACATGAGTGAAGTTATCCTCAATGATTATGACTATCCCTTTCCATCATTTATTACAGATTTCTTAAGTTAATTTTCATTACAATGTTTTTAGAGCACTAAAATAATAGTTGCTAAATACTATCCTAAAAATTGTTTGAAATTATTGTTTCTCTTCATGCAAGATAAAAAGTATCTAACGACTGAAGACAAAGGTAATGTGTAAACTATGACAGCCTAACTAAGCATATTTCAAGACAGAACACTTGCTTAATGGCAACACCAAGACAAAATAAAGCAATGACTTTACCTTGAATAATTAAAAACTCCAGTTGTGTTTGAAAATGTCTGGAAACATCTTTTTTTCTTCTTCCTTTTTCTTTTTTTCCTCCCATGCCACTTGTTTTAAGCAATTCCATCCTAAACAATGGTGTTTCTGTGTGGTAGTAGAACAAGAACTAGTTTAAGTAAATGAAAAACTGTGATCCACATCATCACTCTTATTTCCACATTTTTGTCTGATCTCCATGAACATCATTTCCCTGTTTCCTTATAGAGGTCTCAGTAGTTCCATGGCATGGTTATCTTTCATGTTCTAGACTGTCAGAACCAAAATTCTGTGTACGCCTGTCTACATGTTGGGTATTTTTTCCCTCTTGGTAAATATGAAATTTATGAAAGGACATGTTCAGATGAGACTGAATTGGAAGACTGTTTCTCAATACCCATCTGCCCACTCTGGCTTAATCTCAAATACGAGAACACAAGGGAATAAATCAAGTTTATCTGTAGAGCTCTTCTTTCAAGTGATATTTGTGAAATCCAAAATAAAAGATACTGGAGCAACACCTGTCTTCTTGGGAGGCAGAAGGCTCATCTGTATGCAACCCTATTACTTAGCGTGACTTCTCTGATACACCAGGTGGATTTTACTTCTTCTTTATCAAGTGCTACTTCCACATCTTGCCTCTTAGCACCCAGCCACTAGCTTCTGATGCAACTTCGGTGATGGTATTTTTTTCTACAGAACAACGTAGAAGAAATGTGAAGTGGAATTCGCTCAGAAATTATGAGCAGCATGAATACATGGGAAACATTCCTTTATTTTATATTTTTAAATCCTTCATTAGACTAAAGGATCAGTTTGCAAAACCCATTTATTCTTTTATTTCTATCCTTTGCTCAATAGTTTACTGTACATTCTTCAGTACCCAACTATTCCTATTCCTACCATTCATTTAAATGTTAAAAGGAGAGATTCATTTCAACTGCAGACACTGTTCAAATACCATAAATTACCTGACTTAATGCAAAGAAATTCAGAGCTTAGAATGAAGCTCATCATGCTATGCATGCATGACCCCACTTGAAGTATTAAACCGGTCTCAAAACAATGACCATTCTTTGTTGCAATATTGAGGTTTAACTAGATGAGATGTGGGGCCCAGTTCTGATCCCATTAAAATTAGTGGGATTTTGTTCTTAGCAGGATTTGAATATAATTATAATTGCTTTCATTTTTCATAAAACTTGCCTTTTTTTTTCTTCAGTCCCTTCATATGGGTATATCTGTTTCAAAGGTTATGTCAGAGCAATGAATTTAAAAGAATCAAAGAAAAAATAGAGAAAGGCCCTGTTCTTGCTCATTTCAGTATTCTTCAAAGTGACATGGCTAAATACCTCAGGAGGGATTTCTAGGATATGCTTGGACATGAGTTAGCATCGTACGTTGCTAATAAAACCTGAAATAAAGAAAACTCTTGAGAACCAGGGGACTTAGACCTAGACCTGCCAAAATTATCTCTCTCATTTAAAAATTCTGCTTGTGTGTGCTGCAGTCACAGGAAAGACTTCATTATGTAGTAGAAACAGGGAAAAGTACCAAGTTTGACAAACTTATTAAAACTCTTAAATATATTTTTTAAATAATCATACATTAAAGAAACTTGCCACCTTATAAAATTATTTCTTGAAAGTCAGAATGCAAATACTGTGAAAGAGTACTACAACTGAGGCCTTAGCATATAGGCTAATTAGTGTTTTTTGTCAGTGATCAGAGTTATATCTCTTGGCTAATTCCTCTTCCCTACATAATTTTAAATAGTAAAATTTCTAAAGGTACTCAATCCTTTCTCCCCCAATTTTAATGGTACATGCATAACCTTCAAAAATGTGACTAATAGTTTCTATTACCTTCTTTGGTGAGGTCCTGATCTTGCACAAAATTTACTCTAAGCAGGATGCTGAATGTACTAACAGTCCCAGTGAAATAATTCTTATTCTGCATGAACACAGATTGGGGTCAGTTAAAATACTAGGGCACAAGAAAATGTCACATTGGTAAAGGTAGTGGGGCCAGTGCCTACAAGACTTTTGTGGAGTGATAAAAGGTCATACTGCTTCTAGTGCGCATGTGATACTGCATGTGATATCTGTTAGAAACTGATGCTATTGGTATTATAATGTACTAAAACTGTAATATAGAATATTTTAAGTATAGTAACATTTTAATTCCTTTAATGATTTAGTCATGCAATTCAGTGTCCGTCCTTCATGCTTGATGTTGACCTTTAGCTTGAAGAAATCTGTATCCCTTTGTAAAATCTTCACACTGAATATTCTTACAGGAAAATGAACTTTCCTATTTTACTTTAAAACCACAGCTAAGTCTCATGAGTTCCCTTTCCCAAAGTGAAAACAAAGTCATTATGTTGGGAGCAAACTTTTATTCACAGTACTGAAACAGATATTTTGGGGATATGGAAACAAACAAACAAACATAAACCCTCCAAATCCCACAGTTTTAAACTGACAGAAAGATCACCTCTTTTGAACTTTTAACCAGCAACAAACTACTCCTTAGGCAGTCTTACAGAAATGTATTTATTTGTGATTCAGAGGTTTTTAGGTGTGCAAAATTTATCAGATCCATTTGAAAGATGAGCCAGTGGTTAATTCCCTTTAAAATTAAAAAGATTTTGTTGTAAAGTCAAATTAATTCACTTTAACTGTGGCAGCACTGCACATAGCTACACATGGGAAAGATTTTGCTTTATACACAATTCATCATGGAGCGGTTCATCTTGGAGCAGTTACAAAAAGCTGGCCTTTGGCTTTATTACTTATGCTTTAGAAGACAGTAGTTTGTGCACCAGATTTCTTAGCATATACAAATGAATGACAAATCCTTCCACTTATTTATTATTCATGAATTGTAATAATCATGTTGCACTTATTAATTTAGCCCTCTTTTAAAAATCAGAGGTACAGGAAGGAAGGCTGAACATAAGAGGCTGTCAAAGATTTTTATTTTTCTGTGGTCATTCCTGTAGTTCTGATCTATTTTGAGTAGAACCAAAAACTGAATAGAAAACATTGAACCAGCTGGGGTTGTATCATGCAGCAATAATCAATACATAAATATTTTTCTTCAAATAATATAATTTTACTGATTTGAAGAAAAAAATAGTTGCAAAAGGTGAAAAAGGACTCAAACACTGATGAACTACAGAATTCTGAGCAGTGGTATTATATTCTTAAAGAACTCTGAAATTATTCTCTTTCAGAATTCGGTATGGTTGGAGAAAGGCCTTTACAATATTAGGCAGGGTGTAGTGGTAGAAAATGGTTAATGGTCTTTCTCTACTCCATTAGGTATTTTGGAATTCAAAATTTAAAACCATTTAGTACAAGAGGTATAGCTACATACTTCAAAAATCCTAAGGACTAGGTCCAGATTGGATTCTTGAAACTGGCATTATAGACCAAAAAGGTGATGATCTGCAGAGCAAACTACTAGTGTAAATGATCTAAAATTCAGATATAGCAGTTTGATTAGCTCTAGTGCATGAAAGCAAAAGCTGAGAGAACTGAATTTGTTGATTTTTAAGAAAATAGTATTAGGGGAAATCTCATTTTTGTTTTCAACTATTTAATGGAATAGTACAGAAAAGGCAGAGCGAAACCCTTCACAGAGGTTAATAGTGACAGGGCAGGAGGCAGCAGACACAAGATGCAGCAAGGGTAATTCTGATTAGTTATGAAGGATTTTTTTCTTTTGTTGACTCCCACCCTCTGCCCCCCCCAACAACAAGGGTAGTCTTACACTGAAACAGGTTTGGATCTCCATCCTTGGAGCTATTCACTGGGCAAGGCACTGAGTAACCAGATCTAAGTTGTTCCTCCTTTGAGCAGGGGTCTGGCCAGAGGTCCCCTCCAGCCTGTATCATACTATGATGTTAGCCAGGTCTGAGGGACTGAATGACCATTTCTAACCATAGTGCATTAGGTGTGCTCCTGGAATGCACTTTCATGTAGTTTTGTCTGAAAGCAATCCAGTTCATGCATGACAGATTGCTACATTTTACGAACCAAACCAGGAAAAAAAAAAAAAAAGGAAATAATTAGAATACTCATTTCAGTGGCATACACCTGATGTGGATTAAAACATTGATTGATGTTGCTGCATCCTGGATGAACCCTGAGAAGGAAGCTGGACAGATCAAAAAATATCATGTAACCAGATCAGAGGTTTATACATTTTAAAACTGTTAATCAGGATATATTAGTTTATGTTGGACCTATATATAAGTGTACTAAAATAGTGTAAATAGCAACAGTGCATACATATGTTGTAATACCTGTGGCGGCAGGGTCAGATACAACATATAAGCATTTGGCAGAAACATGCGAGCAATTTGGTTGCTAAAGGAGCAAAGAAAGACTTGTGTGGTCAGATGAAGGAGACTGGCAAGTAAGAAATTGTTCCCTCCAAGTGTTAAAACATTGCCAGACCAAGGACAAGATGACTACAAGGACTGAGAATGAGCAGAGCATCCTTCCAACATTAGGATATTGGCTCACAAAACTACAAAGAGGGTAAGCAGCAGGAGGAGCAGATGAGCCTTCCCTTTATTTTTTTGGCAGGGTTGGGCAGGGGAATAGCATAAAAACAACAGGTATAAGGAATGAAAAGCAGAAAAGAAAGAACACAAGTCCACTTCAGTTCTGGCTTCCCTCGTCAATGAGTTCTCAAGTCTGATCACCCTGACCTTGGTGACCAAAGACCACCAAGGACTGCAGTCATCAGCACCAACTACGCAGCATCACATCTGTGGCATTTTGTACTCGCAGGTAATTTGAGATGCTAAAGACTAAAAATTTCACCTGCATAGTAATAATTATTAATGACATATAAGAAGCACGAAGGGTGCTGTTAATTAATTAATTTAGTAAAGTTCTGTTTTAATGTTTAAAACTGGCCCCACTTGTCAGTCTTCTGAAGATTCTTGTCCCAATGATCTCTAGTTCCTTAATTTGTATAAAACAGAGACACATATTCTGCTATGACAATCAGCAGAATAGAATGGTGCCTTGTAATTAGTTTTCCTATAGTTTTGCATTTCTCAGAAAAGGTACAATTACAATGAGCCTCAACAGCAACCTCTACTACCTGGTATTTGAAATAAGAAGTTAGGAAAAAGATTTATGATCTTTCAACCTTCCTACCTAATTAGTATCACTTGTACCTAAGCCCATAATATACCCCTAGCTTGTACATGTGTACCATGGAACACATGAACACCACAGCATTTCATAAAAAATAATTTCCTACAGGAATTTTATCCCAGCATGTGAACTTTTGGTAAGGCTCAGAAATTCCTAACCTTTCATAAAAAGTTATTAGATTCTCATGAAATACCACTGACTTTAGCCTAATAAACTGCGTAGGTTGGTCCCTATAATGGTTTTATCCCCTTTAAGTAGGATTTAATACATTTTTAGTCTCTTCCACACGTCAGAACAGAAGCTGCACATAAAACATGGGCATGCTTTGCAATCTTTACACGACTGTACAGTTCAGTTCAGACAAAAGGAAAAAAGAAGATACAACACTTGCAGACAGCTAAATAACCTAAACATTTACCTAATTGATTCAGATTTTCAGATGTAAAACTAGGTGTTCCCCTCAGTGAAACTAGGAAGCATGATCTTTAAATCAGTGTTAGCAGTGTATAGGCTCTGACTTAATTAACTGATTGGTTTTCCATGGAGACAAGCACGCTCAAGAAAAAAAAAAAAGAAAAGAAAAGAGAAAAAGAATAAGGCAAAGAAGTAAAAATTACCTAAAAAGAAATATCTTCAGGTGTCATGGATCATACACAATGACCTTCAAAACCTGCAAGATGATTTATACTTTTAGATATTTTCAGTAATTCTTTGGGTGTGATCTGTACCTTTAGATATAATCACAGTAAGTCACTGAACATGATCAAATAAACTTCTGCAATTAATTATGTTTTATTGTGCCTCAGTATGAGAAAATAATGGAAGATTGGTGAGGAGGATTGTAAACACACTTAAGTGACTTGCAGCTGGGGTATTGAAAAACACATAGATGATACCATTTTTTGTTTGCCCTGTGTGTTGGACAAGGAGAACATTTGTGTTTAGGTAACACAGGCCTGTGAGAAACTTAGAGGCACTCTATTGAACATGCGTGAGATTCCTGCCCTGCTGTGGGAAAGATCAAGCCACAGTGGTAAATTACGCGTGTGCAAATCTCTGAAATACAGACAAAAACAGCAGGTTCAATGATCCTCTAGCAAGGACTGAGCTCTGCAGTGCCTGTGTTCCCGCCTGTGTGCCTCTGCCCCGGTGCTGGTTTGGGGATCCCCCAGTTGGGAAGGTAACAAAAATAAATTTACTCTGCATTTCATCTGTGGTTTTGCGGTTGTCCCTGTGTCCTGCCGGTGCCGCTCACACACTCAGCACCATATGTAATCAAGAGCTTCTATCAGTTTAATAGAGGGCAGTCACCACTTCAGAGTGGGAATAAGATGACTGTGAAGGGCGAATCTTACCTTGTATTTCCAGGTCACTATTAACGTCATACGGGGGTTTTGTTCTAGCTGTTCCAGGTGTTTTTTCTAGAACTTCTGTTCTAGAGTTGGGAGGGTTGTGTCTTACAAACTTTGTGCAACAGCTGAGTAAACAGCTGGATATGTTTATATGTGTGAGAGAAATAGAAAGATGGGAAAATGGAAAAACTAGTGTAACAGGAACATACTATTTCACCTCCATCTCATTCTTTAATTTGTTGAGCATTCATATATTTCAAACATGTGCCAACTATTTTTTGTTAATGTCATTATTCTATAACCTTATTTGAATCTTAAAATAAAAATATATTGTAACAGTCACCTTTAAACTGATTATTAAGAAAGATATTTGGTGGATTTATTTATCTAAAATGATGCGGAATACTGAAATAAATAAATATATTTTAATACAGCTTGATAAGCTATTGTAGAAGTATGGTAATCTGGTAAGAAACCTGGTAATATGGATGCGCCACATAATTTAGGCTAAGATAAAAAGAATCAAATGCAAACATTTGGTTGTTTATTTTTAGTGCATATTCAAGATGTGCAAGAACAATATAACGTCTACAATTAATTTATGTCTCAATTTTGAAATAAATTTTAAAACATAGAAACAGCAAATTGGTTGACATCAAATACCCACATAGGCCAGTACTCCTCTCAGTTGTAGAGTTCAAATACTTCGTAAAAGAATGCAAAAACATCAGAAAAGGGTAAAAAAGCAGGGCAAGCGTTAGGTGGTTGTTTCCCACAACACCCTTCCAGCCTCCAGCAGCTCAGTATATTTGTGTTTAACAGCTGTTGGGTTTTTCCCATTATTTTGCCCAATTCCTTTCTGAATCCACATAAACTTTTAGTATCTACAGCTCTGAGCTCTGTAATTTAACAACACACTGCTCATGGAAACACCCATTTCTGCATCTTTTGAACCTGCCACCTGTCATATTCATTTGATATCTACTACTTGTTTTAAAGGAAGTGAGCAATTTCTCTTCACCTCCTCCATGACAATCATAACTTTATAGGTATACCCTCCTAGTCTTCTATTTTTCCAGGCTGAAAACTCTTTGTTTACTTAATCAGTCCTTCTGCAGAAGCTATTGCATATATTTGATCATTTTTGTTAACCTTTTCATACTTCTAATGAATCCTTTTTAAAGTGAAAGGTCAGTCCTGAACACATCATCCAAGACATTACAGTGAGTTTTTGAGAGTTTATGTCTATATTTATGTGCATATTGTGTATATATGGTTTATATATTTATATATTATATATATATAAAAAAAGTAACTGACTAAAAGCTAATCAAATTAACTAGAAAACTTTGTGAGGATCAAATGAGCAATGCTTGACAGAGGAACAAAGAAACCTAACCTGTGAAGCAGAGTAGTCTGACCCTATTACTCCTAAGCAAATCAAGAAGAGTGATCACATCATTGCCTCTGGAGCTAAAGTCACCAAAAAGAGTCATGGGAATATGTGCTCAGCCTTAACACTGACTGCATCCGGGCACGTGGAGCTAAAACAACCTGGTATCTACAGGGCTGTGACAGAAGGACTCCCCACTATGGGACTGGATGCTGCAGTAGTGAGCCAAATTTAAATACCCCAAGACTATTTATATATATATATATGTGCATTTAAGTAGGTTGATAAACACACACTGACTCCTTTCCAGTTCTCAATACACATAGTTTTGTGTACGGGTAGGAATCTGTGTGCATGTGCATGCATGTGATATTGTGTAATGGAATAGGAATAACATCCAAAGTTTTCAAAGGATTCTGAGCACAGAAAATAGTTTTTCAAACAAATAAATTAGAAAGAAATAATGTTAAATAATTTTAAAACACGTAACATTGAAACACCTGAAAAGTATTAAAAAAAAGACAACTTGAATTTTCAGTGCATAAAATAAGCATCTATAGAAGTTAGATGGTTTCAACCGCTTTTCAAAACTGCAAGAGATTCTTTATTACCATTCTGTTCTACCAAACAACATTTTATGTATCCCACAATGGACCAGCACTGGTTAGGAATCGGTATCATTCTAGAAGAGGAATCAGAACAGAAGAGCTTTCCTGTCTTTTGTCTCACAGCCCTAACCTCTTAAATTTTCTCCTTCTGGCTTTACGGACACCAGAGTCCTGGCTGAACAGCCATAACTTCAGCAGGAAGATATTTCTTTCCAGTATGTCCTGTAACATGGTGGATATTGTGTTCTACAGGCATTCACTTTTCTGACTGAGGGGCAAACACTTTAATCATGAGCTTATTATGCAAAAAAAAAGTGGCCATCTCTACTTCTAATGAGTTTCAGTGCAATCATATTTGCGTTCATCATGCTTAGAGAAAGACTAGTGATTCAGGCTATACTGGAGATGCAATCAATGTCTAAGAAAGTCTGTGACTAAATATAGATTGTAATCGAGTGTGAGAGTGAGATAGGCTCCTCTGGAGGATTAAAAAAAAAAAAATAGAATGTAATAATATGTATCTTTAGTGGTCCTGAAGAACATTTTCACTTACCAAAGGAAGGGCCTCTTGATTTTTGAATGCCTTCATTGTCTGGCAAGAAGTCTGAATTTCTGCCTGGGGTCTTAGCATCTCAGCTCTGTCTATATTCCAAGCTGAGAGAAATACAGGACATTTAGATTTGTCCCTCTTATTTAAATGTAAATGCTTAGACTAAAATGTGATATTTTTAATACCCCTTTGATACATTAACTTTAAGCTTTATGCTAATTAAATTAACCTTTTTCATTTTAATTAAATGCTATTAAAGATTTTTAAAATCCCTGTAAGCCTCAATAGAAAGGAGTAAAATAACAATATGCAATCTAAAATAATCAGTGGATTATTTGAATGATACAAAAATAAGAAAGGAGTTCAAATAGTTTTTCAAAGCAAAAAGACCTGCTGATAATATGGTAAAATTTTCAGTGTCTTGAAAGATTTCTTTTAGGATTATCTAAGAGCTTATGCTTTCTTTACATCTAGGAAGTACACATACTGAAAGTGATGTCAGGAAATAGTTTATAGAAATATTTAAACAAAGAATAAAAATAGGCTAGATACAAAATGCTTTCCTTTTAAGACATTTCTTTGCTGCTTGTCTGTGTGTGGGTCTATTGCGACTGCAGACTTTCTAAAGGAGTGATTATTCTTATGCATTCCTGTAATATCTAGAAAGAAAAAAATTAATTTCTCCTTGGTAGGAGATTCTAAGGGACTCTTTAACAAAACATAGAGCACATACAATAAAAAATACTTAAATGTAATAATCTTTTACAGATTATGAGGCGTGTGCTCCTCATTTCATTCTTGCTATAAACAGTTAAAGCTGCACCAGCTTGCAAAGAACATTTCCACATGAAGGATTGGAACTATCTCTGAAGAATTATGGGACTTTATCCATTAAGCCAAAATCATATCTGATTTGCATTCTGCATATCCCATTGAAGATGGCAAGATTAATAGAGCTATATATGAAGAGTAGACAAGTGTTAAATTTGTCCTATTGTTTAATATTCAGTTTGAAAAAGGTAAGAAGGTTGAATATTTAAATAAATTGGATCAGTACACCTTTGCACAAAGTGAATGTTCATAATGAAGCTACCCATGGTATTTTTTCACTAGCTCGCCTTACAATGATAATGAAAGGTATTCATATATCCAGTTTTACCCATCAAGAAGCAAAGCTGGAATGTAACAGTGAATTTGGCCTCTGAGGAAAGTCACATCAAATCAAATCAAATTAAGATCTAGTTTTGATCCTGGAGAACAAGTTTCCAGTATTTCTTTAGTTGCCCTTAGAGGGAACAAAGGTATTTAGATTTTCCTTTTCCATCTTCTCTTGGAATCAGAAACTAACCATCACATACCTGTTTATCTTTCTTGCTGTTAATATGTAATCTCTTTTCATAACAGTTTCTATTTCTGCTCATCTTTTTCATCCCTTTTTCCAAGGCTGTTTTTCTCTAAAAGCAATACTCATTACCCCCCTGAAATTCTTTTTAGATAGGTCTCACTTCCCACTATTTCTTTCTTTCTAACCATCTTCTGTGCTTTTCAGCTTTTAATTTCCTATAGTAATGCTAAACACCTTAAAATATAGCAAAACGCTCCCATGTTAAATCATCAGATCCTATTTCCTTTTTTTTTATCTCATGGATGCTTGCAACAATGTGGTCTCAAGGTATACGTAGAGAAAGGCTGTATTATGAAGAAAATTACTTTGGCACCTTTGTTTTGGAAGGTGGATTATCCACTATCCTGAAGTTGAACAATGAATACATCATGTCATCATGGAACCACATGACTCTTACTTCACATTGATTTTTGCAAGGCAAGGACAGTAATCTATTCCTTTTGGCATAACAGAGAATTTGTAATACTGTGAAATAAACTCTCCTGCCTTCAATATGTTTTTTTTTAAATGTCTTTTGTCTGTCTTAAACCAAATATCTAAAAAATTTAGATTCATCAGTAAATCTAAAGAAAAAAAACATTGTTCAAAGTGTTCAAATGAGCAGTTTACAAACATATTGTTACATGATCTGGATGAAGGGGAAGAGTGCACCTCAGCAAGTTTGGTGATGACACAAAACTGGGAGAGCAGCTGTGTTGCCATCCAGAAGGATCTCAACAGGCTGAAGAAATGGGCTGAACCTCATGCAGTTCAACAAGGAGAAGTGCAAAGACCTGCATGTGGGGAGGAACAACCCCAGGTATCATCATTAAACTTTATACATACTTTATATATATTTTACACATTATGTCTTCTATATCTGCATTTGTAGTGCCAATTTAATGAAATTTAAAGGTGTACTTCTGAGAGTACACCTGAGGTATCAGACTTTGAGAAATGCACCTTGAGAACCAGATCCATAAAAAAGTCCTACATGTACAAACTGTAAAAGATCATTACCAGTACAATGAATGAAGGGAACATAATATTAAGGCTTGAATCATATTAGATTTGAACAGAAAAATGAGAAATGTAAGTAGAACAAGAAGAAAATAGGAAAAGTATGAATACCCGTGTTGTATGCCTCTTTAGATTAGCTGAGTGCTAAAAACAGTCAAATGAGTGGCAGTGTGCCTCAAAAGAGAAAAATTCTACATTCAGGAAAAAAGAAAAACCCAAGGAAAAATGACTGAAACATTTAGAGTCCAGAGTTGAAAACTGTTGAAACAAACAACTATTTGTAGGTGACTACCACTGAAGGAATGTACAGTACTACTAAAAATGTTTGGTTTCAACAAGATCAATTATCTGTCTTTTAAATCCTGCCTCATATTTAAGGGTAGAAGAAGGAGGGAAAAAAGGGGGATGAAACATTAGACCGCACATTATACCAAATGACTAGGCATATGATTTAATATTAATATAATTGGGATATGCTTTGAAACAAACTTTGCTGTTACTAAAAAACTTGCCTGTTCCTCCATACAGAAAAGTATTATTAAATATATAGGTACATTCCCATCTGTACATTAATGTGGGGATATTTAAATTCCTCACAGAGACTAAGTTTTGTTTTGGGACCCTCATCTCTAGAGAAAGAGTTTCCATCCCCACCAACGGACAGGGCTGCAAATTTAGAGAATCTAATCCTGCAAATTAATGGCCTAGGACTTTAGTTCAAGAAAGAGGAGATCATGATGTTAACCCTAATAGTGAAAGAGCTTTTGTGATGTTTGGGCATGTTGATTATTATCTTGCTTATTGAGTACACACAGCAATGTCAATTATTTACTTCAAGCAAGCTGCACAATTTGACTGACATTTCTCATGAAAGGTTTCTAATTAGAAAGAAAACATTAAAAAAACCCACTAGTTTTATGGTCTCCAAAAAAATATTTTTACCTTTAAAATAATTTAATACATTTATTGATGGAAGGTTTTGGTCATTATTATAACTTTTATGTTATATGTGCACACATATTTTCATACCACGACTCATAAAATTTTCTTTATGTAGAACAAAAAACATTTTATTAAATGCCCAGTAAACTTTTCATTAAACAAACATTTTTTCTAGTGGTTTAAAATAAACAATTAAAAGAAACCCTTACATTAATAAATTATCATAAAACAGGTTATCTGTGGTATTAGGAAAACAGTCCTTTTTTCCAGCTTTCTACTGTAATGAGATCAAATACTGGCTTTCTAAAATTTGATAACATATGCCTATTCATCACACAAACAAAGTAGAATTGTTGACATACAGGAAAATCTAAAGCACAACTTAGGAAACACAAAATCATATTTATAATGAAACTTACCATTTACTCTGTCTCTGTTTGCAACTACTCTCTTTGAAGATGATGAATCAGGCTATTTTAATGTACACAGTTAGTTCTTTCTTTCCAGGTGCAGACCTATGAAATCAGAAGTGAATTGCATTATTTTTGAGTCCTTTTGTCTGACTATCACTAAATCCAGTTTAGGCTAGAGCAGTTGTAAGTGGACAAATAAAGATTAAAAATCAGTTATTTTTTATTAGGGGTGGCAGGGGTAATTTATTTCTGTAGTTTTGTGAACTAGAAATACACTTCAAGCTACAAGTACATGAAAAACTCTGAACAAAACTTTTTCTCCTGAAAAATATAGCTTTTAGAAAATGAAAACTAACTATTTCTAAATGCGTATAGACGTATTTATACCAGGAAAAACAAATGTACCCCACAACAAGAAAAACCACCCTATGCTTAGATTTTTTATGTATATGTATTATTTTTCTTTTTTAATTTCAATAACATTCAAATAGTCAAGATCAAGAGAAAATGTTGCCTTTGATGTTAAAAAAAAAAGAGAAAGAAAGAAAATTGACCTAAAGCATTTTTCTCTAGTCTTTTCACTGAAATTTTGATTAATTTTTTCTTTGAATTGGCTTGAAATACGTTTCGATGTGCAACAAATAAATTTTTTTAAAAATCAGTTATACACTCAGCTTTGAGACTAATTTTGCTGGAGGCAGTGATAGGTAGCCAAGCTCCTGGCTTTCTACTTCCCCAAAGGAGCTTCTGACTGTTGTCATAGTTACAGAGATATTTGCACCTGTGAACTTCCTCATCTCTCTGAATGAAGCCTCTCAAGCAGTGGGTCTCTTCCATTACTTTCCTCACACAGAAAGACTAATCTTTTTTTTTTTTTTTTTAAATTCAGCTCTGCTGACCAGTTAGTTTTGGCTATACTGGTTGCATTTTGTTTTTCTTTCTTTTAGCAACCTGTCACTGGTTATATTTCAACTGAGAGTCTTTACAAATCTAGTAATTTTATCTCTTTTATACTTTCCTCTAAGGATTTAAAAAAACATAAAAAAAAGAAGAGGAGGCTTTGTTATAGGAACTTTAATCTATCCGCTGCCTCCTTCAAGATGTTCCCTTGTCAACACCAGGGCAAGTCAGGCACTATTTAGTGTGGTTAATAAAACCATTTTATTTTGCTGTTCCAGACTGCTTTGATCAGGGGCAAGTCTGCCTGGTGGAATGGCTGCTGAACAGCTCCAGTCATGTTGTTTGCTTCACCTTTTCGTCCCTTGTTCTTCTTTCCACAGCAACAATCTGAATTTTAATCTTTCTCTATGGATCTCAGCTTTGTTGCTATCATGGCCTCTTAGAGACCCCTGTGAGCTAGCATCCTCTTTTATTATCTTTTTAAATTCTTTGCTCAAAGTGACTTCCTGATCCTTCTTTTCTACATCTTTTGTCTTATAATTCATATAATTTAATTTTTACATAATTTTGCCTTCAATGTAAGCTATGTTTCAGTTACATCAGTAGAAAAATCCCAGTCTATGAACATTTTTGGAGCAACAGAGTTCTTGATAACCCTCTAAGTGCTAACGTGTTTCTTACAGTTTATCTTCAGTAATCTCGTTGTAGATGTAAGGGAACAGGAAGAGTAGCAGGGATGAAATTCAGTTCCAGGTTGCAGCCAGTTGTAAGTTTCTACTTGCAACATACGGACTTGGCTCAGCTGTCTAAATCTGGGGTACCCCATCCGGCTTTTGGCTGCCATGCGTCAAGTGTGCCTCCTGGAGGACCTGAGACATAGGTGTCAGCCGCATGAAAAAGACTCGGATATGAGGTGAGACCAAAATGGTACTAAATATCTAATTTTAGTCGATAAATCAAGCACAGTGTACTATACAATGGGGCAAAATATACATGTCCTATCACTGCCATTTGAGATACGCCTGGGCATTACTTCAGTCCCTGCCTGTTCTGTGTCAAGTCTTGCCCAATAATTCTTCCAACTTTTGTTGTAAGCATACATATGAGAAAGGTTAAAATACTAGATCCTGTTTAAACTCAGTTATATCAAATGCTGCCTCTTTGTCCCTGGGGCTGGTGCCTACAGTAATTGTTATTCCTAGCTCCTAGTCGTACTTCTGAGAGATCTGAAGACTGGTATCTTAGTAATACATGTAATCTGTTTTCTTTATATTAATTTTTAATATCTCCAGTGAGAAAAAAACTCTATAAACTGTTAAGGTTGTCTCTTATCAAATGAAAGCTTAATCACTATGAACTTAAAACTTGTATGTCTAGCTGTGTAGTTATTCACAGGGTTTGTGATAATGAAAGTATTCAAATTTTTCAGCTTAAATATGTATTGTTTGATTTCTAACATGGATAACTCATAAATGTAATTTCTATCTTTCTATCCCTAAGTACAAACACCATTTATAAAGCCATATATTACAGGTAGGAAGGTGTCAAGTGTTTCCTTGACAGAGTTCATCCTCTAACTACGTTTGCATTGCAGGATTCAGTTCCAAAAACGAGTTGTTTAGGTAATGTGCATTTCACAAGCCCATCTTAATTTTTATCCATTTTACCTTAAATTTCCCTTTTTCTTTCCCTTCTGTTTCTCTTTTCCCTTCCATTTCTCTTTTCCCAGTATATGTGGTTTCTTTTAGTGACTTAGTAGCATCCTGGCACAGCAGGGTGTTGGTAAGGGCACATTTCAACAAATGTAAGAGAAGGACCCAACTGAGGAGTCAGTTAAAACATTTCATTAGCTCAGTTTTGAATTCTGTGCCTCCATAAAATGTTTTGTAGGATAAAAAACAAACCCAAGGTTTGAATTTGTAAAAGCTTTCTTTTCTTCCCCTTTTGAAAATGAGGAAAATCAGGAAAATTTCTTGCCATTATATCTACCTGAACATTTTTGTTGTATTTTTCCAGCTGTCAAAAATTTCTTGATGAAGTTTTGGTCTTCAAGATATCCCCAAGGCTGGTTGCTTGCCCAGCTGTACATTACCATTACTATGTCCTTTCCTGATAAAGATTACTCATGCACTGATGGAGCATAATGTTCTATAACATGTCATAAAGGAATAATAGCATGTAATATAATCCTTGTTATATGTTTAATAATGGGATAAAACCAAATTACAGCATTTGATATTGCTGACTTAATTTCAGATGCTCATCTTTTACAGGAAACCTAATCTATGCCAGAAGTGGTCATTGAGGATCATCAGCAGCGCAAATAAAACATAGAAAATAGAGTTCAATTACATCTTACCATTAAAACTGAATTTAAGGATTGTAAGCTCCTTTGCACAGAATACTGTTATTTTTCACCTTGCAAGTTTAAATATGCTTGCATAGTCTTTGATAGATTCTCCCACAGCAAACAGAATACTCATGTACAATTCACCCTTGAGAATCTCATCAGCCTTTAAATGATTTTTGTACATTTCCTGAATGTTACAGCACTGTTTAAAAAGCAATTTTAGATATCTTAGGATTAAAAATAACATCACAGGACTTTATATTTGTTTTCCTCCCTGCAAACTCCTTATTTGTTATTATTTGTTTGTTTATTGTATTACAGAAATTTATTCAGACTCCAATAATGAAAGGGATCTATTGTGCAAACACTGTACAAATACATACTTAGGAACAGCCACTACTTAAAAGACTTTACTACAGTAAAGACCATATAACAGTGCCAGCAGTTATTAATGTGTCTTGATATTTCCCCATAAGACCCTGTTACCTGAGGTTTTTAAGTTCTTCATTGTTTTGCTTGGCCTGAAATCCTGCATGCTAAACTTCATGTTCAAAATTTATTCTTTCTATAAAGCTTCCTTACAGATATCTCTGGATCTAACATAGAAGAAAAAAGGAAATTTAGATGTTCTGGCATTAAAAGAAAAGAAAAAATACAGAAATCTTTGACAGTTTGAAATCTCTAAGCCTTGTGGTGAAATCTTGAACTCTTCTTTGGAGAACTTTGTGCTGTTTCTTATTGTTATAAATGTTGCCAGCAATGGCCTCTTCAGGAATGAAGAACTATCTATCAGAGTGTGTTTCCAAACTTCATACTAGTTTTGCTTGTTATATTTGATTTCTGTAAACACTATATAGCATCTTTTCTTTTTTCTGATGTTCTGAGTAATTCTAGGGTTGCATTTGAAAGCAAAGAGTTTACTAGTAATTCAAATATTACCAGATTATATAAATATGGGAACTAATTTTTTTCTCTTGATGAGGAAGAAATGAATGTAGCAAGAGAGAACAATCCTTAGGAAATCATACATATTGAAAATATATTAAAAGAATTCTGAAATTCTTTATCAAGAACATAGAAGTTCTTGATCAGTGCTGCTCAACTTCAGATAACTTCTTATCGGGCAAAGATCATCAGGTCCATAAAGGTTTTTCAAACAGCTAAGAAGAGCTGTAAACTAACAGTGAGGACCTCCAGTCTTGCATCAGGGTCCAGGTCTAATTCTTATGGTTTTGCTATCTGCTTAATGATAATCTTAGTATTACTTAAATATCTAAAAAAAGGCACTTGCTGACTCTTACACCTGAAAACACTCTATGTAATTGCACATCACAATCTATTTTGCATACATGCAACGTACCTGTCTCTCCATTTCTGACAAAGTTGTGATTTGCTGGGAAAGGTTTTGTGTATCCTGGTCAAGTGTGGTTTAGTTATGACTGAAGATATACATACCTGTCTTCAGCCCCTTAACATTGGTCATTCTTCTGCTGCAATAGTTTTAGTTCTGTTTTAGTTTTTAGCTGAAAAGTAAAAGAGATGGATCCATGTTATAATTTTTAGAGGAGGGAGAAACACCAAAAACATATTTAAGACACTTGCACCGTTTACAATGAGTTATTACAGATCCCAAAAGTACAAAATGCAAATAACTGGGGGTTTTATACTTATGAGTTTTAGATGCTCTTTTGTTTTGATTGTGAATTTTATTAAAGAAGCCATGTACAAGATACTTACAAGACACTATGTCCTGTACCTCTGTTACATCTCACATATTCCTGAACACTCTTTTTAACCATCATTTGCCATCTTGATATCTATCTTATTTGCATATATACCGATGTATCTTTTCTGCTTGTAGAAACTGAATGGTTTCAGTGGATTCTAGTTTTTCAGTAGTTAGCTCTTACATTTCCTACCCTGAGTTCTTCCTTTCTACTGTTTGCCTTCGATGGGATGTTGCTGGAAGCCAATAGGATTCAGGTCTAAAAATACAGTTGATTAGAGCAAGACCTGGTTTGGAATATAAGAACTTTCCTTCTGTTCTCTTTTCTTGCTTGCCTCTCCTCTCTTCTCCTTTCTGTTTTTTCCTTTTTTTTTTTTGCCTAGTCTTGCCTCACCTTGCATTGACTCCCCTCTGCCTCTCCCTCTCCCTTTACAATTTAGCTAAGGTAATAAATGAATAAAAGACTAAGAAAGAAACCACATAATTTAAATTCAAATTTGTTATTTCTTTCTGAAAATATCTTAATTCAAAAACATCTCATACAAGGAATATCAGGTCTTACAGGTGTATTTGCATTTTATCACTGTTGAATCAGAGTGAGTCATCACATATGGAAAAGCAAGATAACAAAATTCTAAGAGGGAAAATCACAGTGTTTGCTTGTTCCACAAAAATGGAAGTGACACCAATTAAGAGCTGACATAGTGGACAGAGCTTAGAATCCAGCACAGAATAAAGTCCTTTGCCTTGCTAGGCTATCAGCTATCTGAAAGCCCTAGGCAAACACAACATGTTTATGTTTCTGTTTTCTTACCAACTGGGACAGATTGGTTAATTTCAATGTTTACGGTAATAGCTGAGGACAAAAAAACACCCAATAAATTTATTTTCATGGGATTTTTATTACTGCCACCTTAAAGCAACTAAAATAGCTGTAGTTTCTTTCCAATATAATTCCTTTACAGTAACACAGCAGTGTGGGGGAAATTAACATTTTTCTTTATTTTTTCCCTTCTCTTGTTTACACCAAGAAGGGTTTTTGGGGTTGGTTTTTGGTTTGGTTTGGTTTGGTTTTCCTTCTTTTTTCGTTGGAATTTACTTTCAGCAATGTTTCCATCAATTTTTGGAGACTAGAACTTCCTGTTTGTGGCTTATAAGAGTTTCCTCCTGATGTGGACAGGGTAAGGACATGTAGATGGACAGTGCCTGCTCCATTAAGGGTCTCTGGTCAAAGGAGCCATAAGCAAGAACACAGAGACAAACCTGACTGACACATAATAGGGGAAGTCCGGAGAACAAACCCGGTCATTTGTATTAATTGGTATGTATATCTGGAGCATGAGAATATTTATTTTCTCAGTTGGTAGGACGAGGAAAAGGGGGGAGACAAACACACAGAGACATAAAACCTCACCAATTAGTGTTAACAAAGACAACAGCGAGAAAGAAACATCTTCACTCACACTACCTAGTCAGTAGCTTTGCTACTGGTTGACTGCAAACAGAAGAGCAGCAGCCACATCCCTCAGCCTGGAGACCCTGGCCACTGAGATGGGCTCCAGCAGCTAGGCAGGAGGGTCCTAGGCTGAAGCTGCTGGAGGCAGCATCCTCTTCTCTTGACATCCAGTACAAGGGAGGAAGGAAGGAAAAAGAAAGAGAGGGAGGAAGGGAGGAAGGGAGGAAGGGAGGAAGGGAGGAAGGAGGAAGGAAGGAAGGAAGGAAGGAAGGAAGGAAGGAAGGAAGGAAGGAAGGAAGGAAGGAAGGAAGGAAGGAAGGAAGGGAGGGAGGGAGGGAGGAAGGGAGGGAGGGAGGGAGGGAGGAAGGGAGGGAGGGAGGGAGGAAGGGAAGGGAAGGGAAGGGAAGGGAAGGGAAGGGAAGGGAAGGGAAGGGAAGGGAAGGGAAGGGAAGGGAAGGGAAGGGAAGGAAGGGAAGGAAGGAAAGGAAAGGAAAGGAAAGGAAAGGAAAGGAAAGGAAAGGAAAGGAAAGGAAAGGAAAGGAAAGGAAAGGAAAGGAAAGGAAAGGAAAGGAAAGGAAAGGAAAGGAAAGGAAAGGAAAGGAAAGGAAAGGAAAGGAAAGGAAAGGAAAGGAAAGGAAAGGAAAGGAAAGGAAAGGAAAGGAAAGGAAAGGAAAGGAAAGGAAAGGAAAGGAAAGGAAAGGAAAGGAAAGGAAAGGAAAGGAAAGGAAAGGAAAGGGAAGGGAAGGGAAGGAAAGGAAGGGAAGGAAAGGGAGGAAAGGGAGGAAAGGAAGGGAGGAAAGGGAGGAAGGGAGGAAAGGGAGGAAGGGACGAAGGGAGAAAGGGAGGAAGGGAGGGAGGGAGGAAAACACAAAATCTCTGTTATTCAGGATCCTGTTTATTTCTAACAGCAATTTCAGTAACTAGCCTTATGTTATGCTACAGAACAGAAAACCATACATCCACTTATTGGCTCCTTCACTAATTTTGGGAGTGTTCTGTGAAGAAGAAAAGCAATGCTAAGGGCCTTCTTTTTTAGTAATGTGCTCTGAGCTCTCATCTGGTGTAGGAGTAACAGAGATGAAAAATATTTTTCTTTCCCAGATATTTCACCTGAGGCATGAGATTGCTTTGAAGAACTCCTGTGTCCATTGGGTGACAAATACAGTTCTGGGAATCATGCAGAAATGAGGTAACACCACCTTTTATTATTCTAAGAGGAGTGAAGTTCATATAAGTTTTCATAACACACTTTTGAATTACTTTATTTTCAGAAATATTCAAGAGGATTCAGAGATACTGCTGATTGCCTCAGGCACTATATGTTTTGCCTTCAGCTGCCCCCCACACACATCAAGCTTTTCTGCTCAAAGCTTCTGGCTAGCACAGAGAAGGCTTATGTTCAGACCTACTATGACATGGGAAACTACATCAAATTACTTTTCTAAAATGTTTTTGTTCATTTGTTTATGCTACATTTTATGACTACTTTTTAACTTCTGACTATGTGAGATTTGTGGTATATAAAAGGAGTTAACACAGCATCTTATTATCCAAATCCATCATATTGTATGCCATAGGCTATCATTCCAAGAGGCTTAGGGTTTAGCAATTACATTAGTAATATATCATTTACCACAGAAAAACACTAGCCAGAAAACTCATTTCCTGTTCCTACAGTCGCTTATTTTCCCTGGTTAAAACAAAACCAAGGAACAAGCTCTTCCTTGTAACTCTAATAAAAGATTCCATCTGTAGCACTTCAAAAAAACAGAAGTGCTCTATCAACAGGATAGAGCTGTGCATCTCAACTTGAACCATTTCAGCTTTCATGTCCATTAACTTTCTGGCTGTCCTGCTGAGGCAGTCATCAAGATTGCCAATTGTGATGGTGTTTATGCTGAGAGTGTTTGTCCACAAGCAAACTAAAAACATTAACTAAAATAAAGGCCAGTGATTTTGAAACTTCAGTCCTCAGACTTGTAAGAAATATGCTTTGAAACAATTTCTATGCTTTGCAGTGGGATCAGAGGAAAGGTATAAAAGACATTCTTAACTTTTACTCTGATTAATGACGAATGTTTTGGAAGGCCTTCTATTTAATTTCGAATAGCATTCAGAAAGATTTTCAAAATTTGGAGCATTTTGAAGTGAAGATTAGAAAAAATTCCGGGGGGGGGGGGAAGATTGTAGAGCCTGTGGGTGTAGGACCAGTGGGCCCTGGCATTATGATTATAATTTTATTAATCATACATATCCATTTACAGTTACACACATACCTTCCATGAAAGCTCTGCTGCTCAGACTCTAGTTTACTGATAATACTATAATAAGTCACATGGATACTTAAAAAAGCCACAAAAAGAAAACAAATGGAAGGCAGTAATAAAATCAAGACATGAGCAAAGTTCACTCTGCACAGAAATGTGAGTCATAAGAAAACCTGACTCCAAGAATCCTTCATCACAAATACTTTGTTCTCATCACAGGCCCTCAATTAAATTACCTTGCAGCATTGCCTATGGTATGGCGTGTATGATCCATGGCATGGGAGTGTTAGGGAAGTGTATTACAGACCTGTGATGGGAAAGTATATTGTGAGAATCAAGACCTATTCTGGAAATTTTCATGAACCACTGTCTAACCGATGGTGCCCTATCAGCCTACATCTGTTGATCACATCAGTATTAGTTAAATGCAACAGCGGAAAAGATCATTTGGAAAAGGTGGTCCCATTTAGTACTGGGTGGCACATGTTACTGTATTCCTGTTATATATACACACACTTCAGACACAAATGCATGCAGGCATATATATATTTTATATGTCAGTACTCACATTATGTAGAGATGTAAATACAAAAACTATATAAGTACATAAAATATTACTTTTCACATACAAATTTCAAGACAAGTAGATACGGATTATCTAAAACAGTCAACCTCCAGTCGTCAACAGATTTATCGACTGTGTTGTAGACTTAGGTTCATGTGGTTTTTGTGACAACTGTGTTCATGGTCTGGGGGAACCAGAATTAGAAATCTTGTCATGGTTCAGCCCCAGTCGGCAACTAAACACCACGCAACCGCTCTCTCCCTCCCCCAACCCCTGTGGGGTTGAGATAAAAATCTTGTGGGTTGAGATAAGAGTTTAATAATTAAAATAAAATCACAAGGATAATAATGATGATTATTATAGTAATAACAATAATTATAATATAATAAAAGGAAAAGGAAAAAAGGGAAAAACCCAGAAACACAAACAATACAACCGCTCACCACCCGCCGACTGACGCTGCCCGTCCCTGAGTCGTGATTGCTGCCTCCCTCCCCTGGCCAGCTCCTCCCAGTTCACATACTGGGCATGACGTTACATGATATGGAATATCCCTTTGGCCAGTTTGAATCCGCTCCCTTAGCTGTGCCCCCTCCCCTCCCGGCTTCTTGTGCATCCAGCAGGGCATGGGAAGCTGGAAAAGTCCTTGACTGGTACAAGCACTGCCCAGCAACAACCAGAACATCAGTGTGTTATCAACATTGTTTTCATACTAAGTCCAAAGCACAGCACTATGACAGCTGCAGTGAAGAAAATTAACTCTATCCCAGCTAAAACCATGACAAACCTATACAGTACAACTTGGACCAAAAATTTTGTCTTCCAAAGCAATGCAATTTAGATGAGTGATTAAAAGTATACACAGACAAGTGAGTGGGAAAGGAAGACTCCTTAAATTAATGGGTAGGTGAGTTTCCTATCCCCTTCCTATCCTTGTCTTTCTTGATTCTGAACAGAAATTCTTCAATCTGAGAAAATCCTCATAAGGTACTCATTAGGTTTTTTTGCTCTAGTACGGCTGAACTTCACTTTAGCTGCAACTAAGAATGGATGAAAGATGTAGTTTCTTGCGGAGAAGATAGACAACATTTGTTATAATAGGAAAAAAAAAGCCAAAAACCAAACAAACCAAAACAATGAACTACTTAAAATTCTGGAAGAAGATGGAGAATGTTAATATTTATTGAGGTATTTATTACTACTGATTGGGAAAAAATAACTTCATTTTCTGGATATAATATCTGCTAAGGGGTTGCATTTATTTACTAGCATTGTCTCTTTCTCCAGATACTGTTCAAAAGGGCAATATCTAAAAAGATTTTGTTCATATTACTTTTTTGAGTAATAATTGCTCCAACCAGGGATCAGAAGCTTGTTTTGCTAGAAAGAGCCAAAGAAAGAATAAAATAATATCCTGTTACAGAAAAACCTGTTCTGGGAGTTATAAATATATCTGTATTTATATATATATGTCTCAACCTGTTATCAAGAACTTCCTACTTGAAGATGAAATTCGTATAACACAAATGCATAAAACTGCACGTCGTGGAGGATGTTTGCATTTTTCTGAAAAGTGCTGATTCTGCTTTTCTCAGTAAATGCCAGATATCTACACTTTTATCACAGCTCATGGATTTACTGTTTTGTAAATTAACAAAAAGCCTGCTGATACCACTGAGTATGCGTCAGAATTAGTCTCTGCTTGTACCTCAAACTCTTTTCAGAATTCAGATAGGACACTGTAATTATAAGAAATTGAAGGATTTACATTTATTGTGCAGTTCTAGAACAAGAAAATTATTCTAATAAGCTTTTTCTTCAGTGATTTTTCTATATATTAGTATGTACATTGACATGCAAAATGCACATTTTAATTTCATTGCTGTTGTTAGTAAGCAACTTTAATAAAGATTCACGGTTTAGACTTTAAAAAAAGAATCAGTCACATCCTTGAGACCAGTAGTCAACAAAGACTTATTCTCTTCAGTCTGGGATGTTAGATTCACCCAGGACAAAAGAACCAACACAAAGTTGGTCTGAGTCTTGTTTTTCTTTCTCATGAATACCCATAAACAAACTAGTACAGTTTTCCATCAGTTATTTAAGTGACCAAGTTAACTAATAAGATTCTGCTAAGGGACAGCCATTCAGAGAAGTACATTAATTCATTTTTTACTCATCAGTCTTGCAAACAGAGAGGATCTACTTATTCACGCAATGGCTGATCTGTTAAATGCCTCTGTAGTTTTACATCAACGGTAGACATCCATCTTGCTTCAGGAAACACTAGTTCAGGTCCCTTGATAACTTGAAAGATTACAAGCATAAGAATGAGTATGTAAGATACTTGCATAATTAAACAAAAATAATTAGGTTAACAAAATGCATAGGATTCGTCTTCAGTCAGGCTATTTACTTATTGATTTTTAAAGTTTAATTTCAAAAGAAAGTGAGAAATGTGATGAAAGCCAAATGTGTTCTTCTTAAATTACATTTTTATAATGTAGAACAATGCAATGATATTAATAGAAGTAGATTTTTAGGCAAGCAGTCATGTAATATGTCAGAATTAGGTTCCACATCAGATATTAAAACAACAACATCAACAAAACAGGGGGAATTAATTTACCCATCTCTGATAGCTGGTTTGTCATAATACAAAAATTTTGCAAATGTAGTGCATTTAAATCTGCAGACTGTGGGATACAAATCACTCCAAATTAAAATCATGGATAGGAGCATAAATCTAGAAATCAGGATCAGAGGACTGTATTAAAACCACAGTGCTTTCTGAAGAGCATCTAATGGGAAACAAACTGTACTCCTTCTTTAGCATCACACCTCCATCAACATACACATACTGTTTAATGGAGAAGTTTACACAGAAAGCTTTATATTAAGGACTCTGTAGGACTAATATTTTGCTTTGGTAATAAATTTCTATTTCTTAAGATTTTCTAACCTAGGCAGTGGCAGAAGACAGTGTTTCTACTGATAAGTTGCTATGAAAAATATCTTCTGGAGATCATCAAGCTGGTATATTTCAAGTTTTAAAAACCTAGCCACCAATAAATATATCTATTTGAATTTATTTTCTTTACTGTTACATTTGTCAGCAAGCTGAAATGAGGCTACAATAATGTATATTCCTTGAAAAAAATAATAAAAACAAAACAAACAGAAGCCCTCAACAAACTGTGATTATTGTTTTTTCTAGTTGGGCTATGATTCCATTAATTGATAAGGACTTCAAAGTACCAGCTAAACAAGCCTTATATTTACTTATTTACACTCTTCAAGAAAAGGTAGGCTTGGTTAACTTTCATTGCTGATTGTTTTATAAGAAATAAGCAGATATTAGTAGAAATATGCAGATACTCCAAAGATTGGACTGTCTTCTCCCAGTTTCGGAAGATCTGCTATCAAACTGAGTAGTCTATCTTCATCAAGTGTCCTTTTTCACTCTCTAAAGCAAAAACACATCTGCAGAAACTATCCCAGACAAGAAGAAGAAAAAATTAAAACCTGGCAATACATATTTTTTAGGTTGTGTTTTCATTTTCTAGCCCTGGGTCAGATCAAAGTCAGTAGAGTCCTTTGATTTCTTCAATATTATCCCTATGGATGACATTATCAAGGGAGAGCCAGAATACATTCTTCTATGCTGCAGACTGTGGCAAAGCAGCTGAAGAGGGACTTCTGGGAAATCTATACAAAAGATGTGAACCTATTATTCCTTCAGAACAGCACAAACAGGACCAGGAATTGAATCATGTGTAACTTTGTAGTCTGAGTGTCGCATTTACTTTTTGATGAAAGCCAAAAGCCTATTTCAGCCATGAGCAGAGTTGCTGAGCTGCTGGAAGACCCACTTCTCTTGCATTAATATTTAATAATCTCAAAGACAGACTTTGAATTTCTGGATTATCCAAATACAGAAAGTCTTTTCTGTAGCCCTTGTCTTGCTGCTTTCTTCTTATAGCTACATACCTGGAGGGTTAGTACAAGGTCTGTCAGTCTTCTGTGAATTGCTAATCTGTGAAGCTAAATAGGTTTTGGGTTTCTGTGGAGCACACCAAGATTTGAAGACATCCTACATAACAAGAAATGGAAGGAAAAGGCCATTATAGCGATCTGTTGGTTAATGAGCCTTGAGCTTGGGCTGCACAAACATGAACCCTGAAGTGTCTATTCCATTTGTTGTAGAGAAAGAAATTATTTAATTGGGAAAAAATGTTAACATTATAGTAAAGTAGTAATGAATCAAGAATTTAATCAAAATAATCTGCCAAGTCCTGCTTAGCAGGAGAGTCCTATTAGAGATCTAAAAATGAAAACCAAAATCAGGAAATGTTGTCTGTAATTCCCCAAACACTGTTGGTTTTTTTTCAGTACAGAAAATGAAAACCAAGGATATGTGAAATATACCTTTTCTTCAGGCAAGAAAAGGTTATTCGTTTCCTCAGATTTTAGTTATAGACTTTTCTCAGAATCACTTACTTTTCAGTCTGACCCCCAGAACTAGTAAGCTTAATTTATTACTATCTTATCCAAATGACATACTTAAGTGATTTAACTTCAAAACACATATTTATAGTGTAGAAATGGGTGTCAGAAGGCTTTTTATTCTTGTCATTAGCATTTCCAAAGTTGCAAAACTTTATAAGAATTGGTAGATAATATTCTTTCCTACAAGGGACTTCACTGTAATGAAAAGAAAGAAAAAGAATTTATTTTGGATACATCATGACAAATTAAAAGTGAGAATCAGTTTTAGTACACTGGGATTTTTTGTTTCAGCTCCAGCTATTCTTCCTCCACTTCCAGCCTGCTCCCATCCCTTCCTAGTCCTTCCTTTTCTACCTTGTTTTAAAAAGTAAAGCTGCAGTAGGATAAAGTAAAGGTAAACTTTATAAGTTAAAGGAGAGCATGTACCTGGGATTTTCTTTCACAAAGTCCCTATAGAATTGTGCCAACTAATGTGCAGGACTTGCTCTGAAATGAAGATTAATGGTTAGGTGAGATGTTTGAGTTGCATAAGCTTTTATTAGCCATCTGCTTGAACATGAAAATAAAAAGTCCAAGCTTACAAGTTGTTTTATTTTAGCAGAAAATATAAAGGCAGGGAAAGATAAAAATTGAACAAAGCAACAACAAAGATTGCCTTTCTATTTAACAAACTGTTTTGTTATAAGTCATTATTGCTTTTAGAAGTATTTATTCTGAGGCTTGGTTAAATTACCAGCATTCTGCAAGCATCCAATTTCCTTGTAGAACAGTACACACGAGACTGTGTCTGATCTGGGATTATGCTGCTTTTTTTTCCCAAACTTGGCAAGATGTTTCAGAAATTTTAGAGACCAAAGATAACAACTTTGAAGTTGGATGAACCATAATCCTTGAATAAAATCAATATAAGACCCAAGGTTTTGATACAAATCATATACAATATATTTCAGAAAACATACCGAGGAAGAAAGAATACACAACTAATGCACAACCATAAGGGTTCACAGAACAGCTGTTTTATTCTTTAGGACTAACAGAACTTTGCATTAAGCTATACAGCTCTTCCATATAAAAATGCATATAAAGAAGTACTATATGGGATGCCGTTAATTCATGACAACTGAATGACAACTAAATGTGTTGTGCTATTCTATGCCCATGCATGTCTTAAACAAATGTTCCTTATAAAACATATTTTGTTACCTTGGGCAGGTGAAATAGGTAACAATATACTGATTACATAACTCAAAGATAAATTATATCTGTCCTTACCAGACAGAAAAATTGCATATGGATGGTTGCATTCTGAGTCCTGATTAATTCTTCACATTCAGTTGCAGTCTAGCAAATTCCAGTAAAAATTCCAGCAAATTCCAGTAAAAAACTGAGCTGTAAGATGGTAAAGACATAACTTAAAATGCCTAGAATCCATGTGGAAAAAAGGAATCAAGTTTGTTGGTAACATGAGGGTAAAATAAGATGTGTTCACAGACATAACATATTTATGGACGCTTAGAGATGAGTCAAAAATTAAGTTGCAAAACCATTTTGATGAATGTGGTCTATATGTCCTTACTGAAAGCTGAAACCAATCTTTCTGTCGAACCATTAATTTTTCACAATAATTTCATTTTCCTTGATGACCACTTCAGCCTTTTGTAGGTATTCATTAGGTAATATTGCATTGTTATAAGATGATATGTCAAGACCATATTTTTCTTTCCTGCACTTGAGAAACAATAACTGAGTAGACATACACAAATACTGTCCCTTAGAGTACTCTCCACCTGCAGCCTTAATGGATGATTCGGTACAAAATGGAAGAGATTAACTTGTCACTTGTCTCTCTCCCTTCGCTGATTAGCTTCTGAATTAACAGCATGTCACAGCCTCCCACACATGCACATACAAACACGCACAGGTGTATTGCACACATAGGGACTTTGTCTATACTGGTAGTGTAGTTAGTTCTGATCAGGGCAGAAACCATCTTTAGGTGCTTTATCTGCTTGATGCAAAAATAAATCCCTCTCTGTAACCAAAAAGTTGATCTGTCTGCATTAAATTTAAAACAATGTATAATATATTGCATGAGTAAGTCATAAATACCTGAATAAAAGTAGTAGATATTAATAAGTAGTTATGAAAGTAGTGGTTCTATGATGCTGAACAAGTTCACTTATTTAATCGCTTTTTTATATCAAAACTTATGAACTGTTAGCATAGGTGATAGTGAAAAATTGTCAGCTACCAGGAACATGCATGATATAGGGAAAATGGATGGGGTTCTTAAAAATCCAGTGTTAAAGATCTGTCTTGAGCAAAGGGTTGTCCAATGGAATTATATCTAAATCAAAATCTAGCCGCAGACTTAGCGAGATTTCTTAATGGGTATTTGAGCAGATTCAGTATACGTGATGTTTTTAACTTTGAGCCTGTCACAGGGACTAATCTTTAATGTACGTGGCAGACACTCAATCTTCTCTGCATCTGCCCAGAAAATCTAAGGTTTCTAAAGCTTCTCTTAAGCTGTAGTAACACAATGTCAAAACTTAAGAATATTTTAACACTTGCATATTTCCAGTCATAATAGAAGTGCTTTAAACATTATAAAAATGCTTATTTTTATCCAAAATTTTATTGCTCTTCATAAATGAACTTGTGATAGTTTACTACATTACTGATAGTCAGAACATTTTTCTCACATGTTGATAACTGCAATTAAATACTTTTATTCTATAATTTTCATAGTTTTCCATGACCCTGGAGCTCATTTTCTTCCAGTCATGCCCTGCCCACTGTGATATTTGTTTCTGAACACCCAGCAAATTTTGTGTTCCAAAGGCTCAGCTAATTATATTTCATTAACAAAATAATAAAGATTGTACACAAGATAAAAGTATTAATCTCTTTGATGCTGAATTATGGCCTTAGCATCCTTGAATAATGCACTTGGATGATGCAGTGTGCCAAGTCTTACTGTACAAAATTGCTCATTATAGATATTACTTGTATTATCCAGTTTTATCTTTCTAATGTACATCCGCATGGAGTGTTTGTAAATGGTTTAATGGAATAATGCAAAGGGGGAAAGAAAAGAATTTTATTAGAAGTAATTTGTTATGATTTTAGAACTGCAGGTCTGCGTTGCCTCTTTACTGGCAGTGAAGTTCAAACAAGCTGCTACAAGTAACAGAACCCTTTGCATTAGCAGAGCCTGGAGGACCTACCAGCTCCTCTGTAAAGGGGTTGGTCTTGAAGGCTTCCCAGTTTGCACTGCTGTCTTGGTTCTAAACCTTTATACCTGAAGTGTGAATTCAAAGCAAATCTGCAAGAAAAAGAATGTCTCTTGGGCCCTAAATTCCCAATGAAGGCATAGCCTTATATTCCTTCATGCCATCCCCATCAGCCTCAGGGTTGGACTGTTCTACTTATCTTCAGCCAGCCTATTCCAGATTAAATTCTGCTTGCTGGAAAAAGATGGTGCTTTCTTCAGTTCACCTCTTCAATAAAAGTTTTTTTAAACTTTCAAATATATTGGTGCTGAGGAAATAGTATCATCGTGTTTCCAGGTTTAGATGACTCTGAAATTATGACATCGTGGTAGATTGTGAAACACCAGGTGAACATGTGGATGTGATAGAAGAAAATAAGGTCTGTCCTTCCAATTCCATTTACACACTTTTCTATTATTATTATTTCTTAACTGCACCATGTTTTTAATGTGTTCCCTGAGTTCTCCACAATAAGATTCCAACCTACTTTTACCTTGACTGTCAGGTCCAAACTCTCACCTCCAACATACTTTGATTTACAATTATCAGTGATATATTGCCTTATAAAATTACTCAGTATACTCAAGTCTTTATAAAAATGAAGGGCTGTGTGTCATCAATTCTTTTTTTGAAAATTCTTAATATTACCATTAAAACATTACAAATCTACCGTTAAAAGATGTTATTGAGAGCCATCACTGTGAGACTATTGGCAAACAGAAAATTTACTGCATATAGCTTTCTGTTAGATAATTTCTAATTATAGAGACCATTTGACTCATTTAACTTTCTTAGCACCCATTTTAAGTGGCTTTGTTCAAGACTTCATGAGAAATAAAACACATAGCATTATTCTTTGTCATTGTCTAATTTTTTTGCTGACAATAAAAATAAAGTTATTATGTCTGGTTTTAGGTAAACAAGTGTTAAAGTTTTATAAAGATCATGGAGGCCTAGAAATTAAAGAACCCTCATTTCCTTTTTCATAATCTTCATGCTGGCTTGTGTGATCACAATATATTTTTTTAGGTGTTTCACATTTCCTTTCCCTTCCTCTCCTCTTGTTTAGCTCATTTAGACAGAAGAGCTGAAGGTTATCAGCCATTAACAATAAGTATTCCTAGCATAATAGTAATTTTGTGCTAATTCACACTATATTGTCAGCTGACAATGTTTGCTACTTTATTCTTATGCTTGTATCTTATGTTGTTTTATTGTTGTCAAAGATATAAAAGAAAGTATTCAAAACACTGAAATGTTTTCCTTTTTTTGTCAGTATAATCTTCTCTCACAGCAACTGTCAGTTGGAAATTTAGTCCTTTAAACTAGTACACATGACACTATAATCATACTGTAATGCCCGTGTGGGGAAGTTATTGATTATGGCATCTATAAAAGAAAAATAACAAAAAACTTGGTAGTGTGTAGTTTAGGGTGTTTTTTTTCAGTGAGTTGAACTGTTTAGAGTTAAGTGAGGAGTCTCTCTTGTGGTTTGGTCTCCTATGAAAGCCGTGGTAACATTTTAAGATCCCATTCTGATCTCTGTAAGTCGTTTGTCAGCCTGTTACATGACTACCTTGGTCATTATGTCTCAGCAGAAAGTGTCTAAGAAGAAACTTCACTACCTTCACAGTTTTGTTATTTGTTAGTAAAGGGCTATTTGGGCCAACAGTGAAACAGAAGTCTCACCAGTCTTCCATTATGAAATAGGGATTTATCTGGCCAACATAAGCAGTTTGCTCCCAAACAAATAGTTATAAAGAAGTAATCTGAGAGTGGGAAGACCTGATTAGTCTTTTACCATTGGACCTTTGCTTGGTCTTTGGCCTGTGCTCACTTGTCTCTTTCTCCTTCTAGTCCTGGCTGTCTAATAATGCTAAGGCAACCAGCATCAGTGCACCTCTGTCTCTTGACATCAAGAATCATAACATACTCCTACTGACATAATCTGTAAGGTTGAATGAAGAATTTTTTTGTCACATAATATTCTCTGTTCTTTTAGCATCTTTCCTTAATTGAATCGCAGTGTCTTTACCTGCTGCTTCAGTTCATCCATTTGCCTGGATTGGTAGATGGTGTTGGAAGATAACCGACTTCAATTTTTAGGTTTGACCAGCTTGGCATAAGTAAGCTGAAATTTATCACGTGCAATTTATACCTCATTTCATATGTCACATCCAATGAAATGCTTCTTTGCGGTGATCATGTCTGACAAAGCACCTAGCTGTCATAAGCCTGGGGATTAGTCTGCATAGTGAGGTGGCTTTGTCAATTTTGGTGAAAAAGTCATTCCTATTTTGTGAAGAATGGTGCAATCCAGTTCTCTTTCTGCTTTCTGCTTGTAAATTCTCATGAGTATTGATTTATGGTATTGCTACCAAACACAAGTTTCTTGCCTAGCATCAGTATATGCAGTGCATCTGCACGTACAGTTAGTGGCACACATATCTCATACAGTCCTGATTCACAACAACTTTGCCTTTCTATGATAGATTCAGGTAATTTTGTCTAACAAAGGCCACATGGCATCTCTGGGAAACACTGTGATACATTACTATATTCATCTACCTCATCAGGGAGACAGAATCAGAATCTCCTCAGAGGTGCACAAAGACAGGGGGAAATGCAATGGACCCAAGCAGGACCAAGGGAAATGTTGTTTAGATATTAGGACAAAAAATCAAAAAGAATTAAGTCAAAAGAAACAGGTTGCTCAGAGAGGCAGTGAAATGTTCTTCTCTGGAGATTTTCAGACTGAAAAATAAACTGAGCAACCTGGTCTAAGTGAGCCCTGCCTTGAACATAGAGAGAGTTCAGAGTTGTTATAGAGTTGTACCTGGTAGCCTCCAGATATATATGCTGGAGAAAACTTAGAAAAACCAAAGAAATTCAAACTTGAATTCACAGCAATTTGTAGCAAGAACCCAAGCTTTTTCTTCCACCATCTTTTGGAATACCAAAGTTGAGTTACCAAAACTTTGAAATGAGACAGCTTGTAGTTTAGATTATTTAGAACAATACAGTCTACAGACAGCAAGAAGTTGCAGTATTCTTCAGTTATGGTTTTCCTTTCTGATATACAATCTTATTAAGACCATCATGAGCAAAAGTAATAGCAGTTTTTGTCTCCAAGTCCTTCACCTTTCCCTCCCCCCCCCCCCATGATTACCTTGGAAACAGCATGCAATGTTTTTATGTTTTCTATGGTTCTGCATTTCTAACATCTTATTTGCTCTGTACTACCTGATCTTCCTGCAAAAATTCAGATGTGTGCATGAAAGCTAACAGCATTCTTAGGTTTAGCTCAGAAATCAAATTAGAGGGATTCCTCAGTTGTACTATCATCTTTAAGAAGGGAACATTTAAGAACTAGTTATGCTTGCTTTTTAATGTATCTAATGAGTTTATTGGACGAATTTTTCTTCTTTTTTTCTTTTTTTTTTTACTCCATTCTCTTTTATCTGAGAATTACTTTTTTGGCTGATCTCATTCTTTTCTGTCTTGAGAAATATTTCTAGAAAGTATTTTTGTGTGGATCTCTAAGTCTTGCTAAAATAAGTGCCTGAACATTCTTGTGAAAGCTGGTTTGATTTTTTTCCCCTCTCTATTGTGAAGTAATTATTTTTTAAAAGATTTGACAATATGTTGTTCAGCTTTTCTTTTCCTCTTATACCAAGGATCATTTTCTAAATGGTACATTAAGACGACGACAAATTTTCCTTGCTGAAAATGTTTCTGAACCATTTGTAAAGATTTGTAGGGACTGACCAGCAACCCCTGAAAAAGCACTTAATGACTGTTCCTATTTTAACTAATAAATTAGTTGCAATGTGTTCTTTCTTGTCTTGATTTTTGAAAATTTCCATCCACTTAATAATTTTCACTTTGTGAGAAAAATGTTTACTTCTAAACTATTACCATTAGTAGTGAGTCTGTCTGCTTTGCAAACGACATTAGCCTGCTGCCATATTTGTCCTTCTTTTTTTGCAATACTCATCATGTTTTATTTCATGCATACTTCTAATTTCTAAAATCATGGTCATAATGCAGGCAAAAAAGTAAAAAAAAATACTAAAAAAGGAAACTTAGCATTCAAGGATTTTTATTTTCTTGATCATAAATCATAATAAAGGATTTACTGAAGGATTATAATAAAGGATTTTCTGAGTGGCTGAAGAATTATCTAAATTTCTTCTCAGTATCTCATATGGAGTCAATCAGTAGTTTCTTTCTTCTTTTTTACTACTCATTGTTCCACGCCTGAGTCTGACCAAAGAAAGGTTACTGCATTTAGTAAAATATTCAATGTACATAGCTGCTTCTCTGTTTCAATACAAGAAGAAAGAAATGTATAATTACATACATAATATGTATGTATAGAAGGTGCAAACTGGGTTTTTTTCAAACCTAATAATTCAGATAGAGAATTTGGTTATACAGCATGGCAAGGTCTCTTCAAACAGAAAGGTCTTTAAACCCAAATTTTCAACACAATTTGTATACTCTTTTCTTGAACTATATATTTCAGTGAAGGAAATGGACTTTAAAAAACCAGTTTTGTCAAAACAAATCAGCTCTTTTGACAAAGTTTTTGTGTTTCCTCTTTACTTGTTTGGAAACCTTGGGTTCTTTTACTTGTATGAGTATAGTAAATCCTTTTTAGCTGGTGGTTTTTTTTGTTGTTGTTGTAACATATTAAGATTTTCTCACAGGCAACTGGCTCCTTTCTTACTAAAAAAAACCCCATCTTTTTTCAAATTTCTAAATGATCTCTTTTTATTCTAACCTGGACATTACTGTATGCTGCATATATTCTTTCTTAGAGAGAACATAAAATATTGAATATGTTATCAAGCAGTGGTTGTGAATTTAGCACACAATGTTTTAGATAAACTGCAAAACGCAGTCTTCAACAAAAATCTTGATATTGGGCCCCCATTAGTACTACAGGTTTCATAAAATGAAATATAAAGTAACCTAATGTAAAATTTTTTAAAAAACTTATCTGTTTATGATTCACATGGCACTATGTTCAATACTATTATATATCAAATTGTAGTAAATTAAGTCACTCATTAGATGTGAAGTAGGATAAAAAATACTTCCTAAACTAAATGCTAGTTTTGCATATCTGAATACTGCAGATCAGAATTTTTTTTTCCCTCCACTGCTTTCAACTCTTTGTGTGATTCAGCTGGGAGTGTTCTTTCTAAAGGCTCTAAGGAAATGAAGGATATAGTTAATTTTTTTTTCTTCAGATCTAAGCTACTATATGATTTATCTCTGTGTCCTTAGTGAACAAAATACAACTTTCAAAATAATTTATTATTTTCTATAACTCCTATGTTATTAAATTATATAATAATATTAATAACAATTACTACAGGGGCATGTTTGAGGACATACAAGAGATCATGCAGAGCAGAAATGAGACAGTCCAGGTACATAAAGGAATCATACAGATGACAGGAAGACATTTGTTGAAAATCTCTGTGAGTTGTGGGGCTCAAAACTAAGCCCTTCCTCTTTGAGTGCTGTGTGATGGTAAGTGCATAACCCACATCCCTAAAACTCAGTCAAAGTTAATCATGGTATACGACTTATAAATTTGAAAGCATTGTTTTTGGTTTTAATTATTTTTACTTGACTGAAAAGTAACTAGATCTGGGTGAATAAGAGCTGAGTGAAATATTCATTGTTTCCTGTTTTTGACTTAGCGGTTGAAGTGGAACATTAAAAAAATATTGAAAATTAAATGTCTTCTTGACATTTTAGCATAAATGTTTACGGCGGCATGGCTATTTGAGAAAAACATGACTGTCCCACTAACTTGTACTGTCATATGCTTTTAAAGAAATGACTGCAGGATAAAGCTGTAGCTGTTCATCACATTAAAAGTTGAGTTTACTCAAGGACTAAAAAAATTACTACCTATAACTTAATAAAATATGCTAATATGTGTGTATCTTTTTTTCTCCAGAGCCTGGCTAAAGAGTGGATAATAAGTTCAAGAGAGGGAAAAATATATTCCCAGAGATTGGCAAAGATTGTCTCACTTCTTAAACTCAAATAATTTTCTGTTTTAATTCAGTCAGGTGTTACAATTCTATGTGCTCTTTCAATGCCATGTTATGTCTGGGGCTGGAAGCAGAGGTGCCAAAATATTGTGAAAATCTGTTCTCATGGCATTTTCTTCTAAGACTGTGACTGCTAAAAAATCTGACAAGAAAACCTCTTTTCAGATTTCTGCCCCAATTTTGCAGACTCAAGGGGCTTGTATAGTCCTAATAAGTTTCACCTAAGCCTGAGGGAACATTTAGATGCTTATCTCAGTCAAACCCAAATTCCAAAACTTCTGAGTCCCACCCATCACCAATCTAAACCCGAAAGCTACAGTTCTACCTCCAGCAATAGTTTTCAAATGGACGTCCGTGCATTTGAAGGAAATGTCAGCGTACACCAGGAATGTCAGAATGTACTGAAGGAACACATTTCATCGATGCATTGTATATGGCACATCATTCAGTAGTTGAAGATTAATCATCTAGTCTCTAAGTTCTTTTAACTTCTCAAAGTTTGCTAGCTATACACTGTGCAGGAGGTTGCTTGCTTTTCTTCCTCTCTGAAAATTACAAAACTGGATTCACACAAAAGCAATGCAAATTGATCTTAATATAATAGGCTAAGAAAATATTTTTAGCCTCTTAAACTCTAAGTACCACATGTTGGTATTTAAAAGATACAGAAAGGAGGGGATTAGCAAGTACAAATAAAGAAATCTAATGCTTTTGCACAGCATAGCTGTACTGAGGAAGGAGTTGAAGAGGTGGAGCACAAAGTGTCAGAAAACAGATTTCAGTTCTTTACTACATATTCACAAAGCCAGCAGAAATAGAGGCATTGCAGAAAAGTAAAAAGAGTAGAATGAAATAAATTATACGAAATAGTGCTTTTTATAAGCAGTGGACTATTAGTAGCAGCTGGGGAGATTATTCTGCTGCCTACAATACATTTTGGGGTTTTTTATTTTTCTTAGAGAGAAGAAATTCACACTTGTTAAGGGTGAAATTTTAACTTAATACTCATCTAGTACACAAGGCTATATATTCCTTAGAATTCTAGCATTCATATGTTTTATCCATCTGTGTAAGCTTCAAAAAGTTCCTAAAGGAGTACATGTTACTATCAGTCTGGACCTGAAAATACAAGACAGAGTGTGAAATGTAAGATATTAGAACAGCTTTGCTTGTTGTTCACAATATTTATCAACTCTATCAAGTGCAGAGCTGATTTGGTGCAATGACGTCCTAACACTAACTGCTTACTGAATCTGAAAGACGTGTGTGTTATCCACTGAATTATATATAAACTGTTTAGAAGCGTAGATTTTTTTGTAAGGTGTTTCTGTTGTAAAAGATAGCAAGAATTAATCTTTTAAGTTCTATGGCTGATGACCTAGAATACCAAATACTATTTCTGTTCTCTAACTGGATGCCTAGTTTTTTCCTTTCCTAAATTGAATTATTTGTCATAGATATGTTTTAAGTAAACAAAGTCTTAATTACAGGCCTGAAATCTCCAGAATGTCTCCTTAATGTACTATTATGATGTGAACAAAATCAATGAGATGAAATAAAAATACAATGCAGAAAGTGTTAAAAAACCCACCCATGAATAATTTCTCTATAGCCCAGGCAGCTCCATTGTAGTCTCACATCAGATTCAGATGGTGCCAAATCAACCGTAGTTCAATTTGGTTTACAATGTGCTCTCCCACGTGAATTGTTTTTACTTCTTTAATGAGAACATAAGCTTATGCTGCCATGATTTCTGTTTCCTATAGAGAATTTCAGCAACTTTTATTGTTTGCAAGGAGGAAAACTAAAGCAGTGGTTCAAAACCAGTTTTCTATTTTCTATGACTACTTAGGAAAATTATGTTTTACTCTCTAGCAAAGAGCATTCTGATTGCTGCTGTAAGTGACCTGCAGCAAAACTGGACGGGCCTTGCTTCCCTCCTCATCTATCACACCTTGCCTTTTTTATTTATACCAAAGTTATCATGCAGTTATTAAAACTTAAGTGAAAAAAGACATGAAAGAAGACAATAGTTTACATGAACCACAAAACAACAATGTAGCATCAAATACTTCATAATGAAACAATACTAATACAGCTGTACTGAATGACTCATAGAATCATAGAATCATAGATTCATAAATTCATAGAATGGTTTGGGTTGGAAGGGACCTTTAGAGGTCATCTAGTCCAATCCCCCTGCACTGAGCAGGGACATCTTTAGATCAGGTTGCTCAGAGTCCCGTGCAGCCTGACCTTGAATGTTTCTAGGGATGGGGCATCCACAGCCTCTCTGGGTAAACTACTCTAGTGTTTCACCACCCTCGTCATAAAAAATTCCTTCCATATATCTAGTCTGAATCTATCCTCCTTTAGTTTAAAACCATTACCCCCTGTCCTGTCACAATAGGCCTTACTAAAGAGGTTGCCCCCATCCTTCCTGTAGTCCCCGTTTAAGTACCGGAAGGCTGCAATAAGGTCTCCCCGCAGCCTTCTCTTCTCCAGGCTGAACGACCCCAACTCTCCCAGCCTTTCTTCACAGGAGAGGTGCTCCAGCCCTCGGATCATTTTTGTGGCCTCCTCTGGACCCGCTTCAACAGTTCCATGTCCTGTATGCAAGTGACATATATCCTTGTAACACATTAGTGGAATGCATACCTTTCATAAACTGGTAACTGCAAGCTTCAGTTTATAGGACACAGTCTATTTTCATGTGTCAGAGTTCATGAGACTTTCCCTTGAAGGTTACTGAATTAAACCAGCATTAAAAGAAGTGCTAATCTGGTAGAATAAAATTTGTGTTGTTCTGATGCTTAGAGGTATACTGAAACTTGTGTTTTTCTGAGCACACAAACCATTAGTATTAAAAAAAAAATCACATTCTAACATTAAACTGGGTAAGCCAAGAGTTAGCCACAAGTTTATGATAATGTGACATCACAGTACTGAGAAGTGGATGCTTTTCTAAGAGTATAAGTTGTAATACAGAAACCAAGAAACATTCTAAAAAAGAGAAAAATATCTATAGCTTTATCAGCCACCATGTTAAGAATCACATTAATGAAAGCACAGGTTTTATCCTTCTGTCACCCTCCCTTTCTGTGTCACTTCTTTTCAATCAACTGTATCCAAACAGATGGCATAACCGGGATGTATACTGGGTAAGAGTATAAAACACTTATTCAATAGCTGATACACAGACGAGACAGGCAGGACTAACAAGCTATTAGGTTAAAAGTTAATTTCATCACTCTCTGATGAGATATTGCAGTCCTTTTTGGTCAGGCAGCCAATGAAGGGCTTCAAACAGGTTGATCCATTTTGTGGGTTAGATGCTTTTCTGACTCCCTTAGGATTTTTATTTTGAATCCTTGAGCTACTATTATTAGCATCTAAATATTTGCTATTACTGTCTAAAATATCCTATTTTTATCTGCGTTTTTACTTCTGTTATTTTGCATGGCTCTAGCTTGTATACTTTTTCTCTGCTTTTTCTCATCTCTATCTTCTAAGAAGTCCAAGCTAAAGTTAGACAGCTGCACTGTGTCCAAACCACATTTTGGATCACAGACAGCTGAAGCCCTGGGTGGAGGATTACAAGATCAACATACTTGCTTCAGATATTGAAGATCTGTTGGCAACACACACAGCTCTACCTGTGGTAGTTCCAATAGTTTGATTACAATGACTGTGTCGGAAAAGAAATCCTTGTTTTCCTTGAGTACTTATTATTTCTCTAGAAATACTACCCACTGGGTAACCCCATTTCTTTGTGGCATTTATTTCATGCTGTGAAGTAATGAAATAGTGATGAAAGATCCAGTTTATGTTACGATGGCTCCACAGAACAAAGAATACAGGACATTTGGTGCCACTCTTACCACGACTCATCACAAAGGAAAGAGTATGAGCAGATCTATAATGAATAGATATGATTAAATAGGGCATGAACAAATGCAAAAAATAGTGAAGCACACTACGGTAAAATGATACATCTCAATACTCTTCAGTAGTCTAAGGAAGAAAAACAATTTAATGAAAAAATTATATATTTTAAATTATTATTTTTATTTTTCCTTCTCTTCCATTAGTTCTTTAGCATATAAATGTTAATTTAATGCACTATTGTGCCCTAAGAAAAAATATGCAGCTGAATCTGTTGTAATTATTGCCATCCACAGGAAATATTTTAATATCTCATTTTCATTGTTCTGTTTGTAAAATACGATGAAGCCTATACTTCTTCATCAAAAAAATATTTTCCTTTAGAACAACTTGGTCTCTTAAAATTAAACCCTCTGTTCTGTTACTTCTCTATCCCTTTAGGGCACCCCCTCACCATAAAATCCTGTACTAATGAGGGTGTAAAGTGCTTTTTGTAGTCAGTAGGGCAAAAGACTGGGAAGGGGGTATCCTGTACTCATAGCAATGTCAAAGGTCTTGTGAACACAGAAGCATACCTCACCTTTTTTTCTCTGGCTGGGCATCTTTTCCCTCTTCTTTGCTGAGATGCAAGATTCCCCATAGTAGAGAACATTTTTCATTACATAGCTGAGTTCCCATTGCACTCAGCGCCAAACAAATGTTTTTCTGCCTTTTAAGAAGTACAAGTGTCCAGGCATTCAAAGGACCAAGTATTCATCTACTCTTTAGCTTTTCAAAATTTACGATCTTACAGCTATTATATAATTTTGACATAGATAATAATTAAGGATATTCTTTTAGTTGCGTAAAAAACATTATCTATGTGGTAAGATATAGTGACAATGTAAAAATTAAAAGCAATCAAAAGGCAAATAATACAAAGTGTAAAAAAGGCATCATGATACAGAAAATGCTTTAAACATAAATAAGTAAACGTGTTTATCAGGGAAATATTGGGAACAAGACACCATTCCATCTCATACAGAAAATGGACTGAAGGAATATCTAACTAGTAATTCCAAATATCTTCACAAAAGCAAGAAAATTAGTTATGGATACAAATAAGTAAACTAGAACAGCAATTTTCAATCTTTTAGGTTTGTGGGCCATTATTATGATGATTATGATTATGATTATCATGTATTGGTTACTCCTATATGCAACTATAAGCTTGGTTATTTTCTTAATTACCTTTGCAGACTACATAAATATATTCCAGGAATCTCCAAAAGCATTGTGGATCATGGATTGAATAAAACAGTGTATGAATATTCATAAAGTAATCTCCTTTGGCTGGGTTCCACATGAAGCCTCCAGAAAGTCCACTTTAACACTTATATGTCTATCTGTGCTGGTTTTGACTGGGATAGAGTTAACCTTCTTCATAGTAGCTAGTATGGGCTGTGTTTGGGATTTGTGATGAAAACAGTGTTTGATAATGGAGGGAAGATTTCGTTACTGCTGAGCAGTGCTTACACAGAGTCAAGGCCTTTTCTGCTCCTCACACCTCCCCACCAGCGAGTGGGCTGGGGGTGCACAAGAAGCTGGGAGGGGACACAGCCAGGACAGCTGACCCCAAATGACCAAAGGGATATCCCATACCATATGACGTCATGCTCAGCATATAAAGCTGGGGGAAGAAGAAGGAAGGAGGGGACGTTCTGAGTGATGGCGTTTGTCTTCCCAAGTAACCGTTACGCGTGATGGAGCCCTGCTTTTCTGGAGATGGCTGAACACCTGCCTGCCCATGGGAAGTAGTGATTGAATTCCTTGTTTTGTTTTGCTTGTGTGCACAGCTTTTGCTTTACTTATTAAACTGTCTTTATCTCAACCCATGAGTTACCTCCCTTTCACTCTTCTGATTCTCTCCCCCATCCCACGGTGGGGGAAGTGAGTGAGAATCTGTGTGGTGCTTAGCTGATGGCTGGAGTTAAATGACAACAACATCTTTATGGTATTTAGAATAAGTATTATGCACACATACACAATGACCTAAAATATTAATAAAGGAATGAATTATTGATTGGTGTCCATAACAATAATATGGGAATGAAAGACTCATTGAAAAGATCTCATTCTGGAGTGAGTAATCAAAACAAGCAAGTTCTCAAGGTCTCAGGTAGGATCAGTGTGGAATCAAGAACTATCTTTAATCCAATTATCATCTGTTACAGACATAATATGGAATATACTATGTGATGGACTGATGCCATATGGGCAAAGAACAGTTCATAACAAATAATCACATCCTTATAGTAGCAAACAGAAACAAAAAAAAAAGAGGGAAAAAAAAGATAAAAAGTAAAACTCTTCTTGGATAAACTATGCTTTCTTTTGACATACTTTTCCACACATTTTCCTGTAGATTTTTACATGCTAAAGTCATCCTCTAGTATTTAAGACTGCATGCAATAATCAATGACATCGTTTAAGCCAGTACCAGACATTCAGAATGTGAAAAACAGATTCTTTCCTAATTATATGATTCTATTAAGAACCAGTTTTTAATGTCCTTTAATCTCATTAATTCCATACTTCAATGTATGTTCAACAAATACTTGACAAATAAAACAAGAAATTAATGCTCCATTATAACAAGCACTACATACAAAGTAGCCAGCATTTTCACTCAGTGCAATTTACATCTGTGGCAGAAATTTGAATTATGGAACATGTTAATTTGGATTTGAAACACAGCTCTGACAATTTGAGAAGCAAGAAGCATGCAATATCAGGCAAAGGAAGTCCTACTTCAGTCTTTTAGTTTGTCCCTTTGCCTGTTGATTGTGAGAATAATGGGGTTTTTTCCTGCCCTTCAGTAATTACACACAGTCATCAGTGAAGGTATCTTAAAGGAATCTTTTCAGGAATGATCCACCTGCAATGTTCTGCTTTACAACTCTCTTGGCTGAAAAAGTTGTGTGACAATACTGTATAATGAAATGAGAAGAGACCATAGTTTTCATGTTTTACATCATAAATGCAGTATGGAAAATAGTGTGGCACTGAAAATACTGCAGATAAAGGGTCACCAGACATCTGAAAAAAGAGCAATCCCAATAATAGTGCTAGGTGACTAACTGACTAGGCAGATGATCTATTAATGTGGGTGAGCAAGTCCTCTTCATATTATATCTTCATAGTATCTGTTATGCATGCTTGAAGATATGTAATTCTTAAAAAAAAACCAAACCACAAATAAATAAACAAAATAAAACAAAGAAAACCCCAAACCCATAGAAATAAATTATTATTTTCTCAACAACTTTGGAAAAAAATATATTTGGAAGGAAACAATAGTTACTATGTTTGCAGGACTGCAGGTTCAGAAATTTATTTTTCACTTTACCCACATTAAAGCTAAGCACTGTGCATTATAATATTTCTTTGTGTACCTATAGGTACATATATGAATATAACAACAAGGAATGCCAGGAATTTATGATTCTGATTTACAAATACGATAACCAAATAACTTAGGTGGTTTAGTGGTGGACTTTGCAGTGCCAGGTTAATGATTGGACCTAATGATCTTAAAAGTCTTTTCCAACCTAAATGATACTATGATTCTATGATTCTATTATCAGCTACTCACAGTTTATGTCTTACTAATTGCAAGTGTTGCCCTCATTCTTTGCTCCTAGAAATCTGATTTGTGTATGGCTATACTAAAGTGCATAATTTATTTGCATGAAATCCATCAAATGCTCAAAACTGTGCAGTACCAGTGATCATCCTCTATTTAATCTTCCCTAGTCTCTGTAGTAACTCAGGAAACAGTTGTATTTTTCCTTCAGATAAATACTTTGAAAAAATAAAGTGTTATGGAGTACATATGAAGACTGATGGTCCAAGGGCCTAATTAGACTCCTCTTTTATCATGATAAGATACAACTTAGGCTCACATTTGCAAGCTTGTTTAAATTAATGGATGTTATTTAATATCTTCCACAGTTACAGTTGGAAGGAAAAGTATTTAATCATCCTCTGATATGAATGCTCTATCCATCACATAACATATAAATACAATATCAATACAACATATAAATAAAAGGCCTATTGTGGAGACTTCTACAAATATCTCAGGACATGTTTTGCCTAATTTACTCTTTATTCACATGGTACTGTAGGCTTTAAGGACTACTTAGCTACAAGGTAGGAAAATTGGAATTGGGGAAAAAGTAGATATTTAACAAACATGTAATGTTGATTGAATTTAATTTAGTCATAACATAAACTACACTCAGAGTGTTTTGAAGAGTATGAGTGGGAAGGATTATAAAGGTGAGCATTAAATCCCTATGAAGACCCCATGAAGGTCTTAAGACAATTAGGTAAAAGAAATTTCTGCTTAGCAACTGAGAATTTATACACAGTATATGACAGAGTGGTACACTGGAGAGAAGAAAATAAAGAAAAAGACCTAAAATTAACAGCATTATGTCACCAAATAAATTATAAACAGCACAAGTAGCTTTTCCTCACTCAATTAGTAAAGGTGGCTGTCCTCAGGTAGCATGCAAAATAGCCTATATTGTTTGTCTATTCAATTTCATGTAACCTGGCAACAAATCAAGATATCATATATGAATAGAGTGGTCAGGAGTTTTTCATATCAATACTGCCTTTCCATCTGTAAGTGTTAGTTTAACAAAATGAACAGACGATATTATGCATAAACTATGGCAAAGAAGGTTCAGTTCAGATGAATAACATAGTGGTCAAACTCAAAGGAAAATACCTATTCCTCTTTCTTGTAGAAGGACATTTAAATGAAGTATAATTAATATTTATGTGGTCATTAGTGTAAGTGGTTAACTCCATGTCTCTTCTGGCTGTAGCTCTTTGGTGGGTGGACTTTGGCTGGCTGCCTGATGCCCACCAAGACATTCTCTCACTTCACCTCCTCAACATGACAAACACCTTGAAAATAAATATCTCCACCTCCTCCATGCCCATCCTCCTTTCTCCTACCTTTTATCGCTGAGCATGACATCATAGATCATGGAATATGCCTTTGGTCACTTTGGGTCCACTGTCCTGGCTGTGTCTCTTCCCAATCTCTTGCCCACCCCCAGCCTACTGGCCCTAGGCTGGAGAGACAGCACTGATGCTGTGTGATGCACAGCAGGAACCAAAACATCGGTGTGTTATCAACACTCTTCTAGACACAAGTGCAAAGCACAGCACTATATGAACTGCTATGAAGAAAGCTAACTCCATCCCAGACAGACCCAGTACAAGCTCCAACCAGAGAAATGTGCATTTTGTCAGTATAGATAATGTTTTAATAAAAAAAAAAAAAACCCAAACTATAATTTGTTGCTTGGATTCAGGCAGGTTCCTGTTACACTGAATTAACAGGGGACGTACATTACTGATATATATTTCCAGGACTAGTTGCAGAGAAAAAAGGTAGAATTTTGCTAATGAAACTATAGAGCCTATAGAAAGGAAAATGTAAGATTTAAATATTTATATCAATAAAGTATGTTAAGTGATAAAACATTATTTTTAGATTTTCTCTCCAATAGTATACATAATCTGAAAAAAAATTAAGTCATATTTAACTGATTTTCTTGGAATAATAATTTTAAAAATAAATAATAATGCATGCTCACAAGTTTTTATTGAATGAACTATAATAAGACAAGGTGCACAAATCCAAGCAGCAAAAGCAAGAAGGAGTATGAGCTGATATTCAGCTAATATCTTACTTACTACCAGCATCCGGTATCATGTTAGGAAACTGCACAAAAAATAAGTTTCTCCCTAACATCACATGATAGACATTGGTTGAAAAACATAATAATTGGATGAATATGATTCATTACTCTTAGAACTGTCTGTGGCTTCAAGTCCCAAACACATAAAGTAGGACAGTATACATTACAGTATCATAAAGAAACCTTCGCTATTCATTCATAAAAGCAGAGCTACCATGTTTTTAATTTATGAGTGAATTTGCTATATGTTTCTTTCTCAAAAATATATTACTTGAAATAGTACCAGCCTATGAAGATAAAATTAATTCCAAACTGCATTTAAAAAAATAAAATGTAATGAACTAAGTCAGAACTGAATGAATTTGTTCATATAGTATTTTTATTTTAATAACTGCTATTGACATATAATTTATTTTCTGAAATGTTTTGCCATGATGCTATGTCATATTCCAACGAAATGTGTTATGATATATTTCAATGAAAATCACTGATCCCAACTCTTTTAAGTTTACTATTCTGCTTTATATCTGAATTTTGAAAGTAACCAGTGATAAAAATCGATATTTATTTTCTTTTCAAACTCTGTGTTGAAAAGTTTCTTGTGATGAGGGAAAAAAGAATTTTGACACAAACTACACAGATCAAACATGTATTTCTTCAGAACTGGATTGTATTTCATTTATTTGTATGAAGGAAGATGAACTAGCACCTGAATAAACTTTTCAAAGTCAGACTGTTTTTTCACTATGTCTACAGACAGCATAGAAAAGACGTTAATCAGCTCTTCATAGTTGGCTAATAAATAACTTTAAGTAGTACAGTCTAGTCCCTTCAGCTCCCACTGACATAATCAGTTGGAAGAAATGCCTTCATATTGCCTCCTATGTTAGGCCAGGTTTATTTTAAGGTTGAGCTAAACAGCACATCTGATCCTTGAATTTTCACCTCCAAAACATGACAAAAGCCTGAGGAGTGTGAGCGGGCTGCACTACTTGAGAAAGATTTTGCCTCATTTCCAAATATAAGCAATAACAATCAATGAACATTCAGAGGATTATTAACATCTTATTTCACCTTAAAAATTACATTATATTTACACTAACTATGTAGATTTTTCAGAGCCAACAAATAACTCTCATTCTGTAGGTTCCAGCATGTCCACATATTGGACCACATACTATGGGAAACAGTAGTAAAGTAAATGAGAAACTGGCTTTGGTAAGGGAAATTGTTAAAGGAAAGATTAATTTTATCATTTGCTTTCATCTTAAAATGAATTTATTATCCTGCAGAAATAGGTTTGTCATCTAAAAGTTTTCATTTCAGAAATCTCATCCAAAGTCTATCAATATCGTGGCCACAAAAATACACAAAAACTATATAATAATGAACTTGATTTTTCCCTTTATATTGTATTTTCTAAGACAAATGTAAAGTTAAGACTAAACACACTCTGGCAGATTTTAGAGAGTTCAAGCATATGTGTTACCTGTTAAATTAAACTGGAGAGAAAAGGTGAAAAGATGCACTCCAAGAGTGATATTCTCTTCAAAATCTTATTGACACCAGATGTTAGTTTTACCATAAAAGCCTTTTTGTGTCTTTGTTTGTTTATTTCTTTTTGCAGAAGGAGTAGGAAGTTGCATTTGTCCAGCAGTGGAACCAGCATGTTGTTTTAGACAAGGAGAGAAGTAAATAAAGGAGAAAAAAAAAAAAAGCCTTGGGGCGAGTTTTAATATACAAAAGCAAAGAGTTACAGCCATCTGGCATTTTGACAGAATGGATCAACTACCCTCCTGTAGCTCCTTCTTTCTTTTTAATCTGCAAGGTTAACTGCTGGCCTGCCTTGCAGGTATTTGTAGTGAAAACACAGGTTTCTCTCTGCTGAGTATGCTGTATGTTTACTTGACTTAAAACAAAAATCTTGAACAGCTTCACTGTCTGTTTAGATCACTGAACGTTACTAACGTTGGTCCAAGCCTGCAGTCTTCTCTCATACAAAACTCCACTGAATTTAAAGGGATTTTGTGTAAGAACAGTGGGATCAGCTTCATATTTGCATTCTGTCTTTATGAGATAAGAAGTGTTCACGAACTGGTTTAATGGGAAATATTAAACTACTATTATGTGATTGCATGGGCTTTCTTTTGCAAGACAGAAGGATTATTCTATCTTCAGCTAAAGCAAATTCTACAGGCATTTTGTTGACACATAGCACACTGAATAGTAGTCAGTAATTTGTTTATGTTACAATGGCTGGTTTCCACTGAAAAAAATAATAGTCACTACTAAAACAACAAAAAAAGCTATGTTTTTGGGTGGTTCATTTTTGCTGCACACAGAAAAGTAATATATATGTAACAGCATTTGTTACCTGCAGGTCATTTAGCTCTCAGTGCCCACACAGTTCCCTTAGGCTCCCTCTTGGTAGAGGAGTTCTTGAACAACACAACCACAAAATTCTTCATGATGAGAATGGTTACAGCAACATATAATATATCTTCCCTTGTGCACACTGTGTTATCTATAGGAAGACAGAAGTATCATTTGCCTGGAAGACAAAACCAATTTGTTCACAAAAATCCAAGGAATACAAGCTCTGTTAGATGTCTTAAAACTCAGAAGTAGCTTAATTCTGTTTTTCTTTTATAATGGCAGCAAGATTTCCAAATTCCATTTACATTAAGATGTCTCTAAATGTAGTAGTCAAAAGAATTTAGATTTTGGTTACTTTGTTGTGTTAGTTTTGTTTTTGTTTTTATGTTTGATGTTTCCTTACAATTATTAGAGCACTGGAAAAAAGATGTTAATATAAATTAATATGTACCCACAATCTCCAAAGGCTAGTATTTCTTAGGTTTTCAAGGTTGTTTTCTGGAAGCTGGTAATGGATGAGATTTTTTAAATTTAGCAGCAACATTTTTCAATTGACACCTGGTTTCCTAAAGAGTGCATTACAAGATATTTTTGAATTGGCACAGAGACTTATAAAATAATATATATGGGAGTGTAGGTGGTGAAACTGACATAGTTGTTCTAAACTGAAATATATAAGAAAGAAACAACTCTATTCTTTTAATAGAATTGTAGCTGAAACAGAAAATGTCAAAGTGTCTTTGCTTAACTGGGCTGATATAATAATCAAGATATGAGAATAATCAGGAAACATGCAGGGACTTGAAACTGCTTTTAAAAAATAGAGGAAACGGCACTATAACTAAATACTAGCACTAGGAAGAAAGGTAAACTAGGAAAACAAAAATCATCACAGATCATTAAGGCCTTTAGCCTTCAATGAAAGAAAACTTGCTCAAAATGTCTAACAAAATGAAGACATTTCATTCTCAGAAGATTTTAAAATGCATTTTTATAATTATGGAAGCTAAGGGTTGTTTGTTTGGGTTTTTTATTGATATTTTATATTCCCTGTGCTACTTAGGCGTATCGAATTAGTGTTAACATGAAAAGATGTTTAAGTCAGCTTCCTTCATTATTCTAGCATACATTTGACTTAGAAAGTGGAGAAGTAATCTGAAGTAACATCCATTTCCTGTGCTTTTTGAAATGTGCAGTCACGTCCACAGGAGTTTTGCAGCAGACCATAATCAGAAGGGACATTCCAACCTAAATGCCAGAGGCAAAAACTCACAAATTCTGCTGAAGAATATACATAGTGCCTTCCTCCTCCCCCCACACTGAGCCACAGCTCCCGCAGTGACCAGGAAATTAAGTAAAGGTGCAATCACGGACCCAAGGAACTCACAGTTCAGATTTTGTCTGTTACTGCCATTTTAAAGGAGTATTTGCAGTTCTAGGATTCATGTGGAAGAAATCAGACACAAGGGAAGAGGAAATTAATTACACATCCCTGATTCAAAGGTATTTGGATAATAAGAACAGCATTTTTCCTGTGTTCATGTCTACATATCTGTATGTGAGTATGCACCTCACATTTGCCCTTTCCTCTACAAAGGACACTGCTAGAATAATGGAAGAAATTGAGCTAAGCATTGTTTTTTTCTTTTTATTTTATTATCAAGTGGGTTAAGAAAGTGGAACTGCAGATATAAAAGCATTATACATTTTTTGGGAAAAAAAGCTTTACCTGAGGATCAAAAAGAATTGGTGTTATGTATCTATAGAAAGTAATGGAGCAGAAATGTGGAGTTGGTTGTGGATTTTCTTTTTTTTTTTTAATACATCTTTTATCAGAAAATTCCAAATCTTTGCAAGAAAACTTTTCCAAGAAAATTTGAGCAAAGGTTAAATTGATATTAGATTCATTAAATGTGGGATTGCTTTTCTGGGTGAGAAAAGACTCCCATTGTAACAAAGCAATAATGAGATCAACAAACTAAGGCATTCAAGTACAGCATATGAAAATATGGTTCAAGTTCTTATGCTGTTTGATTGGAACTGTCTTGCACCTTCTACTTTGCAGTTTATGAACTTCTTTTAGCCAAGACCACACTGGCAGTGCCAAATGTGCTGCTTGTTTTCACTTTGGCCCTCCAAAATTCCTTCCTCTATCTGAGGAAGCCACCCTAGCAAGTTCCACTGCAATCAAACAGTGCTCTGCCTGATTTCAAGTAAAGGTGTGAAACTATCTTTCCTGTCACTGTTATTTTCCTTGGATGTAGGACATAATTCGTGTTGTCCAACCATCACTATTTACATAACATACAGTCTTATATTTTTGCACTCTGAATATGTGTAATTTATTTTCCTTGCAACTGTTCTTCTTTCTTTAGTAGTTGACTTCTCTGGGAACTTCCCTATCCCTCTGTGATGTGACATGACATTGATCAGCATGTGTGGGAAATTTGGGGAAGTTACAATTCTTCTTTCTTGCCAGTCCCCACATGCCTGGCTTTAGGCCAGAAAAAAGGAAAACAAACAAATAAAAACGTCTTTAAAAGCAAAAAAGAAAATAATATGCTTCTTATATGGGGGCACTGTCATATTATTAATATGAGACATAAAATTATTTCAAAATTAACTGCATGGTTTTCTAGTGCTTCAGTTTTCCAAATGTTCTGTACCTAACAAATCTAATTTGTTGAACTTACCTTTGAAATTGAGAAAGGACTGCCTTTTTCCAGTGCTAAAAATGACTAAATATGCTGATATTATGCATCTATAACACGGGCTTGGTGTTTTCTTGGGACTAAGGAATTTAATTTGTTTGGATTTTAGGTTAAACTCAGTCATGACTCTGCTGAAAAATGTCATATTTCACAGTTGAAAAAATACAGATAGTGTAGCATACCCAACCCAATCAAGTTGTTGTTCAAAGCACTGGATGGTACCTTTCTTTCCTTCTGTACATGCATTGCATGTATATTTGCACTCTTTCCATTTCCCACTATCTGTCCCTCAAACAAACACTTCTTAATTTTTGAGCAGACAAGGTGAGGGATATGAGTGTTTTAGGCTGTATAGCTCGAAGCTATAATTTCATCCTTTAATTAGTTTCAGGAAATCTAATAGGGAAATTCACAGAATATTGAATATTCTAGTGTACCTGTCCTCCTTGCTGGGTATAATGAAAGGCTGATTTACAACTGAAACCGGAGTTTTGTAATAGAAGAAGAGCAACTCGATATGAGTAGTTAGTAGAAGAGGATAAATAAGGTTTTGGTATTCAGCAAAACTTTTACTTCCTATACTACTAAAGTGACTGAAATGAAGCTCTGATTTGATCTTTCATAGGTTACTTGGAAAAGTGATCTGTGAATTCACACCTGACTAGTGGTGGACACACAGACATTTTTCTTAAGCACTGACGCTTTCATAGTCATTTATTTGCTGCTCAACAGGCTGTTCAGAGATGCTGTTGGCGTACCAGCGCACCAGTCAACTCTGCAGTTTAAGGAAAATACAGAAGTGCCTGCCATTAATTTCAGGAGAAAAAGGCAGACTTAGCACTGTTGCTTCATTCAGCCTCCAGTTAAATTCTACTGTAATCTTATTGTGTTATTACCATTGAATCATATTTCTAACCCAATGGAGTTACAGTAAGTAGATTTTATGCACACTTCTATGTTGAAAAGATAGTCAAGAGCTTTTGTAAGACATAAATCCCTAAAAGCTGCCTGGGATAATTTTATATTTGCATACCTAGAACTTCAAGTGTGAGTTTAGAAACTGAACTACTACTTTTGCTACTTCAGCTACAGGTACAGTTGCAAACACAAAAGTAAAACATGACAGTAAAGAGTCATTGGCATGATGAGTTCCTGGAGAAAAATGTAAAGTATTTGCAATAGCATGGAATGTAGGAGCCATATTAGTAAATAGATTATGCAGAATTTGTACACTATGGCTGGGAACAACGGGATTGTTTGGGTTAATTAATGTCTTATATGACAATGAACTGATGTTTACAGAATGGCTAATAACTCCAAAGAAAGTAATGGAACAAACTGACAGAATGTTAACTCTTCTCCAGTACTGTGAAGTGGCTAGAATTGTTACTTGGTTTCTCTCACAATATAGTCAGAAACTGTTTTAATATCTGAAATAACATTCTTACTATCCTCCTACACCTGCTTTGTGAAAGAACACCAGCTGAATTGAGAGAACTGATCTGCTTGATGGTATTCAGAACTAAAGGGTACCATTTAATCAAAGGTGGTGGTCTTTAGAATAATAGGGAACATTGAGAAAAGGATTTTCTGCTCTTCAGAAATATTACAGAAAAGCAAACCCAGGTTTTTGTGCGATGATTCTGCTATAATAATATGACTGTTGCCTCACTGGAGATCAGGAGGGACTACAGCTGTGTCAGTCTATATTTATGACTTTTTACAGGTTGCTTCTTTCAGTATTCAGTGAGAGAGAAACTCTTTCCTTTTGTAGGTTAACATCATCTTGTTTCGGTACGTTTTCTTTTTTCCTTAACTTTAAGCCACTGACACAGTAGGTGGTTGAGCCAACTGAAACAGAGCTGTGTGTGTTCTCTCATGTACTTAGGCAGACATTTACCATAGTCCTCAGATCTCACAGCTCAACTATGAGACTCATTTTTTTGCCTCTGCTAAGGAAAACCTTTTACCAGGAAAAAAAAAAAAAACCAAACAAACCAGCCAACCAGTATTGCTCTAGTTAACTTTATAGGTAGCTGTAACTAACAAGTGCCATCTTTTTGTTACTGGTTATGACTGCTGACATCTCTGTGGTTTTTAGTTTTGAGAAGTCCTCGAATAGAGAAGGGACTTTCTCTCTGGTATTGCTACTAATAAACTTTAAAACAAGTGTAAAGAAAAAGATTTTGAGTTATGTATTAAAAATTTTAAGTTACAACATAGAGTAGATAGATGAAAGGGGTAAAAGGTTTCATAAAACAGTGGTAATAAGAATTTTTTTTACAGCACATTATTAGATGCTTGTTATTTATTTTCATCTTGATCATGTCAGTAATGAATAAGGCTTTCTACAAACCTGAAGTGAACAGTTTTGCATGTAAACACCTAAAATGTCCTGTAACAATATTTTTTGTGGTGATTATGATGTTTGTTAATGTAAGAATAAATTAAAGTGATTTACTTAAGGACAAATTAAAAAAAAAAAAGCTAATGGAATGATTTAGGGAGATATATATTTCTACCTTTCTATGTCCTGGTTCAAGAACCTCTAGAAATGACATTAAAAAAAAAAAAAAAAGTAAAGGTTTTTTTATTTCATATAACCTGAATTTGGAATTTAAAATATTTTTCTTTTTAGATGTATTTATCCAAGTTAAAACAACATCAATATTTATATCATTGATTAAATAACCCAGCAATATCTTCCTCGTTGTTCTGAGTGGCCCTATTTATCTTCCAGCTTGGCTTCTCTTCAAATGATAGATGTAAATAAATCAGTAAACAAATATTCTCGGGATATAGCATACTTGTCTGGCTTGGAATATATGTGGTGTAAATCCCAGTAGGAGACAGAGCGGTGGCACAGCTATTGCAAGGCAGGAAAAGCAAGGAATGTTTCTGCCTTTCACCTCCCGGTGCATATTGCTTTGGACACCAGTTTTGGTCAGATTTCTTTTTCTTAACCTAGGTATGACTAATGGTCTTAGAAGCTATTATTAGGACTAACCTATATAGAATAAAAGTTTTAGTGAGTCAAGTAATGTGTCACATCTATAAAATGTTTATGAATAAAGCATGTTTATTTTTTCCCTGCATTAGGTAGATACTAAACATTTCCTTACTCTCAACAGACAAAGGTTACATGGCAGCTGAAAGCTGAAAACTTTTCTGGAATGATTTTGCTTTCCCTTTTGCCAGGTACTGAAGAAAGCCATATACAGAGAGAGACCCTGGCTTCTTGTTCTAACCACTTGTCCTCAGCAGTCCAAAATCAGATGCTGAACCATTCAGCTGTTGCTGCAATATGCCCAGAAAAACCACAAAATATGGGACATTTCCAATATTCTCATATATTTCAGAGCATCATCCTGGCTTGAACTTTAACAGCTACAGTATGTGTCTATGTTTTAACTCAGGCCTCCTGTTGATGTATCGAATTTGTTTTAAAAAAAATATCATCTTGTTAATACATCTAAGTAATGCTGATTTTTTTTTCCTTTTTTTACTTTCAGGTGCACTTATTTATTTATTGTTTATTTGTTTGTTCATTTTAGAGGCTCAGTAATATAATGGTACACAAACTGTCTGTCCAAGGTGATATTCTGAACAAGTGAAAGCCAAGTACATCACTGGCCCAAAACAAAGCTGTCATTCACCACAATCTGGGAAGGAGGCAAAGCCTAATTCCCATTTTAATTAACTATTAAATGCAATTCAGAAGTCTGGATAGAAATTCACAATGCAATGACAGCTGGTTGACTGCTGCTAGGATATATCTAGTATCATTTGTTCTCCATAATACTTTGCTTTTTTAATAATAATGGAAAAAAATCCTTAGTGGAAGAAAGTATTCACCAGCTGTTCCTTTCACAACTTAAATAAAAATGAAAGGCAAAAACACATGACGAGTTTAAATTAATCCCAGGTGGCAGAGGAGATGTTTAATGACAGGTGAAACTCCAGCTTTATCATTTTTCTGCACCTCAGCAATGAGACAATTTGAAATGGTATGTTTCTGTGGTACCGTGAACACCTCTAGCCCTTTAACTAAAGTGTGAGGAAAACACAGCTTGAAGAGATCTTTCACTGTGAATAGAGGAGAGGAGAAAGTGGAGGTGGGGGGGAGGAGAGATTTCTCCTGAGAACACTGATCAAAAGAGCTGGAGTGCTTTGGTCCTTGAAGAGCATTCCAGTTGGAGAACCAAGGGCCAAGTTGATTATTTTATAGCTGACAGACTGAAGTTAAGTCAGTGAATGCAAAACATACAGAAAAGTATTCATGCAGATACATATATACTTTCCCATAAACTTGAAATAAGATATACAATAAAGGGGATTTTAAAATGGGAGAAGGTCATACTCATATAGACTTGTAAGAAAAGTGCTTATAAGGAAATGTGTGTAATAAAAAGTCATAAAATACAGTAAAAGGTTTTTTAAAAGTCTAGTGCATCAATAGTTTAATGTGATGGCTCTTTTTAAATGTAAAGAAACGAAGGCCAAACTGAGCTATTATAAGTAGGACTGTTTGTAAGTATGATTAACTAACTCACTTGAGTTTTTTCTCTCATAATTTCTGTGGTAACCTGTTTTAATTGGCATTCTATGAAACTAATGGAATATTATGTCGCACAGTAAGTTTTAGTGGATCCATCCAATACATTTGACACTACTTACCTTGTGAAAGTGAATTGAGATCCCCAGTAATGAAGTACAATGTTGCGTATATTTCTTTTCTGAGTAGCTTGGTTACTGGTTTGGCTCAATTTTTATTATTTTTCTTATATAAGCAAAATGGAAGTTTAGCAAGTCAGCTCATGTAATTGAATTGATTAGTCGTCTTCTTGTTTCACAATGACTAATGACTTCATGCTTAGAAGTCTCTACTAATGCGTGACATGGAAGTCTAATGTCAGAAAAGTAACAGAATAATTTCAGGCACAAAGTTCTTCTGCCTCAGGTTTGCAGCAGTTGGAGTTTTTTGCATCTTACGAGTTCAAAATATTTTTAAACACTCAAAAAAGATTTAAAAGGATAAGCCAAAGAGACAGACGGGATTTTCCTTGTTGCAAACTACTGTGATACGAACTTTTGTTGTAACCACTGTGAACAGTACCAGAAGGTTCTCGCAGAAATAGTCTTAATTTCAATTTAAGATATGATAGCCATATGCTTGTTCCTTTTTCTAGGTATCTAGCAAGTAACCACACAAAATTAAATTTCGTAGCCTGCATAAGAGGATTTTCCTTCTGTCTAAGTTTGTAGGTACAGTGTAATGTTTTATGCAGACAGCTAGTCAGCTAGCTTACACACAGATGTCTACACTGTAGGTATGATTTGCTAAATGAGTCCTACCTAAAATGTGCATCTTGGACAGGATTAATCTCATTTAACTCTAAACTTCTGAAACTTAGGCATCTATAACTGGGATCATCACTCTAACTTCCTTCTCTTAATAGTTAATGGAGATGAAAAAAAAAAATATCGAGAGTTAGCGTTTTCCCATCCTAGTATAAATATTTAACATAGACCAAACCAAACACTCTCTAGAGGCCTGAACTGAACACAGCTATTTTGAACATGGTCTTGTTCTCCTCCCAATTAGAAGTGATAAAATTACTCCTGTACAGTTCAGAAATAGCTTCTAAAATCCCTAATGAAACCAATTTTTTTGACTTTGTTCCAAACTAAATGTGTGTTTCTATTGATGCAATTTAGGTAATCAGACTTTGGCTTTAAACCAGCTGGCAATTGATTTGGGACCTGATATTTTCAATAGAATTAATATTTAATTGATCTTTCAAAACATTTATTTCCTGTAGTTGGTTGGGGTGTTTTTTCCTCATTTTTACCTAGAGCTGGTAAAAACATCACAGAACAATAATACAGTGACATATTAATATCTTGGAAAAAACACTGCTCTATCAGATTATGAAATTGTTTCTATTTTGGGATCTGTTTGTACTCATTACAAATGAACTGTTCTACCTCCTCATGCCTCCTTTAATTCAGCACAGCGATGTCTGGGGAATACAGGAGTTAATCTTACTGCTTAATCTACAAAGCTTGTATTAGTAGACTTAGGAGTCAGTGTTGAGACTGCAATGTAATTGCAGAGGGGAATTTGTTCAGTTCCATGGATAGAATGCAAGCCTTTACAACTCTGGCAGAGTTTTGTCATTTAGAACTTTTTAGAAGATTCAGTAGGATTTCCAAATCTTATTAAGGCAGAGAAATTTACAAAAGAAAGAAGCAGTTATTGGTTTTATATGTGAGTTTTAAGGAATCTATGAGCTGTTACATAAGATTCCATCTGAAACCCATCTGCTTTAATATTTTCTCACTGGCACTGGCCTGCCCTCACTGGTTTAAAAGAAGATGCAAATTCCCCTGCTGTACAGACTCTTTACCACTGAGCTTTAACATTTAATAATTAAAAGCTGGCAGTCTGCATCCTAAGGTTTCACACACCATCCACATTACTGATCTTTTAAGAATAAATTTTTTAAAAAATCATATTAAAATTTTGAAAACAGTCACAGTTTTATTACAATGACTAATTGTAAACTATGGGAAAGCTTGTCTTTGCATCAGTTTTGGTTCAGAAATCCTTCAGCTTCCCTTCTTTCTGAGACAGGACAATAAGACTTACCTTTTGGAGAACATTATTATGACTTTTCTTATTTGGTACTAATCAATTGTAAATGTCACAGGGTTGCTTTTAACTGATTTGGTTAAATTATTTTATTTATTTAATTTTATTTAGTTTTTTAAATATCTTTTTAACCACAGGAAGGTACATTTTGTGACAGAGTTCATGATTCAGGAAATCAAAATGGGAAAATTTGATTTTGCAGGTTGTTATTCAAGAAATAACAATATTAATTTCTAGAAAGGAATACAAGGTACACCGTTGTTTCTCTTCAAGGATCAAATGTTCAAAGATCAAAGTTTCTTCCATTTTCTTTTCCTCTTTCTCCAGTTTCTACAGTGAAGCAGACTACAGCTCAACAAAAGGAATTAATAGCACTGTCTATGAGGGGAAAAAGTGTTAGTGGAAGTCAGCTCCTCGCTTATAAACTAAACAACTCCTTTCCTCATATATCCTGATTAATTAAGATTCTGTTACAGTGGACATCATTACTTTGACAATGCTATGTCCCTTGGCAGCTTCATCTCAAGTTCAGTCTGTAAAGTATTCGGTGTAGTTTTTAAACATATTTCTGCTTTCAGAGGAATATTTCTTAATTCTTTTTTTAGCTAATATGACTTTGTACTAGTTAAGATAAGTATTTTGTTTAATTGCTTTCATAAGGTGGTAGGTTATCTGTACTGTGGTTATCAGCAGTTGAGACTGGGGAAAAAAACAGTGACCAAGTGGTTTCTCATTGTTTTTAAATTATCTAATTACAACCTTAGCAATGAAATCTTCATTACTCTAAGTCATTAGTAGCCAACTTAGAAACCACCAAAATGTGGAGCTGTGATTACTATTGCGCTTACTGAGGATCTTGATGTTCATGTTTAGTGAGGGCCTTCTGCCAACTTTTAGCAGAGTTATTGCAAGATCAGAAAGACCACATTAATTTATCTATTTATCCCGTGATCAGAAGATGGACCTGAAAGTCTGAAAAATGTTCCTTTAAAAATAATATCAACATAGCTGTTGTAAGTGTGATTTTTTTTTTTTCATATTGTAACTGTTCCTCTCTATTTGCAGTGGAGTTAATTTTGCCTTTATTATGACCATGGGTGCATGGCTGTTTCAAAATATTGGGAAAGGGCAACGAGCCAAAATCATTATCTTCACTTGAAGTGTTTAATATCAAATGTAAATATTGGCGGGGCTTGAGTGCCCAAGCCATCCCTCTAGGCTTTATGCATCTGATTATAAATGTCCCTACTGCACTGTCAGCTGGTCCCCATCAAGACTACAGTCCAGTGTTGTCAAGGAAATAATAACCTAGAGTCTTCTATTGCTTACCAGTATGGGGACAGTGCTTGAAGAACACGTGGGTTGATTTCCCCTCAAATACTCCTGTATAATTAAAATTGTTAATAAGCAATTAGCAAAATTAGAAATAGAAATCAGGATGGTTTAGATGCTAATTCCTCCTGTATATTTCATACAGCATTAAAACCTTTAGTGCCCAGTGAGATACTATTCATAAAAAGAGAAAGTAAGCTGATGACTACCTTCTACATACACTTCCAGTGGTCAAAGTTTTTATTCTCTGGTCCAGAAGAATGAAAGAAGCTAATGTCTTTTTTCACATCTTCATGGAACAGTAGCACCTGAGGGAGACAGAATTTATTGCAACGATCCACTCACAGGAATACATTAAACACATAGAAGAACAAAGGGCATATGAGAACGCTCTGCTTTCACAGAGAAATGTGGAATACAAAAAATACAGCACTTTTTCAAATAGCATCCATTAAGATTTAATTTTTTTTTCAAAGATAATTCTTGGTGGTCAATACTTGTTCTTGCTTTTCCAAGCAGTGAAATGTATTTTTCAAATTATTTCCAGTGTTCCATAGAGTAGATAATAAACTTTAAAAGAGCTATGGTATTTGTTCTATACAAACCTAACTTGCTACTGTGTGCCATTCTCAGCCTAGAATAAAGTAAAGAAGTATATATTCCTTGGTGTGGAACAAACATTTATAATCGACCTTTTAATCTCCAGGGAAGGGGGATTTATTATTTTTAGAGCTAATGTAAAAAGGTAAAATGATGCCAAACTAGTGTAGCCCATTAATTAATCTCACACTGCATAGTGCGTATCAGAATGCAGGTTCTTATCAATATACCTTATCAAAACTCATATTTCATCTAAAACTGGGTTATTTCAGTATTATTATTGCCTTTCAACATTTTTTATTTAAATACATATTGTAGTAAATTTTGAGTTTGATTTGTAATTTTTTGTTTTTCTCTCCAGTTTAGTCAATATATATTTTAATAAAATGTGTTATATCTTCTGAAATCACCAGCTCCATCTTGGGTTCCTTTAAGTTTGAGGTCTGCAACAGGATTAATCATGCCAGGCCCAAAATAGATGCTATAGTGTTATTTTCTCACAGCTTTGGCAGACATGGTATGCGACCTATAAACACTTGTGCTCTCCTGGACTAGCAACTAGAGCACAGGAGACGTGGCATCTAAATGGGATTCAACAGGTGTGTATATCTGTTGCAGATACAGTTAGTCAATGGAGAGAACTTATAGAAGGCAATTCATCTGAGATGAACAAGTCTTATGAGAAGTGACTGAGAGAGCTAGGGTTGTTTAGTCTGGAGGAAAGGAGGCTGAAGGGGGACCTCATCACTCTCTACAACTACCTGATAGGAGGTTGTAGTGAGGTGGGAATCAGTCTCTTCTCCCAAGTAACTAGCAATAGGATGAGAAGAAACAACCTCAAATTGTGCCAGGGAAGGTTTAGACTGGATATTAGGAAAAATTTCTTCACTGAAAGGGTTATTAAACATTGGAACAGGCTGCCCAGGGAAGCGGTTGAGTTACCATCCCTAGAGGTATTTAAAGGATTTGAAGATGTGGTGCTTAGGGACATGGTTTAGTGGTGGACTTGGTAGAGTTAGATTAGTGGTTGGACTCAATGATCTTAAGGGTCCTTTCCAACTTAAAGTATTCTATGATTTTGCAATTGTATGACCTTAAGGCATGTCAGATGAACTGCCCATTAAGGTTGTTATTTCTCTTCACTGAGTAAACAAGGTGACTAAGATGTCTAGCTAAGCTTAGAACCACAATTTCCAGATATTTAAGGCAAGCAGATGAGTTTGATAGTCAATATTACCTCAGCCTAGCTCATTTATAAATGCATAAATATGTTTCTATGTTTTTATTTTCCTAATGTTTCATTTATTTAGTCAAGGAATAGAAACAATATCATGAAAAAGTAATGAGACCAAGAAAAATGACTTAGTATCATCATCAGACATGATATAAGGAATCATCATAACAAACCAAGAGAATATGGATTATTTATAGAAATAATTCAAGACAATAAATGCCAAGTAATCATGATTTATTTTTTGTAAACAATTCAGAAACAAGGAAAATAATGCCAGCAAAGTTTTTAAAATAAAATTTCCATGCTTCTGATCTGTATCTTGTATATTCATTGTGACTAGAGTCAGTGTTTTGGACTGCAGTTTTCTGAATGTGTCACATAAAACATACACATTTATTTATTTACTTATTTACTTATCCAAGGCATCTATCCACACAACGTTAAATTCACTGCTGTTGTAAGAAAGTGCAATTGCACTCTTGTTAATGGAATTCTGCTTCCTCAGCCCTACAATTGTTTTGCCCCACTTGATGAGTGATCTAGGTAACAGCACTTTCAGGTAAATTTTATTCTTTTCATATTGCTCGGGAGGAAATGCTACAGAGGATTAAGGGTTCTGTCCAATACCACAAGGGGTATCTGGTCTCAAACTTGCATTAAAAGAAGGAAAAGATTCTGTGTTGCCTTGTAAACTTCTCTTTTTGTGACATTTTGGGACTACTGACAGGAAGTTTCCAGGTTATGCTTGACATTTTGATAAGTAACATCAGATGAATGATATTAACTTTGCCTAACTCATGCCGTACTGCTTTTCCTTGCTTTTGAAGTGCTCTGGAAAAGAGACAATACTCAGAATATCTTTAGTCTTTTTCGTACTATGCAATATAACACACAATTAATTTACATTTGCTGTAATTAAAATTAATGAAATACTATTATTATTTTCTTTACCCAAACTTATTATTTAATTACAGTTCTAGATTCAGATTTCAAGCCTAGAACAAAGAGAAAGGGGACAGATATCTTAAACGTAGACTGACCATCTTCTCACTGGTTTTAAAGTCAAGGTGAAATGGACTTATTTTGCTAACCGCAATGTGATTTCTGTGTAAGAGCTGAAAGAGCTCAAAGTATATAATATGCAAATGTATGTTTAGAAATCACTTTCAGACTCTTCATTACAATGATTTTTCCTCATTATAATAAAAATTATATTATTAACTACCAGTCTTTATCATCTTTTTTCTGTCTCGTATTTACCCAAAATGTTTTTCACCCCTGAAAAAGCAACCAAGCCATTGAAAATTCCCTCTTCCTAGACAGTATAATGTAAGGCATCTGGGTATCATAGTGATTTTCAACGGCATAAAACCCTTAAGAAGGTTTTAGTGGGTTGCAGGGAAGAAAGCAACTGAATCAATGGTTTGCTACTGTTTTACTGTTTTTTATAGCATTGCAAAGAGCATACCTCAGAAGAGACTGCCTGTACTGTGACACAGAGAGAGGTAATAGCTGAATTTGGAACGAAAATAACTGGAATGATGGTGTGAACTTAATAAATTTTAAAATAAAGAGGTCCGTGGCTTTGACCTTTAATTACAAGGAAGCAAAGAGGATCCACACACCTGTAATCATCAAAATAGCCATGAAGTAACTGTCTTTTTTCCTACTGGAAACAAAGTTGTAGAATCCTTATAAAAAATTCAGTGCATTTAATGGATACGTTTACTTGGATTTGAACTGTATAGGATATCCTTGAATTAGGGTGGGTTGGAAAAAATAGGCAAGAATTGGAATAGTAAAATCTGATGAGAATACATGTTCTTTATCATTGAGGATGTGCACTGTATGAATAAGACTGAACGAAAATATATGCAAGTTTCTGGAAATTAAGTCCAAGACCAGCAAGGAGGGTGTGATAGTTACTGTGACCACGCAAGCGGCTCAGTCTTAGTGTATAATTTATGAGTGCAAGAGAGCATATGAATAGCCTGAACCTTCTATCATTAGATCAAAGATGGTCTGCACATTTCATTCAATCACATTACTTCTTTATCATTTGTCTGTGATAAAAGGTTTAGTAGTGTCAGGGAAAATCCTTTAATGTATTGGTAAGTGAAGAGTACACTGAGATCAGTACTTGGGGCGGGGGGGAAGAACCACACAAAAAATACCCCACTGTAAACCCTGCTCTAAACTTGAGTTACTTACCAGCTGATGTGTAGTCAGAGAGCAGGTTCAGTGCTGCAATGTGCTACTGGAGAGGTATTTGCTCTGTACATGATGTGTATTCATTTGAGGTTATGAAGTGATGTATGAAATGGAAGAATATCCCTTACTCTGTGTACAATAGGTTGTTTAGCATATGCTGGTCATAGAATGATTCACTTTCTTATAAATGAATCTGGAATACTTTCCAGAAAGGACTGCCTTTCAAACATGTAACTTTGGCTGACAGTGCTGAACTTCAAGGCAAGAGTGGGATATTGCCTCTCTGTGCAGTGCACATCCGGGATTCTCCATCCTCTTGAGAGATTTTGAGATTGCTTCTTGCTGTTCAGTTCTGAGGAAAGAGAAAAAAAAAAAAAAGTCATGTTCTGGGTTTCATGACTGCAGTAGATACTGTGTCAGCTTTTTGTCTACACATGTAGACATATTCTTCTGTTTTCTTGTAATGAACCTGTTTGCTCAATTGTTAGGCCAGTTCATAACTAATATTTTTACAGAGTACTTCCTGAGGTAATTGATACTGGAGAAATGAGTCAGATAAAAAGCAAATTAATAGTTTTGGGGTTTGCTTACATCTTCCATCTGCACTCTCCACTTTTATCTTTTTTCTTTTAGTTTAAAAAACCCCACAGTAAATGTATTAGATTTTTGCCCTTCAGACTAATGAATAAACAGCACTGCTGTAAGCCTTATCTCCTTCCTGAGTACACATTTCAATTTTCTTTGAGATTTTACATTTTCGTTATATTTTATAACATGAAAAAATTAAAATATGAGAAGTCCATGAAATTTTCTCTGCAGAGATTGCTATTTAGTTAGTTAAATACTAGGGAATGATAGATTTTTCAGTGAATGAAGTCTGAATAATTAAATATTTAATTTCTTAAATTTCTTATGACTTGAGGGCCTCATCAGAATCGCATAAAAGAGAATCTCAGAAATTAAATCTTTCTATAGAGGAACTTCTGTCATTTTCTCCCAAGAGCTTTCGTGTTGAGACAAGAAGGATGGTGTTTAACTCCAGATTGCTGATATCTAAATGAAGGTGTTTATGTGCAGATGTCTATGTTACTTATGGACTGTATTCAGGTGTCTAAGTTTCTAGTGCAGTTTAGTCAATACCTTTTATGGAGCCTGGAGAGGTATTCACCTCTCCCTGATATAAGACACCTATGTTTTGTGAGCTGAATAGCTTTCCAGAATACATTTACTTTATCAGGCTCAATTCACTCACTTATATGTACCATGTCTATCCTAGATGCTTTAAGGTATCCTACTTGATCTCCAGCTGGTGCTCTAAATGTTTTTACTAACTTGTAGGTACATTGAGGTGTTTCCAAACACATGCAGATGTCCTACTCACCTACCCTTTGATGTCTTATATGGTTTTGGACGCCTCTGTTTAGGTAACTGACCAGGAAACCATATGACTAAACCTTCATGGATTTGGCTAGAAATTTACACTCTCAGTAATGCACAGAAACCACAATCTGGATACCCAATTTTAAGTTTCTGCAATCTGAAACTGAAAGATATAATTGTAGTCATTCTCTTGAGTGATATAGGCTTATTAAGTAAGAGGTTTTGAGTAAGATTTTCAGAATATTTGCATGAACATCCAAAATCTATAAATATCACCACATGCTCCTCTCTGAGGGCTGAGGGCATAATTTGCCCCATCTGTGTAAAACGTGGGATTATGAACAGTAATGTGCACCCAAACACTGGCTCAGAATTTTTAAAAGATGTTTAATGTTCAGAACTTCAAAAAAAAAATAACCAAAACCAAAAACCCAAAACCAAAACAAAACCCAACCAAAATAGGACCAATAAAATTATCAATGATGCAGTGACCTTGCCAAAAGGACTAGATCCTAGAAAGCTTTCTATTGAGTACTCTCATCAGACACAGTCTCCAAACACAGCATACTAACTATAAAGAAATATGAGAACAAGATTACACTATTTCCTTCTTCTGTGCAACTAGCCCAACCCTCATGCTGTTTCTTATACCAGAATCCTGCAATTTTTCATCCTGCTTCTCCCAGCTTCTCCTCTGTTCTTTAAATAATTAAAACTCGGTTAGTCCAAACAATTTTTTTTTCCAAGGCTAATCACTAGAACTTCGTTCTCTAGCCC